>NC_142709.1:47032766-47335797 GCF_055471065.1 Atractosteus spatula | reverse complement strand
GATGTTGACCTCTGACCCAGACAACAGCCCCGCATCTAGAGAGACAGCCGTCCAGAAGTGCGGTTCCTGAGGTTAAAGGTCACACTGGCTGTGGAGCTGGGAAATGGGGGGAGAGTCAGACATCTGTGCCAACCACAAAGTACTGACCTCTGTCTGACAACATCTGGACAACATCATAGGCTTGTAGCCCTGATCTCATACGAGAATTTTAAAATCCCACAATAAAAATAAAATCATTTCCATGACCCAACTAAACTTTTTATGACCCCATTAAGGCATAACCACCGGAACTTTCTTACACCATGTCGGACTGTGTCACTGAAGTGGCACAGCTCCACATGGAGAATAAACCATAACGGTCATATACGCTGAGGAATAATTTGGTCCCCAACTTCAGTTCCCCCCACTTTCCCCACAGCACATTGTGTTTATGCCCTTTGACCTTTCTGCTATACAGCAGTGGGTGACGGTCTTGCTCACCAACTCCTCCCTGCAGGAGCTGGGCAGGCCTGAAGGATTCTGCTATAGCTGAAGGAAAAACAATAAAGCCTTTTGTCTCACGGGCTTGGTGTCAACTTTTTATTCCTTATTGTCACGGTATAAAGGAAGCTTATTAGTTAACCATTACCAGAGTAAGGATTGAGTTTGCCTGACCTGTCATGAAAACCCGAGTTTTTCTGGTAGAGGGCTGAAGTATGCCACACAGAATTAAGACCTGGGAGGTCAGTCAGTGTTTTAATGTATCTATATCTTCAGAATATGTGTAACATATACGATGCATGACTTCCTGGAGAAATATTCCAATATGTTGCACAGCCTCCATGAGAGAAATCCCGTCACGCCGAAACATGACTGAAAGGAAAAGTGAGAATCTCCTGGAAAAGCAGGGGCAAAAATCATGATTTCCCCATTGGTTTCCAAAGGTAACCATGTTACAAGGAGTTTTCCAAAAGGAATATCTTCTACCATGGAACAAGTAATAGGTTTATTCCATGCTGAAAATAGGAGAAAGCAAACAATGTTTCGGCCGTGGAGCCTTCAGGTGTGAGAAAGACAGTCCTTTCAAAGAACTGTCTTTCTCACACCTGATGAAGGCTCCATGGCCGAAACATTGTTTTCTTTCTTCTATTTTCATCATGGAATAAACCTATTACTTGTTCCTTTGCAGCCTACGCATGCTGACACAGCTACCCACCTGAAATATCTTCTACCATGCCTCCTACACTCCATAGTACATTCTGAGCAAAGTGCTTTAAGTAGAGAATTCCTTTATTTTATATACACTTTTCACCTCTAAGGACACTAAGGCAATATAACATAGATGAGATAAGAAGGGATCCACTTCATCCACTGACATCTCGATGACTCTCAGCAGCCATCATGTGCCACCAGCCCTATTACACAGAGGTTATGAAAAACTGCATTGTGAATTAACTAGGACACTATTACACTTGTGAACAATATAGTGGGATCATTAGTCACCAAGCAGTCAGGACCTTGGTTTAACAGATCAATGATGCCTTCCTCAGCACAGTCACCATGCTGGGGTGCTGGTAATGGTAAATTCTTTTCCTGAAACAAGGGCGACATCTACTAGTCCACTAACACTACTTCTGGGAGCAACCTGGTTGTCCTCAGAGATCTGCCATCCCAGTACTGCGCAGGAGCAGCCTGTTGTAGCTTCTGAGGTCTGAGGAGATCAGGCTACAGGTTATTAACACGGCTGGCAGGGAGCAATGTGGGACCCAATCCTGTACTCCTGGATCCTCATGGTGCATTGCTTTGGCAGGACTGGATAGCAAACAGAGCTACCCAAGAACTGTGGCTCTCTCACAACACTGTGATCCCCCCATTATGACCCCCAACTCACTGTGTTTTCTAACATTTGCATCTACAGAAAAGTGTGCATTCTATCGTCATGTAAATCTGGTTGAAGGTAAGATTTTTCCCCATGTATGAATCAGGGACTAGAGCTCCAGTGCCCTCCTCCTTTGAGGATCAATTCAGCTATAAAGCAACAACACAATCAGTTCTGTCACTTAGATTACTTGTTTCAGGGTCCAGGGTTAGGGAAATGTGTATCAAATGGTAGCTCTGAAGTGAAAAACAAGTGACTTTGGATAAATGTCTCAGCCAAATAAATAATTGTAATTGATTTATTGGAAGGTGCAAAGTGCTGTAATGGTAGATAGGTTGACTTCTACTTCTCTAAACCAACGGTTCCCAACTGTTCCTGGACTGGAGAACTCCTCTGTCTACTGGTTTTTGTTCCTGGACGTTAAATCTCCACAGTTAATTGATCTGCTTCCTTCTTTAGACTACTGGTTTGCTTGTTTCTGCTCTTAGTCCTGAGTGCCAAGTGTATCTCACTTCAAAGGCTCTGTCTCAAACAACTTCAGTGTGGAGGGCTGTAAAAACTCTTGGCTCACCCTTGTTTCTGCTTAAACAACTGTTAATCGGAGCTCAATTTCTAAACAGACAGGTGGGAGTAATAGTTTATCAAACGCTGCTGTGGATTTTGTTTTCTTGCTAGGGAAGTCCCATCAGTTACATTTCAGGCAACACATCTGAAACTCTGCAATTGCTACAGGATTGACTCCAATTACAAATGCTATTTTTTAAAAAGCAGAACACAACTTTAAGAATGAAAAGGTGAGCTCGATGTCCCGTGATTAAGAATATGAATAAACCAACACTCTCCTCTTCATCACTGATGCGCCGCGAACTCCCACTCTGTGACGACAATTGTGCGCGTCGGACGTCTGTCATCGGAGTGCGTCTGTTATTGTTAGCAGAGAGTGGTGTGGCACAATGTCTGAAGTCAGCGTGCCTGTCAAAACTGAAGAGAGGTAAGATGTACTTCAGAGAAGTATTCGTACTCGTTTAGCTATCGTCTGTCATAGCGAGTGCTGTATGGAAACTAGGGCAACCAGCACTGATGCAAAAAACGGTGAGACTCACGGTGCCATCGAAAAGTACCAGCGTAATTAAGTGATACCTTTAAATTGTTTTGCTTTATTGTTTACATACATCCTGTTTACTGATGTAGCTCTAGAAGTGGCTGGGTGGTGTTTCCTGTCATTGACAGAGGAAAGCTTGCCCTCTAAAAAGGCGATGTGCTTCTCGGACGCAAAAATGTATTGCTCATGTCCTTGCACTGAAAAGTGTTATCGGTTTTCCTGTGGTTAAATCGCACGTCGTAATTGCATTTCGGTTAAGGGGTATACGTGCCTCTAATCGCAGCAGGGACTCATTCAAACTACACCCGAGATCAGCTTGTAAACATCACCCGCATGAGTAATCGGAAAACGGATTCAAACGCAGTTGAATGTGCATCACAGTCTCGCTTTGGCGGTGTCCTTAAGATCCCAGCACCAGAGCATCCCTCAACACCCTTTACAACAGGACACCTAGTGTTCAACTCATAATAATTTTTGCTACTTTGAAACCATTTTTGGTGAAGAAAGAACAGTAAGGAAGATATAACAGATATCTTCCAGGTGGATGCTGCACATTGGTGGTTGTAAAGCGCTTTGAGTGGAGTGTCCAGAAAAGCGCTATATAAGTTTAAGGACTTATTATTAATTATTATACCGCGTTAAGAACACTGGAGCTCCAAGACTAATAAAACAGGCAAATGGGCAAGATGTTAAACAAATTTTGGAAATGAAGCATAAGACCATGCAGTTTATTTTTGCTATCAAAATCCAACCTACTTGTACTTCTTTATATAAAAGTCATTTCTGCAAATTAATGCAACCAAGTGTGATCTAAAGATATCAATAATTTTTGCTTTTGACAATAATGTGATTTGAATAGTGAGTGATGAGAGTACTAATACTGAAATTTGCAAACGAACGCATGCTGCTGCTGTGTCCACTAGGTGGCGTTGTGACTCCACAGCACACGGAAAGTCTTTGGTCCGCAACATTCAGTCCTCATCCTTTTTAGTTTTTTGTGCCCATGTCGGGCAGAGCATTGTTTTTTTCATCGAAAAAGCCATCAAAGACAGACTTTCAGTAAAGATGCATGGCACAATTTTCCACTTTTGTCAAAAGCCTATCTAATTTATTGTGGAATTATTAGATGCCTGTAAGTGGAAAATGCAGACCAGTGTGTCATTGCAGCACAAGCAGATAGCTGCTGAAAGGCACAGTTTGACATGAGTTAACTTGTATGCAGCTCATTCCCCTCTCGGATCAGCACAGCGATCCAGACAGGCCTCCTGAATTCAGGTAGATGCACAGTTCATGCACAGTTAAAAACAGTTTTTACCCCAGTATTGACTACAAAAACTGAAATGAGTCATAAAGTCTTCACGCAGTTTTAGTTTGAGTTTAGTTTAGTCTGTCACTGTACAGCATTCCAGTTCAGGTTTGATTGTACCTTATATACAACACACAACATTTTACAAATGTAAATCTCAAAGCAGAGGTACCGTACATTAACCACTGTAATTACTAACGGATCACAAAAGATCCTCGTCTCGCAATCAAATTGGTGATCAAAAATAAAACATCCTGTTTAACTGCAAGTATCTGTTGAACTAACGATGTTCTCTCTTAACAGCCTGTATTGGCCTGTCTTCCGTAAGTACGCTCCTTCCCACCCCAGAATGGGATCTGTATTCATGTTAGATTGGCATCAACTAGGGGCGGAGCAGTGGCTCTGTGGGTAAGGATCTGCGCCTGTAGCTGGAAGGTTACCAGTTCAAATCCCGCGGCCGTTGGGCCCCTGAGCAAGGCCCTTAACCCCAGCTGCTCCAGGGGTGCTGTACAATGGCTGACCCTGCGCTCTGACCCCAAGCTTCTCTCCCTGTCTGTGTGTCTCATGGAGAGCAAGTTGGGGTATGCGAAAAGACAAATTCCTAATGCAAGAAATTGTACATGGCCAATAAAGTGATCTTATCTTATCTTAACTCTTTGTGCTCTGCTCTCAGGGGGGAGCTGTGCGGCAGCGGGGCAGCAGATCCTGAGATGACGGATTTCGAGCGGGGGCTGATCGTGGGCTACCACGAAGGTGGGAAGTCCTTGGCGGAAATCGTGGAGATCACGGGGCTGCCCAAACGCGCGGTGAAGAAATTCCTGGGAGACTGGAAGAGAGGAGCTGTTGATGTAAGAATGACAAGGCTTGGCAGTCTGCTTCAGTTCTGGCTTTGAAAAATGCATTCTGAATTGGACTGAACCTGGTCAGAGCTCTGCAGTCCTTATGGTCATGGCTTAAATATAATATGGTCTGTGGCTATGAACCCCTTAGCTTCAATAAGCAATATATTAACAACCCAAGTCTTCCAGGTTCTGTACACTATAGCTTACATTGGGCCTTTTTATAGAACTGTATATGGTAGCCTACTTTTATAGTAGTTCAGGTGGGTAGCTGTGTCAGCATGCGTAGGCTGCAAAGGAACAAGTAATTGGTTTATTCCATGTTGAAAAGAGAAGAAAGAAAACAACGTTTCTGCCGTGGAGCCTTTTTCAGGTGTGAGAAAGGCTCCACGGCTGAAACGTTGTGTTTCCTTTCTTCTGTTTTCAGCATGGAATGAACCTATTACTTATACTTTTATAGCATCCTGGTAAAACATGCCACCTTATTTTCTATTCATATTGTTGTAAATGAAGGGTTATGAAATTAGAGAATAAGCAGGAATTTAACTGAGCAGATAAATCAATAAATAAAATAAATGATCATCACCACCCACTTGTAAATTATTTTTCTAAGAATATACCCAAGCAGTTGATCTAGTTAGAGGCACATTAATTCTTTGTCCTGTGACACAGCCTTGGTGAAAAGAGTAATAATTCAGTTAAACAAATATTTATTAACAATGACAATGCACACACTATACTACACACCACATCAACTTACAACAGTACATGTTTACAGACAAGGTGTCCCAGAGGCCTAAAATCCTAACTATCCAGGAAAATCCCAGACATTTACCAAATATTCAACTCTTAACACCTGCCAGATTAAGAGATAAACTGTCTTCTAAACTAAATAAACAAGAACCTCTTGCCTGGCACACATCTTATTTTGTCTCCCATCTTTCTTCATGTTTTGTCCTGTGCTTTGCCTCTATTCTGTCTTGATCTGATCTTATCTGGTGTCTTTCTGGACTGTGGTTTGACACTCAATCATTTACACAGAACTTAATTCACTAAGGTAAATCAGGATAAACTTTACGATTGCTTTGATCAGTGAATCTGGACTACCTACTACTACCTACCTACTATCCCTTTGCTTTGAAGCTGAAAATGTTGATACTAGCCAGGTGTTACCCATTGTGTCTAGTTTCTTTTGAGGCACATCCATAGCCACCTACAGCTGTAATAATATGCATCTTGAATACAATTTTCTGTGCTTGATTTAGTTTTTAGTTTGGGGATCATAATTATAAGACGTATCAGTTAATATCAAATAAATCAGGTCCTGACCCCAGGTTGTTATTCGCACCAATTGTAAAAACTCACAATATTCATGCAGGGAATACCATGTGTTACACGGCACATCCATTCTTTCTTTTTTTTTGCACAGTTTGGTAAAGGCAGCTGTTTATTACAGTGAGTTACGTAAATGTACTACACAGCGTCTAGGGCTATATACAGATATTTATAATTCTATGAGGAACAGTGCAGTATTTGATGTTAAAGAGGTTCACATAGGCAATGGTGTTCACTGCAAACGATGGAGCAGAGCATGGAGGTTCATTCCATGCTGAGAAGTGTCAAGAGGAAACACAACATTTCAGCTCTGTAGTCTTCTTGGGGTGTTTCGCACAGCTGAAACATATTTCACCTTCCTCTTTTCTACTATTCAGTATGGAATGAGCCTCCGCTTGTTCATTTGATGTGGGAAGACAGTCTAACACTTCTGTTGAAGCACTCACAGCTATCTGGTGTTCAGCTTTTCCTGTGTCCCAGTGGGGTTTGCCCAATTCACGAATGTACTGTGTCTGCTATTGTGTTGCATTGTAGCTGACTGATGTTCGTCTTACCAAAGAAGGCAGCGCAATTAACAAGCCACATACTTTGTGAGTTTTATTTTTTAAGAAGGATGAAAGCCTATATTATGAAATCTTGCAAATGAGTATTCGATTGCAGGAGCGACTCATGCTTTTTTGCATTGTGCTCAGAACGGGCAGGACGAAACTGAGGCACAACGAGGCTCAGCTGACTGCCTTGCACAAACCGGACAGAAATAACCTAACCAACGAGATAAGGCAAATAAACCCGCAAATATTCCTTGTAAAAATAAAACTAAGAACTGGCACTTGCGCTTTTTTAAAGCTGCTTCTGTCAACTAGAAACATTTCCGCAATCAGTATCAAGTTCTAAAATGTGCAGTAAATAAACATACTGTGAAAATAATGGTTTTCTCTGGGTGGTGTTGAGAAATAGTCTTAAGGGCTTGTGTCTTTTGACAGGAGGGTTTTAAAACCAGGGTGTGGACACTGCTGCTGTACTGGAGGGGCACCAGCAGACAGAGGTTTATCAATGGGTCCCTGAAGATGTACACAGCAAGAAATGGCACAAAGTCTGTTTTCTATAAATCACTTGGGATAAAAGTGTCAACTAAATAAAATAATAATAAACACAAGTCTGGGATACTAAATTCATTGGATATACTAATGTCTATGCGAGACTAGTTCTACATGCAGTTATGTCAGTGTATTCTGAAGACTTCTTGTTAGTGCAATGAGAGTGTGGCTAAAATTAGTTTTGCTATACAGTAGATGTGAACTATAGATGGAGGACACAAATGATGCTTGAAGAAGGTATTTTTGGAGCTGCAATCCCACACCCTGACTTCTACTGTGCATTCATTTTAACCAAGAGCTCCCCCCTTCTCGTACTAGTGCACGTAATTCCTGTGTTTTGTTCATGCTTTGCTATGTTTAAACTATGCTTGTAGGGTTTCCTGAGGGTAGTTTTATGTAAAGGATCATTCACATAGATATCTTTAGGCGAGGTGATTAAATATACTGAATTTGTTTTTCAAAAAAGGCACTTCCTGTTGCAAGTGCTCTTATTTAAAGTGTTTGAACTGTGACTGATGCAGCCTCTGTAATGCCAATGAACAGAGAGAGAAGGGTTATAACTGCCCTCCCCCCCCGTACAGTAACTGGAACTCCAGTTACGTGGACAACTAGCAGCCTCACAAACAAGTTAGTTCAGATCTGCGGTACTGTTGTGTATTTATTCTTAAATGCACAACAATCCCACAACATTGCAGCACTGCAGCATAATACCACAATATGCTGTATCCAGTATAACTAACCATGCACTGACTGCTTCGTCATGCAAGAAAGCAGGGCAGACAGAAGTAGCTGAGCCATGAACTGGCAGTGTTTTGAATTAGGAACAAGTAATAGGTTTATTTCATGCTGAAAAGAGAAGAGGGAAAACAGCGTTTCGGCTGTGAAGCCTTCTTCAGGTGTGAGAAAGACAGGGCAGACAGCAAAGAAAAGATTTAGAGGAAGGCATAGTGGGTCGCAGCAGAAGTGAGTTGAAGTAGTTCAGGCGGGTAGCTGCGTCAGCATGCGTAGTCTGCAAAGGAATCAGTTCAGTCCAGCTCCTTTGTTTGCTCATAGTGAAAGACTGCATTGCATTTGCAGGTGCAGTTTCTCAATCACCAGCATACATGCACGTTGGCGGTCAGAATGGCAGTTGTGACAGATTACAGTAGCTGATACTGTATTTAATCTGCAGACTGCTAGCAGGGCCATCGAGAAAAGGACACCGGCTCGCTCATCATCATCATCATTTTCCACTGTTGGACAGTAGAGATAACAAGCGCCTGAGATAACTGGCTCATGAAGCGACATGGGCCCGGCTGACATCAAAACATCAAACCTGCCTGCTTTGAACCAGTTCTGAACACACCACCTCGGGGCAGCTTCAGTTCTCATCGAGCTGGGAATTAGTAACTGGCAGTGGGGTCAAGGCCTTGGCTGAATCCAGGTCCTGGACTGACATGAGCGAGTGGGGGGCCTGGCGGTGTGGTGGTCAGCTGCTCCATCGTCCTGGGCGTTGGCCAGTATACAGCCCACCTGTCCGCCCTGTGTTTGTGTGGTTTATTCCCAGGCACTCGAGCTTGCTCCTGTCTCCTGAAACAAGGCAGCTTGGATTTCGTTGTCTCTTCTAAAAGGTCTAAATAAACACGTTTCAAACTAGGAGTCAAATGAGTGCGAGGACAAACGAATCAAGTCCAGGAGTGAGTGAAGCGCGCTGTGTCTCTGTGTTGCAGGCGTACACGGGCATCTACAAGGATGCCAGCGCAGCAGGGAAAGAGAGCGCGGACAGCGGGAGCGATGACTGAAGCCAGAGCAGGCGGATCTCACAGACAGACAGACTTCCTGTTGGTGCTGCTCCCTAGGCCGGCAGCGCTGGTCTCCCTGCTTTTCGCCAGTGTCGTCACGTTCTCGTGTGGGGGCACGAGAGGGAGGGGGAACTTTGTAAAGTTGCTCTTGAGATATGTGTCGTATGCAGACCTTACATATTGTTTGTTTTTTATTTTTTAATTTGTATTTGTACTGCAGGCATGCAGCGTACCTGAAGACACTAATGCCAATAAAGATTTCTACCTTGGAGTATCTGGGAGATTGAGTTCTTAAACATTGCAGAAACAAAGAAACTGTTTCACTGGAAAGCCGCTGTCTGTGCAAGGTGTTTCTTCCACAGAGGTGTGGGTTACATTTAAGTCTCTTTGGCTGTCCTCACCTGGGGGTGTAATTGTAAATCATGAGTTACAGAATTGATGGGCTGTTCCAGGGTGCTCACAGCTGTGTGAACCAAAAGACGCGGGAGATGGCCTCTGTGTCTATTGTGGGCAGACAGTAGGGAGAGGGATGTTCTAGGTTTGTGTTTTGACATGTAAGGATAACGCACCCATTCTCCAGTAGTCACGGTGATGCCAGAAACAGTGAGGAGCTCCTTTAATCTAAACGGCAGGTACTGTAGATTCGGTTGCCTTGTGCTTTAGGCTGAGGAGAGGGATCAGTAGTTTAAGTTCAAAGTTTATTGTCATTATACTCATACACAGGTATATGGTATAACGAAATGCTATTTAGCTAGCTCTCAGACAGTAAGCAGTACAAAAAATTGTATACAATTGTATAAGAAAAGAAAGAGACAACAATGTGCAAAACAACAACAGGTAACAGGTAATGTGCAAAACAGTTGTGCAAAATCATACATCAACAGAATGAAATAAAGGATAGAAGATTATGGGAAGTGAACTTCTTGACATGTGAGGTAGAGGTAGAGTTCGATGTGTGTTTGAGTTTTGATAGAGAAGGCACTGTGAGGGTTCCAATCGTGAGAGGTGAGAGAGGCTGGGAGTTTAATAGTTTGATAGTGCAGAGGTAAAAACTGTCTCTGAGTTTGGTAGTCTTGGCCCGAATGCTCCAGTACCGTTTTCCAGATGGTAGAGGGTCAATCAGTCTGTACCTGGGGTGTATGGGGTCTTTGATGATGCTTAGAGCTTTCCTCAAGCACCTTCTATCATAAATGTTGTCGAAGAAAACCCAGTCTTCACTCAGGTTAGGAGATTGTCAAACCACTGTACTGTTCACCACCCGCTGTAGGGCTTTGTGGTCAGCAGTACTGCAGTTGTCATATCACACTGTGATGCAACATGTCAGTGTGCTTTCTGTAGTGCATCAGTAAAAGTTAGTGAGGATCTGGGGAGATATCTTAGCTTTCTTCAACCGTCTTAGGAAGTACAAGCGCTGTTGCGCTTTCTTATTCAGACAAGTGGCGTTGAAAGACCACGTGAGGTCCTTGTTGTCTTCACACCATGTTGTAAGGAGATTGACCTCCTCCCTGTAGGCCTTCTCATCACTGGTGGGGGACCCCAGTGTTCAGAGTTAGTGTGCTGGAGGTGTGGTTTCCAAACCTGACAGCCTGAGGTCTGCCTGTCAAAAAGTCCAGAATCTAGTTGCAGAGGGTGGTGTCAAGACCCAGTGCACTGAGTTTCTTGAGTAGTTTCTCTGGATGGTGTTAAAAGCTGAGCTGAAGTCGATGAATAGTAGCCTTGTGTATGTGTTCTTTTTATCCAGATGAGATAGGGCAGTGTGTATGGCAATGGAGATTGCGTCATCTGTGGATCTGTTGGGCCAGTAGGCGAATTGGTACGGGTCCAGTGTGTCTGGAATGGTGTCCTTAATGTGCCCCATGTCCAGCCTCGGAACGCATTTGATGATAACAGGGGTTAATGGCATCGGGCAGTAGTCATTCAGGTATGTCACTGTGGTTTTCTTCGGTATTGGGAAGATGGTGGTTGTCTTGAAGCAAGTGGGGACTACAGCTTGGGCCAGAGACATGTTGAAAATGTCTGGGAATACACCTGCCAGTTAATTGGCGCAAGCTCTGAGGACGCGACTGGGTATGCCGTCAGGTCCTGCAGCCTTGCTTCACTTTTAGCAGAGATATCCTCACCTCATCTGCAGACAGTGAGAGCAGCTGGTCAGCTGCGGGGGGTGCAGCTCTGTTGACTGGTTCTGTGTTGCTGGCTTCAAACCGAGCATAGAAGGTGTTGAGCTTGTTAGGCAGGGAGGCATCATGGGCAGGTGCACAAAAGTTCTTCCTTTTGTAGTCTGTGAGGGCCTGTATACCTTGCCACATGCGCCGTGGGTCATTAGTGGTGAAATGTTCCTCCAATTCTTGTTTGAGTATGTTTTGTGCATGTTTAATACCATTCTTTAGATTGATCCTGGCTGACTTTAGTTCTGATTTATTGCCCGATTTGAATGCTGCATCCCTTGCTTTGATTAGGATGTGATTGGGAGTGTTACATTTCCTGATGTAGCTAGTGACTGATGATGCATAGTGCTGTATGTCAGTGTGTGATCCCTGTGTGGCTGCCTCTTTAAACACATCCCAGTCAGTGCATTCAAAACAGTCCTGCAGGACTGATTCAGCTCCTTCTGGCCACACTCTCACCATTCTGACCACTGGTTTCACTCGCCTGTGCAGCTGTCTGTATGCTGTGAGGAGAAACAGAGTGATGTGGTCTCAGTTTCCAAAGTGGGGGAGGTGTACGGCCTTGAAAACATTCTGAATCTTAGTGTAAGTGTGGTCCAAAGTGTTTTCTCCTCATGTTTGGAAGGAAACATGCTGATGGTGTTTCGAGAGAATGGAGTTGACATTTGTGTGATTAAAGTCACCCGAGATGATAAAGGTTGTGTAGGGATGTGCAGATTTCCTGTTTTTTTATTGCAGTGTACAGTACCTCTAGCGCTTCTTTGCCATTAGCGTCAGGGGGGTTGTAGACGGAGGTGATAATAACAGTTGTAAATTCTCTCGGCAGATAGAAGGGGCGAAATTTGATCATTAAAAATTCCAGAGCGGGTGAGCAGTGTTTTGTGATGGTGAGCAGTACTGATGATGATGAAGTTTGGGTCAGTGATAAAAGATATTTAGGCTTATTTTTTAGCTGTATCAAGTTAATTTTACAAGCATCTGTAAAAGCAGTAGTCAGTATAATGAATTTCCTATTATTCAGATTCACCATATTTCGTGCCTCAAACATTTTATAGAGGCAAGGTGTATGACCCCCCTCTGAACACCTTCATAACTATAATGGGTTTTATGTTTTTATTATGAATAGTCTGGGGTTGCTAAAAAGCAAATTGTGTTAAATCTGATGGTGTGGCTTCTCAGTTTATGAAGGTGTTCGCCATTTCAGTGGCTTGCAATATCATGTTTCTGTATTCAGAGGGGGATGTTTAGGGCTCAGAAGTCATGTGATTTGTGGATTTTCTTAATGCAGCTCAGACATGAAGTGAAAAAGTGTGGTGCCTTTTATGTCAACTGTACAAGTCTGACGAGCTTGTTCACACATGGTTTAACTCATCCTGTCGTCTTCAGTCTGTTTCATCTGAATGACATACGTACTTGTGTTTCTACGACCTCAGAGCCTTTCTGTTAACCTTCTCTCCAGTGAAATCTCGACTTCCCAAGTGCCTCCTTCTCAGCACAGCTGTTGCTTAATAACTGGAAGAGCACATTTCTTTACCATAGTACTGTCTGCTGTAGTGTGTCTCTGTAAAAGAGGAACCCTGAGAAATGTGCGTGTGAAAAAACCACAGGTTCTTGTTCTCCACTGCATCACTTGTGCCAGATTTGTATAAACTGGTGAATTGTACTTCCCTCTGGCTTTCAAGCTGTATCTCAAGGGGTGCCTAGTTATTAGACAAAGTAAACTTCTGCTCCAAACTTCCTATGAGACTTTTCAAAAGGACAGGATTGTTAAAATCGCATTTAACTGGAAAAATGTTTATATTGACTGCCAACGCCTGCAAATGTCCAAATCCAATCAGCGCTCTTCCATTCCTGTGACTAATCTGTCTAAACGAGTCATTCTGATGCAATGACCGCAGGCTCATTTGTTCAAATTAGGGTCCTGTGTCATTTATCGATACTCATATCAAAATAACATTTAATATGTAAGTTTAATATATAATCAAAATGCGTAGCTGATGTGAAATGAAAATCGTTGTTAGAAAGGACATTGTTTTTTGTGTTCTCTAAGGAACAGTTCTGTCATGCTGTGTACAGTACTGCATTTAGCAACAGATGCTTTTAGCAAAGTGTGATGTTTCGTTCACCCTCTGTTCTTTCTTCTGAGGGAAAGGCTAACATCCTGGCTGTCCATGTGGCATTAAGGGCCTTACTTTTAATTTTCAGAGTCATTTTACCAATGTTGGTACAAACACCAGAATATGCAGATGGAAGGTCATTTTCCATTGGAGCTATACAGTACCTTTAATATCATGGCATAATACCTATAGCTATATCTCTAGGAACTGATTAAGTGCTATTGGAAATATAGTATCATTGACAGCTGTCAGGGTCCCCAGGAAATGCTTGTCAATGTTTTGCTGTCATTGTCTTTTAATGTGTTCTCACCGCCATCCTGTAACAGGGCTCCTCAAATTTAATTCTCAAGATTTACTTTTTTTGTTCTGGCAAATTTGTTCTTGCAAATATCCTGACCTGGTAAAGGCCCTAACTGCACAAGGGTGATAAAGACGAAAAACAATGTTTACCTTTCCCTTAAAGCTCTCTGCCAGAATCTGTCAGCAAGATAAAACACTTTTGAAAAAGTCATCCATTCATTCATGGGTTAATAATAAGAAGAGGGATCAAAGCAATATGCTGGCAAGGTTTGTGAGGGCTCTGTCAGAATGGGTGGGACCTGGGGTGATATTAGCAGAGAAGACTAAAATAACTGTGGACAAAGTTAGTTGACTGAATTGTAGGCACTGTCTTTTCCTTTTGGTGCTTCCCACTTGTACACAGCCAGTGTAACATTTCCTCCTGTATTTTCAGCTGCCTTGTAGAAAGACTTGCTGAAGAGGCAGAATAGCTTGTGCAAAGTGAGCAAGTGTATTCTGTTGGAGTGTGTGTTCTGTGTGGTTATTTGTTGTAGTTCATGTATCAAGGTAACGAAACAGAGAGAGAAAAGTTAGCAACCCCCACAAACCAAAAAGTTTGAGAGGGAGAGGTGTGGATAGTGTGTCTGATGCCACCATTCTTCCTCTTTGTGTTTCCTCTTCTTAGCTCTTGAGACAACTGACCACTGTAACTTGCTTCCCAGCTCACTCTCTCGTGCAAAACAGTACCAGAGACTTACTTAGAGGCTGTGTGCCAAGAGTCTCTGGGCTCATGGTTGCTCGGAGGACATGGTCCAAGAGTCTGTGGGCTCATCATCGCACAGAGGACATGGTCCAAGAGTCTGTGGGCTCATCATCGCTCAGAGGCCACGTGCTGAGAGTTTATGGGCTAAGTGAGAGGAAGAAGAGTCTTGCTAAGGTCGATAGTGGGGCTTCTGTGAGTGTTAACCTATAGTGTGTATCAATGTGCTGTCAGTTGCCCACTGTTTCCTCCTGCGTGTGGAAAAACGTGCTTTACAAGCTGTACATCCTGGGGGTGTCTGCTTCAGGGTCTGAGACTCTGAGACTCTGTGCGCACTGTGTGCTGCGGTCAGCTGCAGATAAGATCTCAACACCTCTGATGTGTTATCAAGTCCGCTCTCACACATGGTCTCCCAGCCTCGGGTAGGTTTGGGAGGTTCTGTGCAAGTGTGTGCATCTGGGAGGTGTGTGGTAGTGGAACTTCAGACTTAACCTAATGATTCTTCCACTTTATTTTGGTGGCAATGTATTTTCATGATGGCTACAAATCTGTAATAACCCCAAAGATAAGATTTGGGTTTGTAATCAAGTTGATTGAATTCTTTAGAAATCTAAATATTTCAGACCCTAGACTGTCCTGTGTCTGGACTGGTCCTGATTAGTGGACCCCACAGATGTGACCCGAGACTATGCTGAGTTTATTGGAAGTCCATCTAATTAAAACTTGCAGACAGGAAGGCTGGCTTGTGACATCAAGGTCACCGTCAGTGGTGATAAAATCAGGAGTCTCTGTCTGACCTTTGCCTTATTTTTTACCATTCGTAGGGCATTTGGCATTCTTACAATCTGACTGTCAGATTCTTAAAAATCATTTCAATTAAGGGAATGCTTTGGGATCACGTCTGTGCTATTTTATTTTTACAAGACTTTAACAAGTCTCATATTGACAATGCGATGAGACAGTTTGATGCTGTTTTATGCTTTACTGCTTTGTTTGTTGAAAAATCATCATTTTTTATAATCTGGAGGGTTTTTCATAGAAAATCAGAGTTTTCAGTCAAGCTTGCTTCGTCTTGCAGTTCTTACCACAGGACGGTCTGTATTTACCCTGTGCAAGAAGCACAGATTGGTGTGATTGGTGTAGGTGGGTGCAAGAAGGGGAAACAGAGGCTGCTAGATTTGGAACAGTAATGAGATTTGTAGTCCCTTGCTTCAGCAAATAACAAACATTTAGTGCATCTTCATTGTTTTCACCAAGGAGAAAAACCTTTCACTGACCATAACAGCATGTGCCTGTGCTTGTCCTGTCTATGAAAGTCCAGTAATATGGTTGGCCGTCTTGGTCATGTTCATCAGTGGTTTCTGGCTCTGCCAATATTAGAGATGTTTTTCCATTGAAGAAGCTGATGAGGGTTCGCTGTAGCAGTGAAGCCGGATGTGTCTGACCACAGTGACACTGACAGACTCTGAACAGGTGTGAATACCAAAGTGAGCGCGAGACAAACCAGAGCGCTGTTCTAAAACAACAGGGAGGCGGGGGGCCTATGTGGTTCAATGAGAGACACTTTTCCCCTAAGGTCTCTTGCTGCTTTGGCTGCGAAACCAGCTTGTCGATGTGGTTCTGTGCTGATGTGAGCACACAGTGAACCCCACTTTTGCTGCAGGGCTCACAACAGGGCTGTCGGCTGGCTGGGGGTGACACTATGTGGTTTTAATTGCTTCGCTTTTCTGTGCTAAAATTGTTGAGGGCCTTGATACGGTAAGATCAGGTTTGTCTGAATCTGCAAAACATCAAACATTATACAGAAATTACAGAGACAGAGATGACACCACAGATGTACAGTACTGTTTCTGTTACAGATTCACTGTGTGATTGAGTACATGAGCTCAAAACTATCTTCTCTCTAAATTGTCATCTTTCTCTTTCATTTTCTTTGGACATTGATGGGTTTTGTATAATGACAGCCAACATTTTCAGAAAAGTGTAGAAACATAGAAAAATGCTTTTTCATTTAATTAGCAAGGTCTAGAGTTATTCTAGTTTCTGTATTTAAAGTGGGAAAGTTTTTCTATATTTAATTTAGATGAGCAATATCTACATAATACATTTTCGGCAATGAATTTTGTTATTCCATCTTTATATCCTGGTTGTACTTTTCCAGAGGATCAATTTCTTCAAATTAATGTAATTATCTGAGGTTCGAAGATGTCTCAGTGAACTTCACAGAATTGATTTTTCAATTGTTGTTAGACTTGTCAGCAGGAAATATCCTGTCTAATGTTCCATAGTAACCTGGAAATCATCAGTGAGTAGCAACAGTCAAGGACTCATCAGTACAGTCTTACACAAAGAACAGTGTTCTACTATATACTGTATAAGCAACCACCCAATTTGTCTAATGTGACTGTTGCGGTAGAGATGACAGTCGTGGGCTTGATTTTCCACTGTAGTCAAATAGTGGGCTCCATTTGTTCATGTACTGTGGAGTGGGCAGTTTGTGCAGAGTGGAAACATGACCCCAGTCGCTGTAATTTAACATACAGAATTTGCATAATACACTGGGCTGTTATGCTGAGAGCTCATTACTCTTAGCAGTCAGAATAAAATTAAAAACTGAAATGTAGCAAATACATATCAATATAAAATGTAACAGCTCTTCAAAAAAAGAAATCTAATACGAAAAAATAAAACAGTATTTTTATTATTTCTTACTGTGATTATTGATTTTGAGGTCCTGGATTTCACTAGGCAGTGAGACTCAGTTGAGAAGAAGAACCTGAATTGTGGCTGTGTGACCATTGAACTAGAGAATCGTGCTGATCTCCCCTCATTTCAGTTCACAGCCATCTCAAGACCAAAGATAACCTACAGACACTCAACCTGGGGCCAGTACTGTAGTACTTTCTGTCATTTTTTTTAAACTAAAAACTTGGTTTGAAAAGTTGATACATTTTCCAGGTGTTGGCAGTTCTGTAATTACTCAATTATAATAAATTCAATTTTTTAAACCAGAGAATGTTAGAAATTACTATTATTTTCACTCCAGCAGCAGGACCTGAAGTGACCGTTGTGAGATCCATCAACATGATAAGTGGAAGTGCTGATCTCATCATTTTCATCTGTGACAAAAATAAATCTAAACGGGAAGCATTGTCTCTGATATGCTGGAGCTCTTTTATTTTTATCGATCTTGAAGCAACAGGAACATCCATCAGAGAGACCCATGTTTATCAAGAGAAACCACACTTGTAAGCCTTTTTCTTAATTTAGTATTGTAGAATTTCTAGACATTGGTAGGTATACTTTACCTTTTTATATTATGTAACCTTCAAATATAAATATGGTTACTTGTCAGGGGGTAAAAATATTTACCATTCACTTCAAAATATCCAATTTTTTAAGGTACGATGATGGGCATTCCTGGCTACATTTGCTCATCTATCTAAGCAATTGTACTAAATCTTAAGTAACACTAAGCCA
The DNA here is from genome assembly GCF_055471065.1 of Atractosteus spatula. NCBI lineage: Eukaryota > Metazoa > Chordata > Actinopteri > Semionotiformes > Lepisosteidae > Atractosteus > Atractosteus spatula. The sequence goes on along the minus strand of NC_142709.1, from coordinate 47,317,678 downwards.
ATTGTGGATAAATCATTAAGTTAAACTTCTCAAAAGGGATCATGATAAAAGACACAACAAAAAAAAACATGCATAGAAACATGGGAGAGGAACAGACAGCATACAGGGGGACTGGCAAAAATTTAAGAAATGGGAATTGGGATTTCAGAACTTCCAGGTAAATACATATTGAAGAAACCAGTTTTAGGGTTTAAGTAAGGGACTGTTGTCTTATATTTGTGGAGTGACTGATTTCCTATTTGTAGCATCCACCAGGCTAAAAAAGGTTCCCACTTGATAAGTGATTTGGTGAAAAAGGTTCCCATCCATTTGGTATTCATTTAAGGGAGTTAATTTAATACTGCGTATGACAGTAGGAACAGGTTTCCTCTTTTTTTATTTGTCTCAGTTGCAGAATCCTGTTTTCCTATATCTTTAAAAAACATGACCGTAATAAGAATATATTCATAAATATTTGTTAAAAATAGTCATAGATATTGTGTGCTGGTTTTTGTAAATTTATATATATATATATTATTTTTAGCTTTTGCTTTTTAACTTCTTTTATTTAATTATCCAGAATGATCCCCTGTATTTTGTAATAATTAAATGCAATATTTTACAAAAGTAGTTCAGATGCTCAGAAAGTTTTTGACATTTTGTTACTTTAAACTTGGAGTCATTACTGTGACTTTGAAGTAGCAATTGATATTTGTTTTATTTTCGATCTACTACACAAATTCAAAACTCAAAGCAAAAAACAAAGAAAAAAAATAGCTAATTAATATGAAAAAAATGAGGATTGCAAGTATTAAAACCCTTTAGGTGCACAGAATTACCTTAACAAGCCACATAATTATTTGAATTTGAAGTGTGTAATAATAGTAATTCATAAGATTTCATAAGATTTCACAATAAATGCACTTTATGTAAGGTCCCAGTTCAGAACACCTCACAGAGAAAGTAGTGGAAAAATACAGATCAGAAGAAAGATATCAAATCAAGAGTATTGAATATTCCTTTGAGCACAGTGAAGCTGTTCACTACGAAACGCAATATGTATCATACCTCCCAGACATGGTCTAGGTCTGTCCTGGCTGAGCAGTAAGTTAATGAGAAAACATGTTGCCAGCAGCCATGTCACCCTGCAACTCACAACTGGAAGCCCACTAAAGCTAAGCAGGTGTGAACTTGGCCAGTACCTGGATGGGAGACTCCTAGGAAAAACTAAGGTTGCTGCTGGAAGAGGTGTTAGTGGGGCCAGCAGGGGGTGCTCACCCTGCAGTCTGTGTGGGTCCTAATGCCCCAGTATAGTGATGGGGGCACTATACTGTAAAAAGACACTTTCCTTCAGATGGTAAACAAAGACTTCAAAAGAGCTACAAAGCTCAATGGCTAAGATGGAAGAAAATGTGCATGACTTAACAACATCCCAGTCATTCTACTGGCCTGTATGGCAGTGTGGAAGATGTATCTCATATCCTCTGTGGGGTTTACAATGAAGTATTTAAGTGATACTGCAACCATGTGGCAAAGGATTTTGTTTTCAAATGACGAAATTGGAACTTTTTAGTGGAAATGCAAAGTACTTCATCTGTTACAAACCCAGGATAGCACATTATTCACTCAACACCATCTCTTTTTGTAATGTGGAAAAACAATTAGACAAAAAGATACCCAAATGTAATATTCTGTATTATTAAATGTTTATTTTAGATTGGTGATTGGTTTTCAGATCACCTTTACTGTCAGAGCCAAATACATTGGTTTAGTTTTGAAAACAATTTTACATACAGTATTACTGTTTTACAAAGTTTTGCTAAGCCTTTATTAATTAGTATTAGTAAATGACATTTTTTTCTATGGTTTAAGATAGATCACTTTATTAGTCATATACAATTTCTTGTATTAGGAATTCGTCTTTTCGCATACCCCAACTTGCTCTCCGTGAGACTCTGAACTCAGGTAAACTGTACTTCAGCATAGGTAGTGTGTATCTCCTTCGTGTTTATCCTCTTGTGGGTCATGACGGGTTGTACTAGAGCATACTCTAATTCTTGTGACTAAAACCAAACAGACAAGTTAGTGTACTTTCTTAATATATTAATATAGGATAACCAAATTAGTGGCACACTGATTATTTCACCTACAGTAGAATGAAATGAATGCAGTCTATTCTCTAGAGTTTTATGCAACACTCCTGAACTCAGAAAAGAAACTGTGTTTAAAAAACATTTTTGTCAAAATAATGGATACAAGCTTGAGCACAAAGATATAACAATTTTTGCAGTACCTTATACTGTATATTAGTGACTATATTTCAGAAATTGTTATAAATGTATCTTTTAATGATGCCTCTTCTACTGTATATTCACTGAACACTACTTCATCGTCAAAGGTAATGTACTGTGGTCTAGTGAATTAATTAATAAGATCAATCATTAAACAGATAAGATCAATCATTACATCTCAATTACATTGTTTTTTCTTTTGTTTTTTTTCTGTGTAACATTGGTGTAAGAATCTTGGGAAGGTCAACTTTGTAAATATTCAATATTTTTTTATTTTAAAGCAATGCCTTAAAAGCAAAAAATATTTTGCTTTAAAGGCATTGCTGTGATTAACATGGTACCCGCCATCTGAGGACCTGCTGCTGAGAGGATGTTTTCTAATCAGTGAACATAATGGGAAATACTTAATTACCTGAGATCTCTCTTGGACTTGTTCAGGTTTCTTAGCACAGAAATGGTCTCTTAACAGGACTGAAATAATGACAATTATTCTTTATTAAATTATTAGTAATGGAAAAAATTATCTCTTTTGAAAACAGTATCAAAATTATTCTGAAGCACATTACAATATTAAGGTTGATAAACATGCTCTGTACAATTCGATCATAGCTTTTTTTTAGATAAGGAATCTTCAATATAAACAATTAAAGTGTTAACTACTGGATTTGATTTTTAACAGGTTATGTATATTATTCACTGTTTGTTTATAAAATTGCTATTATGGTGATTACCCTGTCTTGCACACTGGCTACCAAAACTACCAAAAAACATGAGTTTTTCTATGAACAAAATAAAATGTAATGACTTATTATATCCTGTTCATGATCTAAAGAAAACATGACTTTCTATGTGATCCAATCCAGTTTTCATAAGAGACTGACATTAGGGAAATTGACAGTATTTAATTTCTTAAAACAGTCACATAATATTGTTTGTACTAGACTGGTTGACCACATGAGCAAGTTAATTGCCTTTAATATTGTATTTTAAGTAATGTTTTAAAATAAACTCACCTATATTAATAATCAGTAAAATAAAATTTAAGATGAAGGATACAGTCATTACACCCGTTTTCCATTTTTCGGGCTCATTGTCAGGAAGAATAGAAGTTCCTAAAAGGAAATTTAAAGTTTTGAAAGCACACTTTTTACTTACTTGGTTTCTAGTAGTTAAAGATTCAGAGAATTTCAGGTCCCTGCATGGCGAATGATCAATGAAGGAAACAGCAAGGCCAGATTGCATGGATTCAAGACACAGCATACTCTTTGTGTGGAAAATATATGAAGTAATTCCCTTTATTCAAAGTAAGAAACACTGTTAACAAATTAATTGAAAAATAAATAACTAAGCATGCACCTAGAAGTATGTTTAAAGAGTGATATTAAACAGTTCTCACATCTGTTTTATAATATTGTTGCAGTAAATGGGAGTAGCTGAGCTTTAAATGGGATTAACTTGTTTGCACTTCCCAGCTTTCCAGTTGTGCTTTATAATGGAAGAGAGCATCCTGTACTGTTTATTTGGAAATTCTGTTTCCCTTTATTGTGCAATCTGCAGACTAAAAACATCTGCCTCTTTTTGTTGATGCCTTTGTGTAAAATGGGCAAATCTGTTCCCATTCATTTATGAGAATCTGCTTAGAGGGGGAGATTTAGTTCCAGTTAGCATCCATTTAGTTTAATAGAATGTTGATTCTTTCCTTGTGGCCTGTTAAAGTGTTTTGTTGTACAGTATTTGTACTATGGGGGTAGAATTCTGGAATTGTCTATAGATGTCTTCCAAATATTATCTATTGAAGGTAGGGCTGTGAACCTCACTGAGTTGTTCATATATTTTACAGGGTAAGTGCTATATGTTGAATAGTTGTGTTATGTATTGTCATATATTGTTATGTATACAGTATGTAGTGAAATTATTAAACGTCATTATTTGTTTGCATAGAAAGCTAACATCAGCACCTGATTTTAATTATTTGATTCTTATGTTGTAATTTCAATAGCTTAGCATATGTAACTAACTTTATATTTTTTCAAACAATTATCAAATACATAATATGTGTTAAACAAATAATAGGTCAGCTTTGGAAAAATGTTTTGACCTGACTATATTTTAAAGAAATCAAGCTAATATAAAATTGTTAAAAGTTAAAAAATATTCATCTTTTCAAAACCTAGGTACTATATTTTTACAAAAAACATTTTGTAAGACAACATCTTTCTTATTGGAGTAAGTGAATTAGTATTCATAAGTTGGTTTCTTTGCAAGATAAACTAGCCTTGGAAAAACCAATCAGAATAAATTTTGATTTTTCTGTTGTTTTGTAACTTCTGCGGTAAAAAGCAAATAGTTTCTTACCATTGGTGCAGTTTATACTTGTATCTGAAAATATGAGAATATATTTCAGTTTAATTCAACATTAGGTATAGAAATTACAAATTTATGAAGAGAACAGAGAATTTAATTTGCATTTGGATTTGGGAAGTGCTAAAATTGAAAATGTTTGATTTTTATCTTTTCTGAAATAGTTTATTCTACTTCATATTTTGTCAGTTGAGTATTGAAGCACTATTAAAGCACCTTTCCAATAAATTGCTGTCAGAACAAGAATACTACTTAGTCGACGTATATAAACAAATTTAGGATTTTCAGTACATTCAGATCATAGCTGATCTTTATTAATCAACTTATAGATTAATATTAGTCTGCTTGACCAGTACAAGCAAACAAAGTTAAGCCCAAGAAAACATTTCTTACTATTATGAATGTTTATTTTTGTTCCCAAAAATATAAAATTGTGATGAGCAATTGCTTTTTCAATAATGATTTCATATGAAAATAAAAATTGTCTTAGATAATCACATTGCTGTAAAACATTATTTTTTATTTTTAGTTTATTACCTGAATTGTTGTTAGCAGCACCTGAGAATATTAAGTTTGATTACACAATCAATTCAATGTTAAAAAGAAGCTGATCAAAGTATAATAATATGATTTAACAATTTTTGCATTATATATATTAAATAAACGATGTTAATACAGAAAATCAGTATTGATTCTGCCTTTTGACTCTAACAGATTAGTATAAACTGGTACTTTGTTAATTGTTAAAATCTGTTTTGCAATATTTATTTCTGCAAATGCAAGGGTAAAAACGGAAAAATCTGTTTTGTATTTCACTTTAAATTGCCCACTGTAATTTTATTGAAACTTCGTTTATAAACAAGATTAAAAAGGTAACATTGTTATTATATAATCTTTGTATATCATAAATTGAATTAAGTTGAAAAAGATAGTGAAATCGTTAATCGTTAAAAAATACAATCATTACAATTATGCTACAGTTTCATGTTATAGTTGCATAATGTTAGATGTTGTAGACATTTCCAGTGTGATACTGGATGTCAATATTATATGAATCAATATGAATTAAATTTTACAGATTACTGCAGGGAGTTGGTCATTGCTACCTCACAGCACTGGGGCCCTGGGTTCTATTCCTGGGGTGCTTTCTGTGGAGCTTGTATGTCCCCTTGTTTGCGTAGGTTTCCTCCCACAATCCAAAGACATGCTGGCAGGTTAATGAGCTTCTGGAAAAATTGGCCCTGGTGTGAGAGTGTGCATATCTCTGTGTCTGCCCTGTGATGGACAGATGTCCTGTCCAGGTTGTATCCTACCTTGCGCCCATTGACTAATCTTGTTACAGAAGCAGTGCGCATGCTGTCATGTCTTCAACAACAGGAGACAGAAACAGTAACCTACCTGCAACCCTCAGCTCAGTTCCATTGTGGAAAGTAAGAGTGTCGTCCTCCTTCCTGGCGCAGTAGTATATCCCAGAATCTTCTGCTGTAACATTGTGGATGAACAGCCTGTTATGAGCTGCCAGAGAGTAATGATGTCCGAAGCCATTGAAGTACCATGCGTCTGTATATGTGGATGACAGGGAGTGCAGGATGGCCAGGGGCAGCTGTCCTGGGCTCTGTCTGTACCAGTGAATACGAGGATCAGTGAGGTCACACTGAATAGTCACATTCTCTCCTGGATTCAGTCTTCTCATTGGCAAAGAGATGACTGGGAGACAGAAGAACAGCAGATCTAAAACAAATATTATAATTTTAAGTAAATAGAAACAAATACTGCAATTAAATATTCGAGTAAATTGTGTTAAATGTTACTTACATATATTCTGTGGTATTACATTCCTTTGAAATTTCATTTTCCTAGATGGCAATTGTTCACGTTGATGTGAAAAACATTCTGTGACAAAGTTAAATCAAAATTGTTCCAAACTGTAGTTTGAACTCAGTGTTCAATGTCAGAAAGCTACAGAAATATCATTCTGAAAGTTGCATTACACTATCTGAGAAAAAGGAAGTCATGTGGTAATTTCAAAATACCTCCTCCTTGTGAGTACAACCACAAATGTTGATTAGTATTTTCTGTGCTTTAAAATGGAAATTTCTAAAACATGATTAGTGGTGTTACACTTATAGGAAATAGGCATAATAGTAGTAGAGTGTACCTCTTTCCAAAAAGATTATATTTAAATTCATGGTCATTGGACTAATTCTGTACTAAAACTACAAGTGTCACTCACTCAACAAACACACTTCCAGTCTAAAGGCACAACATCTCGCTGTAATGAGGTACTTTCTTAAGGTCATATCTTTGCTCCACAGACAAGTTAAGAACATCATCTAAGAGGTGGATAAAAAAATATTTGAGGACAAATAAATGCAGAAAAAAAGTGTGGGAGTGAAATTCCATTTCCATATATTTAAGGGGATTATCATTATTTATACCTTATTTTAGGTAGTGGGTTTTACATACAGGACAGATATAATAATCTCATACTTTCCAGTCTCATTCTGGGACTGTGCACCCCCCTTAGAATTGCTCTTGTACACACAGTTCAATCTATCACTACATAAGGCCATTTCTTCTACAAAAGCAGACTATAGCCAAATACATTAATGATATATGATCAAGAAATCCTTTTATATCAAGTGTCTTCCAAATATTTAGGTAAAGCAAATTTCAAAGTTTTATTTTTAGTTTTATTTGCTTTACATTCAAGTTATATTTGTGATCATGAAATTAGTAGGCACTTTATTTTGGGGTAGTGCTATGAATACATTTGGTCATATTAGAACAATTCATACTTTGTTTACCCTATCTTCATGTGTAGCTAGGGTGTCTCAAAGGCTGTGGTCTGGTAATGACACAGGCCACATGCAGTCTTCCTCCAGGTCCAGATCGCTCATCAAAATTGTCGGCACAGCAACCATGGGGCTTAGCATACTGATACAAACACTGTGTCATTCTTTTGCCATTAACAGAATACAGCACTGTACATACAGTATAGTTTTCAGCTGCCTGGGTCTTGACAAAATATCAGGTAGTCACATATTACGTATTATAAATCACATTGTCCTGGTTTTTTCTATTTAAATATTTTCACTTCCATTCTTTTTAAGTACAGTGCTTTGGGAGACCTATATCATCTTAGAAAAGTGCATGATATGCAGAATTAAAAATGAAAATTATTCCTCAGATGATGAAAAATTGTATTCTATTTGATGGATTTATAAATTACTTACACTGACAACAATTTCACCAACTTATCAGGAAAAATGCTTATCAGGTTCACTGATGTTTTATCAAAGAAAAATTATTTATTCTGATTAATATTTGTTTTCAAAATGACATTGGAGATACATTGTGGTGATTGACAATTGCCATCAACAGGTTTGATCAACAGGGGATCTATTGACAGGCCAGTAGCATGTGTGGCCTCTGTACAGCTGTGTACAACACATGTTTTGGTATCTGTACAGCTGCATTGAATGATATGCACCAAGCTGTGTGATTCTGTCCTACTCCTCTCATACTAGGCATACTCAGACTAAGGAGATGATTGTGGACTATAGGAAACACCAGGGAGGAGTTCACAGACCTATCTATATCAGTGGGGCTGCAGTGGAGAGGGTCAGCAGTTTTAAGTTCCTGGGAGTTAACATCTCAGAGGACGTAACCTGGACCCACCACACCAACACCGTGGTCAAAACAATACGGCAGCACCCATTCTTTCTCTGTAGGTTAAAGACGTTTGGCATGCCATCACATATCCAGGCCAACTTCTACAGGTGCACTATTGAGAGCATCCTGACTGGTTGCATCACCGCCCAGGATCGCAAAGTACTGCAGAGGGTGGTGAAGTCAGCGCAGCTCATTACCGGCTATGATCTACCGAACATCCAGGATATCTACTCAGCTAGATGTCTTAAGAAGGCCAGGTCCGTTCTCAAGGACCCCAGTCATCCCAGTCACAAACTGTTTTCCCTCCTACCATCCTGTAAACGGTACCAAAGCATTCGGTCCAAGTCCAACAGACTACGGAACAGCTTCTACCTCCAGGCAATAAGACTGCTAAACAGCCAACCTGCAGCTCCTTTAGCAAATCACCTGTAATGGGTACATGGACACACAGTTTTCACTGTATTCAGCATAACAGCACTACTTGTATATATTGCATACACCATGGACACATAGCAGCTCTACTCATATTGAGTTTTATTCCGTTTCTATTACATCTATTATTATGTAACCTTATTTTCGTAACCTTAATTTTGTGATTTTTGTGATTTTTTTTATTCTTGTGATTTTTGTGAGCTCACAGAAAAGACATTTCATTGCCAGCAACTACTGCTGCACACTGTATTGTTGTGCATTAGATAAATAAACTTTGATTTGATACAAACATGTGCCTGTTCACTAATCTCTAGATGTCACGTGTCCTCCCAGCTCATGCCACAATACATAAGTCATTCAGGGCATCACCCTTTCACCTTTACATTGATTGATCTTTAATCAATTAATGTATAATTCTGCATATCTGCTGAAATCTTTACCCATCACTAAAAAGGCTGGCTAGTCCACATCTAAGGTATTGCTCTAACAAACTATTAACAGAAAGTGTTATTATCTTCACAAGTGGAGCTTTGTGCCAGAACTCCACATTTAAAGAATCTTGAAGGATCTGTATACATTAAAACCTACAAAGGACAATATTGGACAGTGCAGGAGGCTTTACAGCAGCAGTTTATCAAGTCTACAATTAAAATACTTTTCTCACAAAGCATCCCAAAGATTACTGTCAAACACCTTGCTACCACTAACACCATGAAATCCCTTTATATACCCCAACATTACACTTATTACACTCCATGTCAGAATGTGGAAATAATACTGACCAATAAAAATATCGATCAATAATATAATTAATTAAATAATTGCCACCCAATCTGTCTAATTACAAATAAAAAGAAGCCTTTGATGGCCTCTAGTGGCAAGTCACATATTTAACAGTCCACTCAAAGACAGGCCTACTGTAGGCATGTACAGTATGTACAGTATTTATGTTGTTCTTTAATAATTTTCTCCAGGTTTCACATTTATTAAGTTAATTTACCTCATCACCTAAGCAAACTAACACTGATACCCTATACTTCAACACAATAATCCAATGTGAAGAGTCCTAATATGAATTGTTTTCTGTAACATCTTGGTCTGCTGTCCCATTCTGTGGCTGTGCAAACTGTGCTGTGTAGAACAGCAGAATGTATATGCATATTTCCCATTCAACAGAAGAAAGGTTAAATGTGCATTTGTGAAAAAATACACAAAACAATCACACTACTGTAGGTTTCTTCAAATCTGATTATAGCATTAAGATATAAACCATCAATATTTTCCGCCCATTGAAGCTTTAAACTGCTATCCTGGAATTCCTTAGATCTGAGTTAATGAATTACAACAGTTTTTGTGAAGTGTTAACCCCAGCTAAAGGAATGATCTAGAATTTTGTTTGTTTCTTCACTGACGACTTTGGCATACCGTGGTGATAATGTTTCCAATGCACCCAGACTCAAATGGCAAAAGGCCCGCCTTCCAGTGTTTTGCTTGACAATTTTTATGCCACTGAAATTACAACTGGAATGAAGCATTTTTGAGAGGTTCATCAGTACAGAATAAGTCAATCTACGTGTTGTTTCCAGCATTTGATCTAGATTCTTACATTCTGGACAATATGCTAGAAAAAGACATTTTAACAAAAACCTAACTATTTCAAGAAAACACTAGTAGATAAAGATTAGATCTCAAAATACATTTGAAGAAACTATCCTGAAGTTAAATGAAATAGACACAGATTTTGAAAAATAATCTACAATATGGGCAGTACGGTGTCACAGTGGTTAGCAGACCTTGGATGCTATGTGTGTGGAGTTTGTATGTTTTTCCCATGCTCACGTGGGTTTCCTCTGGTAGGTTAATCGGCGTCTGGAAAAATTGGCCCTGGTGTGGGTGTGCGCGTGTGTTCAGATTGCTGGTCAAAATTGTTGGCACAGGAACCATGGGGCTAATCATACTTGATACAAACACTATCAGTACTGTTGACTTTAAAAGAGCTGTCTTCTGCTGCCCACTGTATCTTCTGCACACTTGGGCTTTTTGTTTTTTGTGGAGCTCATAAGAACATAAGAATGTTATCAAATGAAAGAAGGGTATTCAGCTCCTCTGGCCCTTTTAGTACAGTAGTTAGTACCTAATTCATTTCACGATCTCTTCTCATCCATTTCTTGGCCCCAGCCCATCCTTACATAAGCCAAACAGTGAACACCATTCTGGGCTCTGCATTGGAAGATGGACGCCCAGAGGTCTGCCTACCACCAAGTCGCCCTACTGTATGTCCCTGGCTTGAGGGCACAGGCCTCCTATCAGCGTCCTGACCCAGCTGAGTCCAGGACTCAGAGCGCCTGGTCCCGTCTTCCTCATTTTTATTCCCTGTCCCTGCACCAGATCCCATTCCGGTTTTTAACTTTGTCTTGGATGGATCATCCGGTACTGGACTTTTGAACTTCACCCTGGACTTCCCTTTGGACTCCCTTGGACTTGTAAGCCTGGACCACACCCCCCGAGCACCAGTGCACCGTCGTCACGCCTCCCTGTTCGTCAGCCTGCCCAGTTCCTCGTCATCTCCTCCCCGTGTCTGTTTTACTCCCTTCCGTATTCTGCCGTCTGCATAGGGTTCTGATCTACGCTTCCTTACACTTACCTATACATTATATCCAGATAAATAAAATAGATTTCCCAAATTATGTCTCAGTGTGGCTTCTGTGCTGAGCTGAGAAACCTCCCAGTAAATCTGGGGATCTGGCTGTATGGGACAGACACTCCAACTATAGGTTGCACTCAGTGAGCTGTCTCAGAGTTGGGAGTTTTATTTGAGTCAGATATTTTGCCATTGGATCAGTCTCTGCCCAGTTCCCTGTTATACTTCAGCTTTGTTTGTACTTCAATTTGGTGTGCTTAATGTTCGTTGTACCTGGAATTGAGGGAGGAGACTATTTTACCTGAGCTGAGGACAGTGTCTGTTCCAGTAACTGGTCCTAAACTGTTTGATATCAGTGTTCTTCTTTTTTTACCTACTCAGTGTATGATTAATTGTGGATACATCCCCTTTCTTAAAGGAGAAAGAGAAACTGTTGACACATTCCTCTCAGCTCACTCACGTGTCAAATCCATTAATCATCTGACATGTTGCAAACACCACAGAGCCTTACAGGAGAGTTCAAAGTCGATTGGAGGAGGGGAGAAGCTCTCACTGATGTCACTATAGGCCCACAGGAGCCTGGCAGGTCCCAGGAGTCCCTGTTCACCAACATTTAAGACTGCTCTGACAGTGCCCAGTCAGCTATGTGCCAGTGCCTGAGTAATCCTGGTCACAGCAGACTCATGACATTGCCCAGACTCTGACTGATGATGTCTGGACCACAGAAGCGGTAGTTTTACTGTTAGAGTCCAATGAAGTCCTGTTCGGTGCACTGATGTGGAGGATAAAGGTGTTTGTACAGATTTCCAAGAGCAGATCTTCTATGAAACCTTTCAGTTTTATGAATTATTATTTATCACAGGGTCCCTGACATATCACCACCTCAGAGGATGGTTAGAATTGTAAGGGAGTTTAATCAAGATCTTTGAACAGGGTAAATTATTTTCTTAAGATTTATTTAAAGTCATATGGTACTTGTTTCCTAATTTTTTATGGAAAATCAAGATTTTAGTTGATGTACTAGGTTTGCTCTATGTCTCGGTTTTGTAGCACAGCTGCAGTGTGACCAGTTCCTGCTGAAGTTCCTATTCTGTGGGAAACAGAAGGTCATCAGTACAGGTGTGGCAGTTTACTTTTGTTCTGCCGAGAGACAGTTTTAGATGAGGATTATTGCATATTTGTGACCTAGTGGAATACTTATTACTAAATTTGAGAAGTATATACTGTATGTCTAGACATACATTTTCAGAAATCTTGGAAGGGTCAAACATAATATGGAAAGAGAGGGCACAATTCAGGGCTACATTAATATATATTTTTAAAATTCATTATTAATATTGACAATTTCACAACTTGTTGATTGATTGAGATATCAGGAAACATAATTGGTATGCATTATAGTCTGTTGGAATTTGTATAATTTTTTACTGCTATTCCCAAAAAGATCTTAGAGACAGGGAAAGGAGGTTTTCAGTTCCCCAGTTGAAGATGAAAGATCAATCATTTCTTGAGTGACGGCCGGTCACAGCTGGACATTCGGCGTTCTGATCAACTGAACATGCCTGAAACTTGGAGGAAAAAGTTAATAAAATGATCATAAGGTAGGCTGCCATTCTATCATCCTGAAAGGATATTGAAATAATTTGTGGTTGGTGCATTTTAACAATACATTTGTAATGACTAAACAAATGTGCAACTTTCAAAATGTTCTCTAAGGTCATTAGACATTTTAATCATTCAGTATTTACCCTGCTCTGTTTGGAACAAATAACCAGCAGTTACATCACCCTTCAAATCACAGCTGGCAACCCACTGAAGCTCAGCAGTTGTGAGCCTGGCCTGCACCTAGATGGGAGACCTCCTGGGAAAGCTAAGGTTGCTAAGGTTGGAAGTGGTGTTAGTGGGACCAGTAGGGGGCGCTCACCCTGTAGTCTGTGTGGGTCCTAATGCCTCAGTATAGTGACAGGGATACTATACTGTAAAAAGGCACTGTCCTTCAGGTGAGACATAAAACTAAGGTCCTGACTCTCTGTGGTCATTAAAAATCCCAGAGTGTTTCTCAAAAAGAGTAGGGGTGTAACCCCGGCATTCTGGCCAAATTTCCCATTGGCACTTACCAATCATGGCCTCCTAATAATCCCCATCTATGATTTTGCTTCATCAATCTGTTCTCCTCCCCACTGAGAGCTGATGTGTGGTGAGCGTTCTGGCGCACTCTGGCTGCTGTCGCATCATCCAGGTGGGGCTGCACATTGTTGGTGGTGGAGGGGATCCCCATTACATGTAAAGTGCTTTGAATGGAGTGGATTTTCATTTATGAGCAATTGTTTAGAGACAGTGATTTAGTCCTGGGTGGAATTAATTTTATGTTTAATATGACCCAACTTCCCTCTTTGTCTTGTAAGTTGTTTTACTTCTAACACTTTAGAGACTCTATTATCAAGTTGTGCCGCTTGACACTTGGTGAAATTATTGTTACAGATAGAGTTATGAAAATGGAGATTATATACCATATGGATTATATACCATAATATTATCCCTCTGCTTAAAAAAATATTGTGCCCAATAATTGCTTTCATCAAGCGAAGATGGACGCATAATAATTGCTTTCAAATGGAGACGACATTTAGGGATAAAGGAAATGTCACAGATTTCTTCTTTTACTTGAAATATATAGTGATGGAAAAAAGAAACACAACATTTTCTGGAATGAGAAAACTATAGTTATAGCTTATATGTACTTTCACAAAAAGTTGTCAATTTATTTTAAGCCCTCTGACCAGCAATACAGCTTGTGCAGTGAGGCATTGCATCTTGCCAATCACACGACAGCTCCTTAGGTGCACTTTTGCCCAACGAGTTCCCGGTGGTACAATACCTGATCAGGTCACCTTTTAAAAAAGTCTTAATTCAAAGCTTAGGTCACTGCAAAAAAAAGGCAACACCAGAAGCAATGCTGCAGACAGGCATGTCATGTGCCAGCATTGCCAGATGTCGTCACACCCACCTGGCTTGGGCCAGACAGAGGCTGTGATGGACTTGTCAGCAGTGGCATCAGGTCCTCTTCACGGCCAGAGTGTGGAGTAGGAGGTGTTGCATTTCTTTTTTCCATCAGTATATTTCAGTACATTTGAAGACTAGTTATCTTGACAGAACAAAAATGCAATATTTTGCATAGAGGTTCCCAAAGTGGACCTAATAATCTATGCTGAACAGTGGAAGTCACCACTGTCTTCTGTCTTCTGTCTTCTGTCAAGTCTTCTGAGAGCTGATTAATCCTATAAGTGGTTGTCACTCAGAAATGTTGTTGCTTCACAACCCTGTTGAGTGACAAACCAACCAAAAATATTTGCTAGACCAAACCATTTTCAACTCACTGAAGACAGAGGTGTCCATCACTCATAATAAAGAAACACTTCCCTAAATCAAAATAAAATCCCTACTTCAAACTGACATAAATTGTGTCAGGTGACCAACACATAAAACAAGGAGAAGGAGAGAAGGAGGAGAAGGTGAAGAGATTGATTCCAGGTGAATCTTTAACGAATGGAAATCAGTCAGGTTACCTTTCACATTTACAAAACTGGGAATATTTGCATGTCCATTGTCTCTGCTGATTAGGAGACCAATGCACCCGAGTCTGATTAACACATTGACATACTTGACAGTTGCTGCTGTGTACCCACATTTGAATAGCAGCAGCAAAATCAGAATATATGATTCTTAAAAACCTGGTTACAAAATACACTACTACACTATGTTAATTTACAGTACATTAGATTAGAAACTAATCCAAAAATCTAATCTATTGAAATTCTAAAACAAAGACATTGTAAACATAGAACAATACAGAAATTAAACAAGTTTTAAAACCTACAGCAAAATGAAATAAACTAGTAGTAAAAATAAAAGAAAAAGCTTTGACGTGTCCCTAACTTACATTAAACTCAACAATGAGACAACATAAACTATAGTAAAGGAGATTACCACAAGAAAACAAATAATATAAAAACATTGCTGAATAAAAGAAATAAAATGAATAATAAAACAGAAAATGAAACAAAACATCCATATAACAAAGGTGTAGTGTATCACACAACACACAAAAACAATTGATACAATTCAGTTCTTTGTTCTCTGGCACAGCTTTAGTGAAAAGAGTAATAATTCAGGTACACTGGGTTAAAAAAATATTTATTAATACAACTAAACAACACACAACATAAACATAAGAGTTACTCTATTTAAAAACTTACAAAAAGCCTACTGTACATCCTGACCTCCCAGAAAACCCCAGACTGACACCAAGTATTCAAATCCTCTATGACACAGGTCCACAAAAGAGATAATCTGCCTGTTAAACCAGCCGAATATGACCTACACACTAAACTTGGATGCTATAAAGTGAAGTGGAAATGTTGATCCTAGCCACTTACTGTACCAATACTGCATCAATAACTGTGACATTATTACGAACAAACATCCTCATTTGTGTAATTTTAATATTTTTTTTATTTTTAACCCGGGTTATAACAATAATATAGCCTATTATTCCCAATCTGAAACTGAACTGCCGATTCTATAGGCATATCAGGATGATATATTAAGAAGACAAACACCATTAGCAAATTTAAAATGTTGGGCAACAGAAAATGTAAGAATAGAATAGAGAGCTTTATTTCAAATGTATTTTTGTATTGATGAAGAATCAATATAATTCTCTGCTATGGTATAATTCTCTGGTTACACGTTCAGTGCTTTCAAATCACAGGCACCTTTAAAAACCTGCCCTTTCTAATTTTGCTGTGCATCAAGGTGTTTATTTTCAGATTGTACTGGAATTATGGTGCCATAATGAGACCTGAAGTGTGAGTGAGACTGTGATTGTTTTTATCATTACTGTGTACACAGCCTTGAAGGCCTTCACGAAAACTACACCAAACTCTGTGCAGAAGTATCTCCTAAGTGTAAATTGCATTAAGCAGAAAAAATCTTGCAGACATGTAGTAAATGTAATTTGTGTTGTAGTATTGTAAATAGTGATATACCACATTCAAGGTTTGTAAATACGTTTAGAGTTTACCATAGTATGGATGTATTATAAGGAGCCAGTCATGTAAGTGCAATGTGGAGAAATGTATTCTCATTACATTAATTAAAAATTAACAAGAATTAGGAGAAAATTTTTTTTTAAATGTCATCACGTACATAGTCTATTATTGTATGCAGTGAATATAGCCACTATGTAAAATAAATTTTATCTACCAGTCTCTCCTCAAAATAGTTAAGTTTTTGGGAAAAGGTCTTTTTCTAGCAATTTGTGGCCAGAATACAACAATCTAAATGAAATCCTATAAACAACAGGCAGGTTGACTCATCATGTACCAATGTACCTCTGAAAAAGACATTAATAGTCCACTTCATTACAGTTGTAATTTCAGTGGCATAAAAAAAAAAAATCAATTAAAACACTGGAAAGAGATCCCTGAAATTTACATAAAATGGAAGCAGGAGACAAATCCATTATTATTTTTTATTAACTTTTTAAATACTGTACAGCACATTTTTTCAAATAAAGCCCTTCTCAATAAGATAATAAAAGTACTTGGAACATGACCATTAATTTGATGTAGTTCACGTTTCTTTTAATAATTACACACTTCACTTTGTGTCAGTCAACCTTTAAAAGCATAGCAGTCAACACACTTTTAAAATAAATCTACCATCTATGCATATTTCATCCACTCTTAGGTTTCATTATTTCCAGAATTTAATGAATGACTTTTAGGAAGACTAAAAGATAACAGAGTGGCAAAGGAGATAACCTGCCACTCACATGACTAAAATAGCTGATAAATAGAATACTAACTACAAAATATAAATTAACTGAGGTGAATCAATTCAATTCAAAATACTTTATTCATCCCCGGGGAACAACCTTAACAGCAAGTGGTACAACATACAAGTCAAAAACAAATACAAAACAAAAAAAAACATTGCTAAGAAAAAAGTATAAATTGATATAACAGCAAACAGACCATAGTGATTAAATTATTAAGGAAGGTATACATGCACATTTGTCGGGGGAGCAGAAGCTCTGTCCGACAGACATCATGTTGATCAGACTTCTTTGCAGTAAATGTTTGCAATCCTGATGGCCTCTGGAACAAAGCTACATTTAATTTTATTTGTCTTGCACTGTGGAGAGTGAAAACGTCTTCTTGAAGACAAAAGTGCAAAAGAGTGATGTAGGATGCGAGATGATGACACAGGCCATCCTCACATACAGCTATGCCAGGGTTTACCAATGATTTTAGAGATGCGGTTTACAACATTTTGAAGGCAGTTATTATCACTCTGACAGTGACATGTACCAATAGAAAGGGAAAAGGTTAAAATACTTTTGATAAAAGGCCTACAAAATGTTGACTGAATTCTTTTTGACTCCATATAAGTGTTCTCAGTGAACTTACTGTAAGTTTATCATCAAACACAATGCCCAGATATTTGTAATTGTGGACTACAACAACAGAATCACTGTGGAGTGTTATAGGAATTTTTTTAATCAACCATCATTTCTTTTGTTTTTGACACATTCATCTCTAGGTATGAGGTATCACACCAGTTGACAAATTTGTCCAGAATGGGTCTATTTGTTTGTCCACACTGTCATCAGCAAACTTGATGCTTTTATAGTTCATAGTTCCTCTGACAGTCATTGGTATAGAAGTTGAAAAAGAGGAGAGAAGGAACACATAAACAACAGAAATAACATATTTGCAGTGTTTTGCATGTTTAACTTCTTTATTTACTTGTTTTCTTTCCTCAAATGATCCACAGGAAAACAGCCTCTTCTTTTAATTCAGAATACTCTTGAGCTCTTTGGTGACCCAAGGATTATTATTTGGGTAGTGATGCTCTTGTAGATCCAAGATCTGTTCCATTATTTGAAGAAAATCAAAAATAACTGAATAGGTGTTTGGAAAATCATATGTAATCCTTAAACAGCTATATTAACACTGCATTCTTTTTCACATGCTAATATTTTAATAGGAGGTAAAGTCCATGGACCACAGTCACTTAAATGGGATAGACCAAAGCCTGGTTACCAATGTTTTAATAAGTACATATACAGTATTTCCTTGTTTGGTACATTTAAGTTGAAATGGTTTAACAAATTAATAAAATAATCTAATAAGTGAGCTTCCACAGAAAGTGAAAATGTTCCCATCAATTTTTATTGTTTTGACACTTAAAAGTCCACATTGTGACTTAATATCACATCCTTTGAGCATTTATAGTCTTATATAGTCATACAAGTATTCAGAATCTTCAAAGATGATGACTCCGCATCATAGTCAAGGTGTAGCCACATCATGAGTGGTGAATTACAACCCATGACAAGTGGAAGCTCCAGGTAGTTAAATTATGTCAACAACAGCAAGAAATTCTAGTCAAAGCAAGTAACACTAGTGTTTGCACACAGTCCAACTGAAGCACTGTGCACTTACAGTATGTGGCTGGTATTTGCTGACTGCCCAACTTTATATATCCCCACTGTACTGAGGATCCAATGCAATGCATACTGTCCTGCTGCACATGCAGCAATTTTGTCAGATAACTCAATTGAGAGCAACGACAACTATTTGTTGGCATATTCATGAGCTTACTATTCATTTAATAAAGGCAGAAGGACTTTGTGTGCCTGGTGCCTACTGTCAGATGAGCACACCTAGCACTTGTATCAAGTGATTAAATGTAGGGGGTCCTTGCCATCAGAGCTGGTGCCCAACATCTCTGGCACTGTTACAATGCACTGACAGTGAGTATTGATTAAGGGTGCACTCCAATGAACATGGTATTCAGTTAGTGTCTCTCCCCAGCAAATACAAGTGGTGACAAGGTGTCCTCAATTCACCCCTAGTTCACTGAATACTGTAGTCGGCATCACTAGTACAGCCGACTGGTACGGCCAGTGTAAACACTCACTTCCTTAGTGACTGTAGAAACATAACATTTCCACCACTTCAGTCCATAGCTTTCACCTGATGTAAATCCACCTATGCTAGAGCAGCACATAAAAGCAACAGCAATCCAGAAGGCAGAGAACAATTAAAAAACAGAAAAGTAAACCAATATGTCCTGAAAAACAGGAGTCACAGCAGGACACGGGTGTTCAGCAGTGAGCAGTTGTAAGACTACTTCCAGGAAGTAATAACTACATTTTAAATTGAAAGGGAACTACTGTGTAAACAACACATTTTAAAAGATAAGATCACTTTATTGACTATACACAATTTCTTCTATTTGGAATTGTTTTTTTTCACATACCCCAACTTGCTCTCCATGAGACACACAGACAGGGAGAGAAGCTTAGGGTCAGCCATTTACAATATACAGCGCCTCTGCAGCAGCTGGGGTTAAGGGCCTTGGTCAGGGGCCCAACAGAGTAGGATTCCTCTGCCAGCCGTGGGATATGAACCGGTAACCTTCCAGCCACAGACACAGAGCCACCACACCACCCCATTTTGTAAGTGGTAACTATTTACCACAAGTGCAGTCAGAATGTAATACTGTGATATGCATATCTTCTAACCACTTATATTTTAAACACAGGTACTAAATATTAGAGGTTCATCTCTGATTGTCAAAGAGGAACATTCCTCACCGATTACACTCTATGCAAGCTTCTGGAGGGACACAAAGTCACAATCCTGCTAAGAACTGGGAGAACCCTGGCCATCTAATGCCATGATTCGCTCTGTTGTGCTTAGTTAATTGTGTGCTGCTCTTTGGGGAATCTGTCAAATTTGGCTATTCACAACACCCCTGGTCAACCTGTGATCGTTGACTGTGATCTGGTTGAGGCACTTTGTAATTTTTTGCTTGTTTTTTTAGAGAGTAGCTTCCAAACTAGTATGGACATTAGAATTATGTTATTTTTCTTCTTTTTTATATATCCAGTATATTCTAGAACAACATGAAACTTCCTTAAATAAGTAAGATTTCACAATTCTTTTGGGACAATATGGGAAAGCAAATTACTTGGTACCGAGTACCAAGAATGAAGGCTGTGTATATCTAATTCCATATATCCAATATCAAAAACACTTCAGAACACTGTACAAGGTTGCAATAAGATGGAATCATAAGAAACTGGCAAGACAAAATTCCTGAATTGAATACTGGTCCATCACAAGACAAACACAAGCATACATACACACCAATTAAATTAGCCAGGAAATGCAATCACAAATGGCTCTCTGGTACAGAATTAAAATCCCAACATGGAATAGGTATGAGCAGCTCTAGCCATCGCTCCACCATATGGCTCATCATTAATATCATTAATTTCTTCTAAGCTTAGAAACTTATACAGTTTTAACTTCATACAATTGTGGTACATGATTCAGAGAATTTAAAGTTCTTCAAATGTATAAATGCATAATATACCACTTCACAGAATTAATTTTAAGAAAATTAGTTTGCCAGAACAAGCATACTAGAATTGGAATAGATGATGAAACATTAACAATTTCTTTAGTTTTTATTACTTGTCACATAAAATGCCAGCATTCCAAGAAAAGAAAGATGAAAGATCCCTGCTCTTATCCTGCCAGTGCCATTGGATGCCGAGTCTTTGACTTTAGTTGCTGGATCTTTAAATAGAGAAATGACAAAAACCAAATGTTAATGACAGTTCGCACAGATGTATTTACCTTTTAAACATTTCAGAACTATGTTTGGGCTATTACCCAATGGTTAGCAATATTTAAAGTTTGTGATCATTCTTTAATACTGTGATTTACAATACTCAAATTTTACTGGGGTTTATGTCAACTCTAATATTGGATGGGGTCTATCACATTTTACACATTTTGCAAAAGTACCTACTAGAGGAAATGCTCGTATTGATCTATTTCAGTGGTAGCAATCTCTGGCACTTCCATGATATTGCAAGTCATAATTCAAAATAAGCATCAGTTATTAGTTACATTCAGCACATGGGTTAATTAGAACAAAGACTGCAAGAGGGGATCATTCTGTTCATTTATGTTTTAGTAGAAAATTGATCCAAGGATGTCAGCCAGTCATTTCTTGTAAGAAGCAGCAGCAGCAGCTTCAACAACCCAACCGGTTATCTTATTACATACTCCCACAGCCCATCTAAAGATGTAACTCTGCTCTCAATTTTAAATGCACGCTCTTGGAAATGTTGTGAAGCCAGAGGAGGAAAATTTAGCATTATCAATCTAGGACATTCGGCAAACAGGAGGGGGTCAAGATCTGACTACTGCAGTACTCTTTTTTCCTCCCCAAGAGTTTTCATCACAAATGGAGTTAGAAGTACTGGCCTCAAGTTACTGTGAGCTTTAGGTATTTTTTTCTTATAAACAGGTACAACTGTAAAGTGTTTCTAAACAGCCAGAACTCTGCCAGTGTCTTAAGAGAGCTGGAATAAGCTTTGAAAAACTCCACTCAGTTCTTCAGCACTGTACTTTACTGTTCTGCCAAATACACTGTCTGGACCTGCTGCTTTCTTAACATGGATTCTTTCAATTTAGTTTGAGACCATACAAGTTGACTTTTGGTCTGTTTTTCCTTGAGCAAATATGGCTGGAGATCACAAGAGTCAAGTGGAGAAATTTTTACTTTTATAAATTATACTTTTTGAGTAAAAAAAAAAAATTTACTCATCAGGTAACATCTCTCCACTTGACACCATTGACAACTGTGAATTCTGCATTGTATCAGGAGATTTTAGAGGAGAATGTCAAGCCATCTGTCCAAAACCTGAAGCTGTACCGAATGTGGGTCAATGCAGCAAGACGGCACTAAACATGCAAACAGATCTACAAGGAATGACGAAGAAATTCTGTATTTTACAATGAATCAAAGTCCAGACCTAAACCCCATCAAAACTCTTAGTTGCAGTAATTGCTGCTCAAGGAGGAGCTGCCAGTTACTGAATCTAAAGGCTCACATATTGTACTTTGTCACACATAGATACTGAATGTCGTATCATATTGTGTCTTTTGCATCTTCACATTTCAGCTTTATCTATTATTAGAACTTAGATTAAGATCCAATTACATTTTAGGTTTCAAATTTGTGAAACTACTGAAAGGTTTGCAATGTTTTTCAGCACTGTGCATCCAGATAGACATATAAGAGGGGAAATGCTGAGCTTGAAGCAGAAATAAAAATACTTACAGGTCCATGTTGATGCCTTATTCTTATTTTCTAGAAAATGAGAAAAGGCAAAAAAATGTTAAGTGCCCTTCAAAAAGCAAAATCAGAAGTTATTTCCACCCATCCATTTTCTAACTGCTTCTTCCAATTCAAGGGTCATGTGAGAGTCAGGGCCTATCCCTGGCAAGCAGTGGACATGAGGCAGGGTACACTCTGGATGGGACCCCATTCCAACACAGGGCAGACAGACAAAACAAAAATAACACACTTGCACTAGGATCAGTTTTCCCAGAAGCCATTTAACCCATCAGTATGTTTCTGGACTGTGGGAGGAAACCCATGTCAACACACGGAGAACATGCAAACTCCACACAGATAACATCCCAAGTTCAGAATTGAACCCAAGGCCCCAGCGCTCTAAGGAAGTTAAAATAACCACAGCACCATGGTGCCACATCAGAAGTCTTTTATGAATTTCTAAGTTCTGTAGGTTTTATTTTTGGGTAATTCCATGTATACACTTGACTATGACTAGTGACTACATCCACACCTTTAAGTACATTTCAGTGTAAAAGTATTAAGTTGCACTTGACTTTGAGGCAATACCTGCAGGAATTTTGCAACCCACTGAGCTCACCAAGGTTTTGTGTTATCATTTGAAATGCTTAGCCAAGTCTTTGCCTAATTTTAGCTGATGATTTAACTAATTTAATCTGTATGTAAAATGAATTGTCAGTTAGAAGTAAATCTAGGGACTGACCTGGCCAGTCAACATTCCTTTTAATGAACTCCTTGGCTGCACAGTATTGCACTGCATGGTGAAGTACAGTACCACTAATAATTGTGGAAGCATTTTCTTTTACATAAGCAGACAAAATGTTTCTGAAAACTTCAAAATTCATGTTGCTGCTGCTCAAGGGCCTTTGTAATTCTGCAGTCTCTCTATCCTGTGAATTGTGGATTTTGATTTTTTACACCTTCATGCCTGCAATCTGAAGGTTGTTGGCAATTTCACCAAGATCTGTTTTAATTTTTTCTTTGACAGCTCTGATAACTTTTCTATTATCGAATACAGAGGTTTTCCTTGACTGACCCATTTTTTGCAATTTACTTGTGGTTTCGTCCTTCAGTATATTTCAAATTCTAGATTTTAGTACACCTAACTTATGTGCTTTGATTCTGACTGAGTCTCTTCTTCAAGTTTCAAAATTGTCTGCCTTTCTTTAACAAAGTTCTCTGAATGTGATCTCCCATCACAGCATAAAGAACAGAAAGTGAGTCTTTCAAATCATAAAGTTTTTGCTTTAAATATCTGCCTTGCTTATTGTTACCGATTTAGAAACTCTATAATTCATTGGTCATGACAACAAAGTTCTCTGAATTTGAAAAATAACCCCACAACACCTGACCATCAAGAGACACCCGTCAGACCATTGTTTCAGTACTGTGCTGTATGTCTACTATCCTCCTACAAAACAAAGAGCTTCAATACTATTAATTTCTATATCCGATTCAGGAGTGTAGAAAAATTAACTGTTTTTACCCGTCGTGCCTTTTGGATGAGAAATTATGAGTTCATAGTTAAAATCACTTTAGACTTCACTATTTCAATATCTTTGGCAGGCACTACAGATGTACTGTATTATGCACTAGTAAGGCATAACTACGGATAACTTTTGTCACCATGTTGTGACATCCTTCCAGAGCAGGGATATCTGTTCAGATAAGCACAACCTGATGCATTGTGAGGCCAGAGGGAGTGTTCTACATTAAATGGCTGAAGGAACTGAAACTTTCTACTTAATATAGAATTTAAAAATTATCGTCAATATAAGAACGGTTTTAAGAAAATCACTCACCTTTAACTTCAAGTTCAACTTTGAACTTTTTGTAATTCAAAATAGTACATATGTACTCGCCACTGTCTGAGGTATTCAAATTCTTTAATAAAAGGGAAAAATTTCCTTTTTTAACACCTTCTGGAGATAGACTTGTTCTATTTATGAAGTATTGGTCTTGTTCTGACAGGTCATCTTTTCCTTTACGGAATCCGTGCACAGTTCTGTCATTTAAAGACCAATATACAATTGTTTCTTCTGGGTTAAGTTGCCTGTCTTGGGAAGTGCAAGGCAAAAGAGCAGATTGTCCTGATGTTCCACTGACCTGTGGAGAAGCTAAGCAAAATAAAAGAATTTAATTTGGCTGGGCAGTGAAAATAAAATAATTCTGTATTTTTGTTAAGATGTGCACAAAACCTTTTCATTTAAACATTACTTTAAAACAAGTTTTTTCTTTTTTTTCCCCACCTGATGACTCTACAAACAAAATGCCTTTTCTTTCTACTTTTCTGTGTGACATAATTCCTTTAATTACAAATATCAATAATATTAATATGCTTTAAATTACTGCTAGTGTCCAAAAGGATATTAAGCTACCAAAAGAACAGGCATCTTGCTACTGCAACATAGTAATACTTTATAACTGTGTGATGTTAATGTTTCAAAATTAAAGGTATATTTATTATTAAAATTTTTTAATAATTGGCATTCTCCAATAAAAGGTATATATGTTTGTTATTGAATTTAATACCTCATTTAGTTGCATGTTTAGTATAAGACACAAAAAATCATATCTTGAGAGAGAGAGAAAATTTGTAGTGACTACATGCATTGCATGAAAACTGCAGGAACTAGTAAGAACAGGTCATACTACAGTAAATAAAGCAACATAAAATAGTTAAACAAATAAACCATTTCTGTGTTGTAATACACAGAATGTATTGAACAATGTACTGAATTTATAAGATGGTTCAGGTAACTAACATACTGTAACCTCAGTAAAAAGGAAAGGCCATTAATTTGCCAGGTAAGAGGAAAAAAAAATGAAATTGTCTTTAATAAACTAGATTATTTTCACAATAATTCCATCAGGCAAACTCTAGTTCTATTAAATATCACAGATTCAAACAACCTGTGCATTTAATGTGACCTAAGGAAGTGGTCTTAAACACTGAAAATGTTAATAAGGAATATATACTGTACAGTGGATACTCATGGATAATGACGTTTGTTTTTTTAAAAGACATACTGTATAATGGTATGCAATGAAAAGCAATCTCATAAATGAAATGTTTGTAGAGCAGGTCATCCAGTCAAAACATTTGCCATCATCCTGTTTACCCTCCCAGCTAAATTAAAAAAAACTACATAAAAAAACAATCTACATACCTCCAAATGTGCTGGTCAGAAAGACAACAACAAGGGAAAATGTCAAATACCTGTAAAATGTAATTTTTAAAACTGTATTTCATAGAATATTTTTTCAACACAATACATACTGTATACCACACTACTAATAAAATATAAATTGTGTGTCATGTGATTTCAACAATACACTGTACTTTGTATATTTCAACAAAGATTTGAGTTTGTTTTGAGACTTTTTAGTTATGAAACAGAAAGACAAAAGTTCATTTACTTGATCTACACTTACCAAGAAACAACTGCAGATCAAGAGAGCTACTGTATGCAGTCAGAATAGTTACAGTTTGTTACTATGGGTTCATACTGTAGGGTGGCTCTGGAAACCTTTATCATCAGAAATACTTTTATACTGTATGTTTGAAATGAGCTCCAGATGTTTTCTGGTTTTATTATTTAACAATGGTTAAACAGCAAACAGTTACATAAAGGAATGCAAAAACTACATTTATTACAATTCACAAACAGTACTGGCTTTAGAATAAGTACCTAATACCACTCAACAACACAATCAAATACCCCTTTTCTCTTCTCCAACAGGATAATAATACCCACTGTTCCAACTCTTTAACAGATTGTCATACTTTATTGATTACTATTTTCTGTAATTTTACTCACTTACAAGAGCTATGGCTGTTTCATGACAAGACTATGACTAGATCTGCTCTTTTTCGCTTGTGCCCTATCACACCTGCAATGCATATTGTTGAAAGTGTTCATTTAGATGTCTTAGGTTGACAATCTCCCACTCGAAATCAGATTAAGCGCCTGATTACTACCATCTGATTTCTCTACGGTGCAACTGCACTTTTTTCTTTTCCTCTACAATGATTTGCCACAATAACTTTGGCATAAGAGAACAGAAATTGGCAAGTCTAAAATCTTCATTCACACACTAAAAAAAAAGAACTCCAAGGTGAGTATATTTTTATATTAATGTAGAACCTGAAAAAGAGGGGGCACCTTGTGGACAGCTAGACCCACCACAGCCCCACAATTGCACTAGGCTTGTATCTCCAGTGATTTGAGGCTCTGCTCTTCTCTTTATACAGTTTAGTTCCATTACCCATTCTTGTTTAATTCAAGCTGCAGGCGTGGTGTTGCTACTGGTTTCCTTTAACAGGCACTTTTCTATCACTTGCATTCTAGCAATTGGTTGTGGATGTCTGTTTGCTAGAGACACGAATGGAGTTCCTCATCTTCAAAATTAATTAGTTTTGGATTCACTCTAAACCTCTGACACATGTCAATGTAATTGCAAACATGCCTACATGATTACATTAGGACTGCAATGAGACCAGGAATAAGAAAAATAAATAACTATTCACTGACGTTCAAGTGTACTGCACTTTGTAAATCTTCGATGCGGTCTACTTTTATCCAACAAATGAGAAAAATGATACAGTGATCATACATTTTGGTGAAGCCAAATATAAATTCTCAATAATAAAGAAACAACAGAGATACTTGTTACAAATTACTACAAGATGTTCACATGTGGCTTAACTGTATACCGGCACAGCATCATGTAATGTAACTAAATTACACAAACAGCCCATGAAGATCACTTCCGTAACAGCGTACATTAAGTGTGTCAAAAATTAGGAGATTAATGATACCGTTTTATCATATCTTTGAGTGAGAGGAGTAAATAAAGACATTCTGAGGTTTAGATGACCACATCACAAATATATCATTTATACTGTGACTCATTCATTATGATTTAGCTGTAATTTACCATAAACACATGGAATACTGTAATAACACTAAAAATCCATCACAAACACGTCAAAATCCAATTTTCAAGCAGGCCAGCCTTTTTGTTCAGTTTAAGTTCCATCTTCATGAATATGAGGTAAGAAGTTTGTTATAACTGAGATATAATTTTGCTCCACTGTATCCAAAAATCCAACGAATCATATACTGTATTATGTTAGCCACTGACACCCAGAATGTACCCCCAGTTTTACAACTTGTACTTTTAGGCTATAAATGTAAGTTTCTCCAGTCTAAGACCCTATACTGTATCTGCGATTGTCATATGTTCAAACTGAATTATACTGTTCTATCAGCTGTCAACTTCTAAAGAAAAAACACCAAAAACGGTAAATAGCAGTGAATTGGTGGGTGGGGTTACAGGCACATCCTTTGAATGTATACCAAGTCATTATGACACTAAATTAACTACACTAAAATGGAGGTACTTGTTATTCTTGGATTACCCACTTGTGCCAATGTGCAATATCATATTAATAAACAATGACTGATTTCAAGGGGAATTACAAGACTATTTTTCTGATTTGCTTCTCTAAATGGGCAAATGTGCTACTTAATTTCTTCCAAGGGCTCTGCTGGTATAGCCTTTAAACGCATACTTATGCCAAATGCATTACCTACAAGTGATCATATTCAGAAGACAAACATTACATATTTAAAGGGTCAATGGTTACTTCTGCATTTCCTTGATCTACTATTCGCCATTATATCACAGTGTTTGAATCTTTGGACCCATATTCTATTTGCACACACAGGGTTAATGAAAACATGTTTAAAAGGGATTAGCAGACCAAAAATGCTCCTTAATGTGCCTTTAGGTTTTTTAGTTAAAAAAAAATTTATTGTTTAAATTACAGTTGTCCTTTCCCAAAATTTAAGAATAAAATGTTAAAATACATTTATTTCAAACTTGCAAAAATAAGCCTTCAGCTGTTAAAAAATACAAAAGCAATATTACCATTTGCCACTTCTACATTAGACTTCAGCACATGAAAGTAAATTCTGAATTGCCATCTGGATATTCATTAAAAAAAGAAGACAGTTCTAGTTAATAAGCATGTTCACGTCAATACATCTATATCCTGTTATTACAATTGAAAATAACCATTGTCAGCATGCATTTCAGAGGTAGTCTAAGGCTATATTTACCAAGCGGGGTGCTCCTTAATGATAAAATATACTCCCAATACTGTATTAGGGATTTTTTTTGTTTATGCATTTTGAAAGTCTATATCACTACACTTCAAATACAAAACGGGAGATACAGTACTCTTACTCATCATACTTCTTGTTTGCTCCTGTAGCAAAGAACACGTGGTCTATAGGGTTTGAGAACAGTAGCACACAAACCTGAAAGAGACCTTATTTGACATGGGGGAAAAAAACAGGGTGATCCGATTGGCTGCTCAGTCTGACACCATGTGATTTGTCAGGTACAGGAGAACAGAAGCAGTTTTACAGCACTGCTCACCTTGTAAACATGCATCAGGTCAGGACCACAGAAAAGTAAAGTTTAGTTCTTATTTGATCAATTTTTATTCCACTGTGATCACGAAAGAACTCTGCTGATCAACTTGGAGTTACCGAGTGGAATAAGGGAGTGAATGAGATTCTGGAGCGTGTAAGTAACATTTCTGTTTCTCACAGTCATTCCTGCCATGGGCCTACGGGTGTGAAGCAACTGGCGAGTGTTAATATTTGTTCAAAAGGTAATAATTAAACAGAAAATTATAGCGTTCAATGTTTTCAGTCAAGTTCGTATCTGGGGCAGGTCTGCAGTCTGAGCAGACGACACTGTCCATGCAGACATGTGAATACTTGCACTGGCAAAAACAATCTGTAGCCAACAGTGTAAATCATTGCACAGGAATGCAAACCTTCTGACAGCACCCTTCAGCGATGCGGGTCGCACCAGGCCTCCAAGCCTGTACAGATTACAGGGTAAGACTGCTTGTCTTTGAATATCAGGTACTGTAGCAGTTTCAACTACTAGGTAGGTACTGTAAACCAGGAGAGAAAAGCTGTTAAAACTTGTGTACTGTGTCACCCAAGGTGGTGGCCAAATATGATTTTTAATGCCCACAAAGGGCCACCAACCAATCTGAGATTTGCAGGCCATTACACAAACTTTCTGTTCCAACCTGTTTGACCAATTAGGCTCTAACTCTTAACATCATAGCTATAAAATGTATTTGTACTAACAGAAGGAACATTCCTAAAAATGGGGTTCCTGTGTCAACCAAGATGGCCACCTGACAGTTCTTTTCCCTGGTTGTCTATACGTGGTCCATAACACTATCTCCTGCTATACCTCCAATAGAACTAATAAATTCTGACTCACACACAGTAAAATCCATGTCTGTTCCACAAGACTCAAGCACTAAATAAGACTAGGCCCACAACAGATTTGTGCGTGAAATACCAGCCTCATTGATCATTAAATACTGCAGAATGCGGAATGTAATGTTGTGTACCTCTGGTGAACAGACACTATCAACTTGTTATACAAAAATAAACCAGGTGTGGAATATCACAGATTAACTTCCTCAGCTCTGTATATGTGTGGTTAAGTAGGGTCTAGTATGGTACTGTACAGTATTTTGCCTTGGCAATATTTCTTGAGCCAGCAGCCATATCACCCTGCAGCTCTCAACTGGCTACCCACTGAAGCTAAGCAGCGTTAAGCCTGGTCAGTACCTGGATAGGAGACCTCCAGGGAAGCTATGGTTGCTGCTGGAATTGGTGCTAACCAGCAGGGGGTGCTCACCCTGCACTCTGTGTGGGTCCTAATGCCTCAGTATAGCGGTGGGGACACTTTAGTGGGTGCTGTCATTTGGATGAGACTTTAAACCGAGGTCCTGGCTCTTGGTGGTCATTAAAGATCACCGGGCATTTCTCGATAAGAATAGTTATACCGGTGTCCGGGCCAAATTTCCAATATATGATTGGCTAGCGCTTGCCCTGCCTTGCACTCGTTGCTTGCAGGATAGGACCTGGCTTCCCGCGACACAGTATGGTATAAAATGGTTTGGCAAATGACATGACATTTAGATTTCGAGTCATTGTCATGCTGCATGATGAAGTGTTGCCAAATAAATATGGAAACATTTTCTGCTACAGAAGGAGACAAAATGGTTCTGTAAACTTCAGAACTATTCTGCTGCGGCCATCAGTAAAGAGGACTGAATCAGTTGTACAGACAGCTGCCTGTCCAGGCCATGACATTATCCTCCACCACACTGTCTTGCATTTCCTCAGAAGTAAAAAGATAAGGAAAGAACAAAGTTTTATGGACAGTTGACACCAATATAAACCTTTACCAAAGTTTCTGAAAAGTTCAAGTTTGAAAAAATAAAGGAACTAAAAGAACCAAAGAACTAAAGGCCACCTCTAGAATTGGCTCACTCATATTTATGGACAAACAATTGATTCTGATTCTTGATTCTGGATTATTTTGTACAGGACAACCATGTTTTTCCTGAAGAAACCATTAACAGTGTTTTCTCCTAGGAGTAGTTTCAGGCAGCTCTACATGACGATCCTGTGATGGTTTGGGTGAAGGCCCTCATGGCTGTGACTCACACACAGTAATGGTGAGTTAACACTTACAATCTCACACACTATGGAGCTCTGTGTGGCCAGCGCTGCTACACAACAATAATATCAGGACATCTCAAGAACAAGATATGTATTTAAAGGTGCGTTTGATCTGAAAGGAAAGACTAAATAATATGATCCGAGTCCAGCGCCCTGGCCTGCTGACGAGATTGGCTGAACTCCAGAAAGAGCAGCGAGACCAGGAGACAACACAAAACCAGCTCTTAATTTCCAGTAACTGTAAACCTACACGTCAACATCAAACAGTTTGTAACACAAAGTATCTCCATCGCAAGATATTAGTAAATTATCACTTAACAATTCTTGACTTTCCTACGTGCACCATGCCTTGGGCGGTGACCAGAGGAAGTCCGCTGGTTAAGAGTAAAAAGCCTGTCGTAGAGTTGTTTATTAATTTAATGAACGACAAAGAGCTTCTGAACAGACGGCCAGAGCTATATCTATAACATTTATTTTATAAATACACAGAAAGGATAGCAATAATGCAATAGTGTTCCGTTAAGAGACCACAATTTAGTATTTACTTAAAACTCTATTTACTTAGAAAACGAAACCAGTCCTATGTTGCAGTCCCAAAACCGTTATCCAGCTGCGTCATGTCGTACTGTACATACAGCATACCAATAAACCTGCTGGGCGTTGTTCTTTGTTCTTAAAAGCTATATAAATTAACGTAGCACACACATTTTCATTCCATCTCAGATAAATGCAACCACAAAACGGTGTTAAATATTGAATGATTAACACACGTAATAATGGTCTCAGACAATATTTTGAAGGTTTTACATTCGCTAAAGCAGTAAAAACGTATTGTTGTAGAAGTGCAGCCGCCAAAATATGAAGAAAAAGTATCCTTTCAGGACAATAGTACAACAGCCTACCTTATGATCATCTTATTAACTTATTTCCTTTCAGCTTTCAAGAGAGCTCAGTTGATCAGCACCGCCAAGTACCTTTCTGTAACAGACCGTCACCCCGAGAAATGATTGGATGATCTTTCGGGTTCAGCCCTGCTTTCGTGACTGTTTGGAAATGGACGTCCAATCAAATTCTCATCCTATTAGAATATTTATAGACCAGTCATTACTGACATCAAAATGATCCAATCACAAGCTGGGTGACGGTCAGAGTTAGTTTGAGTTTTTAAAGAAAGGGTTTAGTCCTGTCTCGGGCTGCAGGCTAACGAAACTTGTAGGCTAACGAGTCTTTCTGGTGATGGATGGACGTGTGTTATTCATGTGTGTATATTAATTGTGCCAGTCTTAATATATGATGTGCTAGGTCACAGAGCGGACCGATCCGCTGTAAACAGCCCGGAAATAAACTGCCTATCTTGTGATGATGAGCTCTTCCTTGTCTCCCAACACAGCAGGAACTTCAGCACGAGTTGTGCTTTAAAAAAGCCAGAGAGCACAGAAACTAGTGACGTTAAGAGACTAACTCACCATGGGAATTACTCAAAAATCTTTAACTCTTTGATTTAGTAATTCTAAGGATGGTTTGGAGTGATAAAGTCCTTATTTAGTCCTTATTTATGATCTGTATGATAAAATAGCCTATTCCTTTAGATCCAGCTCCACTACAGTACAATACAAAACAAGATGGAGAATGAGAGGGATGTGGAGAGCGACTGACCCCTGATAAAATCCCCAGAGAGTTCCTGATGCTGAGACAAACCTGCAGAGAACAGTGGCTGTAGGGGCTCTCGCTTGGCGATTCTGATTTTATACTATAACAAGTCTCATCTTGCTGGTCAATTCTTTAGCCTTGCAGGATCAACTGTGTAAAACAACCTTTTCAACATGTCTCTGGCTCAAGCTGTAGTCCCCACCTGCTACAAGACAACCACCATCATCCCAATACCTAAGAAAACCACAAAATAACACATATGCAAGACTACTATTCATCGACTTCAGCTCAGCTTTTAACATCATCATTCCAGAGAAACAAGTTAAGAAACTCAGTGCACTGGGTCTTGACACCACCCTCTGTACCTGGATTCTGGACTTCCTGACAGGGAGACTCCAGGCTGTCAGGCTTGGAAACCACACCTCCAGCACACTTACTTTGAACCCTGGGGTCCCCCAAGGATGTGTGCTTAGTCCAATGCTCTACTCTGTCTACTCCCACGACTGTAAGGCCACACATCACACCAACTCCATCATCAAGTTTGCCGATGACACCACAGTTGTGTGTCTGATCACAGACAATCATGAGAGGGCCTATAGGGAGGAGGTCAATCTTCTTTCAACGTGGTGTGAAGACAACAACCTCACCCTCAACATCAGCAAAACCAAGGAGCTGATCGTTGGTTTCAGAAAACTGCAAAACGGTCATGCCCCTATCCACATCAATGGGACTGAAGTGGAAAGGGTCAGTAACTTCAAATTCCTTGGTGTCCATATCACCTAGGACCTCACATGGTCTCTCAACGCCACTTGTCTGATTAAGAAAGTGCAACAGCGCCTGTACTTAATAAGACGGTTGAAAAAGGCTAAGATATCTCCCCAGATCCTCACTACCTTTTACAGATGCACTATAGAAAGCATTCTGACAGGTTGCATCACAGTGTGCTATGGCAACTGGAGTATTGTTGACTACAGTAAAGCCCTACAGCGGGTGATGAAAACTGCCCAGTCCATCACTGGGGTTGCTCTTCCATCCATCCAGGACATTTATGACAGACAGTGCTTGAGGAAATAAGCATCATCAAAGACCCCACACACCCCAGCTACAGACCGTTTGACCCTCTACAATCTGGAAAATGGTACCGGAGCATTCGGGCCCAGACTACCAGACTCAGAGACAGTTTTTACCCCTGCACTATCAAACTATTAAACTCCCAGCCTCTCTCACCTACCATCTGAGCCTCACAGTGCCTTCTCTCTTCATCAAAACTCAAACACACATTGAAATCTACCTCTACCTCACATGTCAAGAAGTTCACTTCCCATAATTTTGTATCCTTTATTTCATTCTGTTGATGTATGATTTTGCACAACTGCTGTTTGCACATTACCTGTTACCTGTTGTTGTTTTGCACATTATCTGATAATGTTGTTATTTTGCACATTGCCTGTTGTCTCTGTCTTTCTTTTCTTATACAATTGTATTGTTGTTTTTTGTACTACTTACCGTCTGAGAACTAGCTAAATAGCATTTCATTATACCATATACTGTACCTATGTATGAGTATAATGACAATGATCTTATGATCTAATGATCTTATCTTTATGTTATAATGACAATAAACTTGAACTTGAACAACAGATTACCAGATGAAGAATATGGGTAATATCTACCACTTAACTGAGGAAAATATCAATGAATATTCATCTACTTTCGATTCTAAAACTACTTTAGATTAGTTTTGTTTAATATTTATCGTCTTTCATTAAGATATCCCAAAGCCCTGTACATAAAAGATTGACAGAGATAAAAATATTCAAATCTAAGAGGTCCCGAAAATAATTCAATAAAACAGAATAGTTGATATAATCAAGAGTAATGGAGAAAAAAATATGATTTTGTGACTCATGACTTAGAATGACGATGGATTTGGAGACATTATCGCTCTTCCCCAATTCCCTCATGGAGCACGGTCTTGATCTGGGATGGAAAGAGGACCAGAGATTGTTGATCGTACGTACAGTATGGAGAATGAGACTGGACTTCAAGCACATCTTCCAGCTACATTGGACTGAGGCCATTCAAAAGCTTGCAAGTCAACAACAGGATTTTACAATCAGTGATACTGTATTTACTAGTTCACATGTGCTGGATTTAAAACTGAAACTGCAGAATGTAACTATTGTACTGAGAATCCATCAAGACCTAGACACCCGGATTCCGTACAGTATATAAAGTGCTGTAACTTATTTAAGGTGAAAGAAGTAAAACATGGATTTAGGTGAAGGAAATAGTAAAAAAAGAGCATTTAAAAACAATTCTACATGAAAGAAAAATCTGCATTATTTATCTGTATCAGACAAAGGAAGAGACTACAAGCAAGAAATAGTGTGCAACTGAAAGAACACTAACGCCATGAATTTTACTGCTCAAAGGAAGATTATAACAATGCTACAGTAAATAATAAGGGTTCTAAGATAGATCCCAGTGGCATCACTATACATACTGTACATACCTGAAAAGTCATAAAGCCACTAATCCGATTACATTGCTGTCGATTAAACAAATCAGATTTAAGCTGTCAATAGGCCTGGTTGATTTGAAAGATTATCTTGATTGATGCTGTAGGGGTTTTGTGCATTTACTGGGACAATTATTAATCGTAGCAGTAAGTCACAAAATGATTCTTTGATGGCTATTAGAAAACCGACCTTGTGGAATAACTCAGCAACACAACGCACACACACGGATACTAATACATGACAATACATTTATTAATATATAAAATGTGCATATAAACATAACAGATCTTATAGTGAGGCTTAGCAGAATACAAAAGGTATATATTCAATCACGAAGAGTTACAAATACCAAGAGAGACATACATTCAGTATACCATTCATTTATACCGTTTCGTAAATGAACTTTGATTACAACTTCCACACTAGATACTCCAAAGCAAGTACATCACTCATAGGAGTTAAATTGATATCAACTGGGGTTGAGGTAACAATTGAATTCTCAAGCTGTAATGCAGAATGTTGTATACTCATCCAATCTATGTGGATTCTGATCTCCCACGAACACAAAGGAACAGAGACCGGCTGTTGCTGTGTCCAATCGGCATCCTCTGGCCCAGTGCGGCGTGAGGTGTGGGAGTAGGATTGTGAGATTCCTGCTGCGGCGCGCTGGCAGTGGGCTCTCTGAAGACCGGCTAGTTAGTTTTGGCTGAACTAGCACAGTTTGTGCACATGAAAAGTGACTGCGGGTCCAAGCAAGTCACACTCTTTAGACGGGAAGAAGACCGGTTCGTTCCTGATGTAATGCTAGTCCTGAATACTGAGATTCAGCTGTCTATAGTTCCGACCGTAGTTCACTCATTGATCAGGCGAGCGTTTGCGGTGGGGTACCGGCAGTTCATGAGGCTTGCTGCTGGGCTAACCTCGGGCGGATTCTTTGGTTACACGCGGGTGACCTCTGATGTCGACTCTTAGAACACAGTAAAGTCCTGGCACTCGGACACAGTGGTCGTCATGGATCTCTGTGTCCAGCACCACTAAGATGAGGGAGAGAGAGACTGGCAAGGAAGAAGCAAACTTAATTCCTGTATTATTAATAAGCCTTGCCGCTACATATCCCCCCTTTTTGAAGGTCACGAGGTCCTGAGACGTTGTTGTCTTCAAACCAAAACACAGGATTAAGTGATGCCCCTTGTATCATTAAAACATTAACCTACAAGGTCCACATTATTTCTCGAGAATTCATACAGGAACCAGCATTGGAATCAAACATGATGAATAACATCTGCTAGAACAGATGACAAGTCACACTCACATGAGATACTGACCATCACTTAGCTTATCATAGCACCTGGAGTATGTATAAACAAGGTAGTAGACATCATCTCAGTCTAGGCATTACACATCAGGAAGTTCACTGTCAGTATCTGATACCTCTGCAGTAGGCAGATATTTGGGGAGAGGTCACCTCCTTTCTTTGACGTGCTACCTTTGACCCATTTATGCTTACCCGGAGTACATCATGATGTGAGAGTACAGCATCCAGAGTACCATGCCAGTCATGATTCAGCTACCCAGCAGCAGCGATAGAATAACAACACTGGTGAACCACAAAACTGTGTTGGGCACCTACCAGGGCAGTCTGGAGATCTGTTCCATTAAAAGCAAACTCAACTACCTGTACCCCTTCAAGGCTTACTGTTTCTTGGATTTTACTACCCAATTCAACATTGTGGCCCCTGAAGGCATTCACGACCTCAAGTTTGGTCTTATATTGTCTGGCTCTAGACAGTACAGTGTTAAGTCACCAAGACCAAGATAATGGCCTCCTCGGGAACATGCAGGAAAACTGTTGATTGGGCAGCTGCATTGTGGTAGCTGTATCATGCCTGTCATAAGTCATAGTGACAGTTAAATGTGGTGTGCTGACCAGCCATTTACTTCCCACCTGCTCTCCATGGGGTTCATTAACCTCCCTCTGCCCATTATAGTAGCTTTACACCCTTCATTGGTGGATCATTTAGACACAGACAATGGATAGCTTTGGTAGACATACCCATCTCAAGATTTGGAACCAGGTTCAATCTTGGATCACATTGACAGCTGTTCAAACAGATCCTCACTAATAGAAGACTTCTCAGATCTAAGGGTGAGGGCTACATCACCAACCTGCTCTCCTGCCATCTGGATCCCTTCCACCACCGCGGGGTGGTGGTCCTGACCTGTGGTCCTGCCAGGGTGCACAGGGAAAACTCCTTTTCATCACCA
This sequence comes from Atractosteus spatula, assembly GCF_055471065.1. Lineage (NCBI taxonomy): Eukaryota > Metazoa > Chordata > Actinopteri > Semionotiformes > Lepisosteidae > Atractosteus > Atractosteus spatula. The sequence goes on along the minus strand of NC_142709.1, from coordinate 47,280,036 downwards.
GGTGAGGAGATCCGCTCCTCTTTAGGGATGTAAAAGGGGTGTACTTTACCTGGTGGATCAGACGGCTGCTTGGAGCACCGCTCCTGTGGCAGGGAGGCTGTTGGGACCTTGGCCAGGGCAGGACTTCCCTGTATATCCAGGAAACAAGAAAATATGTTTATTTCTTGTCCAGAGGGAACAGAAGGAATCTCCGCATGGGTGACTGTGTTCGGTGAACATTGTGTGAACACAGTTTGCCTCTTGACCCCCCTTTCCTTCTGTACAAAGGCTTAGGGGCCTTGACCTGAACCCACAATTTCCCTTGCTGGATATCCACCGAAGGTTCCACTCTAAGTCACATGCCCTTTCCTTTTGCTACCCGTTTGAGCTTGCCGATTAAATCCGATGACATCCAACACATTCTGGCCCCAGTGTCAATCAGTGCCTCCTTGTGTATGACGTCTCCCATGGCAACCTTGAGGTAAAAGCCTCTGGCTTTTCCTCTCTGTCTTAACTTCCCCAAAAGCCGTCTAGAACCTGCTTTCCCTCCGACTTCAGGGGTGGAGTCAGCACGCGTGGGATTGGCTGACCTCATCCAGGCAGGAACCCTTCAGCTCAATCTGATAGACTGAGGGAGGGGGAGGGGGCGGGTCTCTGCCTCCTCCAGTGGAGAGGGGCGTGGCCCGCTCTCCTGAGGTGGAGAGATCTATCTCATTTCTGGCAGCCTTGGGGAAAGTTTGTCCCTGTCCAAATCAAGCTTGTTCAAGCCTGGCCAGGCGGGCGGCTACCGCATCCTTTTGGCTAGCTTTTTTTCTAGCCCTTTCCCTCCCCCGGTGTTCTCACAGCGTTTAGGATGCTGGGTGCGGTCCTGTGTGCATGCTTTGGAACGGGGCTTAGCTGGCTCAGCAGCTTCCGCTCCTTCGAGCAGGAGGGTATTAATCCTGCTGGCGGCAAACACAGTCGCTTTAATAGCTTTTTGCTTGGAGGGACCGTGGACCTCATACTCCCAGGCTTTCGGCACTAATCTCCCAATATCAGACATTTTCATGGTTTGTGCATCTGCATGCATTACGATCATTTTTCTGACTGACGGGTGGAGATTGGCAATGAATAAACGCTTGAAATTTGTGTTCTCTTCACAACCCTCATAATTTCACCCTGAAAAATAAGTGCGTCTAATTTTCTCGTAATATTCACGAGGGGACTCGGCTCTCTCGTGCTTAACGTGATGGGCGGTGGCCACGGCAGCAATCAGGTCAATAAACGCACTGTACTCTTGGATCAGAGCTTGGCACAGCTCCTCAAAGTCAACACAGACCTCTTTCGTCTGCCTTGCCATCCACTCATGTATGGCTCTGCTGGTAGTTTTTCTCACCAGCAACACTTTCTCCTGTTCTATGGCATCATGAATATAACTCTCGACATTATTCCCTGACACTGTGGGGTCAAATCTCTCTGTGTCCTTCGCTACCTGTCTCAGCGAGTGGAGTTTATTTTCCTAGCTTCTCCGCTGACAGAGAGATGGCGGAGATCGTGGTCGGGGGGCACATGCCTTAAGAAAAAAACTTTAGTTAATTTTCTTTGCAGCTGTTCTTATCTAGTCCAATGTACATGAATTGAAAAAACAAAATACATTCAGGTATACAATACATTAGTTTAAGTTTAAAAAAAACAATACAGATCAGTGCAATGATAATACACCTGAAGAAGGCTCCACGGCTGAAACGTTGTGTTTTCTTTCTTCTTGTTTTCAGCATGGAATAAACCTATTACTTGTTCCTTTGCAGCCTACGCATGCTGACCCAGCTACCCACCTGAACTACTACAAGATAATACAATAGCACATTTTGAATGCACATAATGAATAATCAAAATGTTTTTGATTACCAGTTGTCAAAATAAACAGAAGGTGGCTTGGTTAAGAACATGGAAACTTGGATACAGTGTGTGGAATAAAGAGAAGTTATGATATGAAGGATCAATAAACAAGAACTGGGGTTTGCCAGAGTATACAGATGGCAAGGTACAGTATAAAAGAGCAATAGGGTGGAGACATGGGGAAAGATGAGGAACAGAAAACAAAAGTGAAACAGCAGAATTCCTGATAAATTTGGGGAGGGAGGGGTGAACAGCAGAAGCAGAAAGACCATGCAGAAGACAGCTGCTGCAGTCAAGTCAGGACAGCACAGGTCATTTTAAAAATATACTACATCACCTCAGAAAAGAATAACTGGCAGTAGGTTCATTGAGTGTTCAGTATTTTGGTATACTGTCTATCTAGAATATCTAGAAACCCAAACATTTAAGTGTTTATTTACAAAATTGAATAGTTTGGAAAATTATATCTCAGATAAAATGTCAACATAATGATAGCATTCAACTACAGAAACAAGTCAAAACATAAATCAAAATTCAAACACAGTTAGCACTAGAGATGCATGTAAAGAAGAGCAAGAACAAGAAGGTAATAAATGACTTCAGCGCTCATCCGTGTGCTTTTGCCAAGAGCTCTGTCTTCAGTAGATTCTGTATGGAAAAAACACAAGTATGGAAATCAGAATATAAAACTACTCCTATTAGATCATTAATCACTACAATTCAAGCATAACCAATACAAAAATGTGAATAGCAGTACAACATACTTTATGTTTTGGATCACAAAGTCTGATGAAGTTCTTCACACAGAAGTTCTGCTATTTAATCTAAAATAAAATACCATGTTTTCAGATTTAAATGTAGAATTTAGTGTACAATGCAATTTAGTGTGGCAGTAAATGTTCAGTGGATTGTGTTCATAAGTCTGTGGAAATGGAATGAATCGTAATTAATGTTGTTCTGAGGCTACAACTGAGCAAATCATACACAAAAATATATTAAAAAATCTGAATTTTGCTAGGCCCATTTTTACTTAAATTATTTTCCTTAAGCCTAGGTAATGTTTTAATATACAATTTAACAAATGTTTATACAAAAATAGTTAAATACCTGATACGAAGTTGTATCGTGTTTATCTGCTTCAAATTTACATGACAGATGTACACTCCATTATCTGATTTATTCAGATTGATCAACTCCAAGGAAAAATTTCCATTTTTAAATTCACTTGGAAACAGGCAAGTCCGGTTTTTAAACTGGATGTCCTGGTCTGACAGATCATCTTTCCCATGAACAAAATCATGGACAATTTTGCCTGAACAGGACCAGTATATTTTTAGCTGGGTTTCATCAATTGGCGTAGAACATGGCAAGACAACAGCTCTTCCTTGGAATCCTGTTGTGATGTTCTGTGCAGAGACTGAAGAAAAATAAGTGGGTTAAACGAAAACCAAGATATGATCTGAAAACAAGAACACAAATTATCAAGTGTGAATGACAATAACTAAAAATAAGTGCAAGTTGTTAAATAATGTGAGTTTGGTCAAGGCTAAAGTAATGACTGAGGTCCAATTGATGAAACTGGAATGGTGCAGGGACCAACTAATTTTACATTATCGAGCATGAGCACATATGACTTAAAGAACAGTGGCCAAATAGTGTAAATACTGTATGCTAAGGAACAGCACATAACAAATATAAGTGGATAATTCACAAAATTCACTTTATGGACTTACTCTTGTAACAATAACAACTTTCTCAATACTTAATTTTAAAGAAAAGTCTAAAGTGGTAAATCAAAGGTCATATTTAAAAAATGAAATTAAGATAAAATAAATCAATTTGTACATAAGCAGAGAATACACAAACACAAAATGTGATAATTACAAGAAAATATCCTTGTAAATTCTGGTTAATATCTAGCAATCTACCTCCTTCTCCATACTGCCTCCGTAATGAAGTTCAAATGAAACCACCATAACCATATTGTTCACAAAGTACTTTACGCAACACATTTGAAATTTCTCAGAAGTTTAATCTGTAGCTTTGCTCTATAGGACATTGACAGCACAACTTGGTTAGAAATGAAAGATCTATTCCCATATCTATGTCCTATCAATTATTCTAGCACCAACACTTTATGCAGAAAGATAAATGGAGGTTGCATAACACCAACTTAATTATTAGTGTAACCCACACGATTCTTATATTATTTTACGTGACTGAACACACTGTATTGCAGTCATGCATATATTCATGTCTTCTAAAAAATCTTATTGCCAGACCATAAAAGAGGATTTACAAAACTTACCAAGAGTTCAGCTGAAGAATTAATTTTTGGGTTAAGTAATTTGTTTAACAATTAACAATCTGTTGACTTTAAAACTGTTTATCAAAAGCAATATTTAGCAATCCACATACCTATAACTCTGCCAGCCAACGACAACACAAAAGATAACTGCAAGCACCTGGAAAAAAGTGTTTTTTAGAAATAAATTAGGTTATACACCTTAATGTATGTCTACTCAAAAGTACAGTGTCTTGCAAAACTTTTCAGACTATACATATGCATAACCCTTTTAACATGATTATAATAAAATGTTTCCTGGCCTAACATTTATATCACGGTATAATTTTAATTTTGGACGGTAACGATTTATCATGTTATAGAATTTTCTCAGAATTTCAATAGAACATGCTTTAAAAGGATTACAAGATTTGGACAGTAAGTTTTTATTGCCTGGAGTTAACTATTAATAATAATTGCTTACACTTATATAGCGCTTTTCTGGACACTCCACTCAAAGCGCTTTTACAGGTAATGGGGACTCCCCTCCACCACCACCAATGTGCAGCATCCACCTGGATGATGCGACGGCAGCCATAGTGCACCAGAACACTCACCACACACCAGCTATCAGTGGGGAGGAGAGCAGAGTAATGAAGCCAATTCATAGATGGGGATTATTAGGAGGCCATGATTGGTAAGGGCCAATGGGAAATTTGGCCAGGACCCCGGGGAAACACACCTACTCTTTTCAAGAAACACCATGGGGTTTTTAATGACCACAGAGAGTCGGGACCTTGGTTTTACATCTCATCTGAAGGACGGCACCTGTTTACAGTATAGTGTTCCCGTCACTATACTGGGGCTTTAGGACACACAAGGACCATGGGGTGAGCACCCCCTGCTGGCCCCACTAATACCTCTTCCAGCAGCAACCTTAGTTCTTCCCAGGAGGTCTCCCATCCGAGTACTGACCAGGCTCACACCTGCTGAGCTTCAGTGGGTTGCCAGTTGTGAGTTGCAGAGTGATATGGCTGCTGGTTATTATTAACTGTTGGTGCTTTTCAACAGTTTCGTCACTTGTTACCGTCTTGCTCACTTTCTCCATTGCCTCTGCCTTTCTCCATTCCTCCACGTATTTGTGTTTGCAGACGGGCACAACAAACACGTGCGTTTGTTTTCACAGAAAAGGGAAAAGGATGCCCACATGTTTTTATATTCCACAATGACCTCAGACGCGTCATAAACCAGATACTGGCGGCGCAATCTGTATAAACATCAAAATCCATTCTCTACCGGTATAAACAGTATAGCCAAATCCATATCGTGGCATGTAAGTGTACAAAGCTGGTAGACAACTACTCCAAAAGACTTAAAGGGGAACTGCAAATATGTCTATATTAGTCGTTGCAGTGAGATGTGAGCAGGAAGGGCTGCATCATGTCACAGTTCTTGGGAACTTTTGCTCTCTCTCACCCATGGCAAAACTAGGGGTTTGCGACAAAATGAAGACCATACAGTACTTTTACAAAGTTCACCATTTTGTGCTTGATACAGAATTTGTAAGATTTTGTGATAAAAAATATAATCCTCTTTATTTGCAAGTGGATAGCTATAAAGTTTATACTATTTGTTATGCTAGACAATTCTACAATACATAAAATTCTCCCTCAGCTGTGATGTTTATTTCAGACTTTGAACAAATGTAAAAACTTAAGAAAAGCTTGATAATCCCGATTACAAACCTTTCAAATGTTTTTGATGAATCAAATATCATTGATAAAATGTTCTACTGTACATGGAGTACTTTTCTCAGAAACTGGTCAACTTTATCCAAAAGGTTACTCTTCACCAATACAACAAATTTAGTTAAAAGAACAGAGACAAACAGATCCACTGCATTATCAAATTCAATATGAAATCATACTCCTTCCTTGCTCCTGTAACAAAGAACACACTGTCTAGATGGTTTGAGAGCTCTACAGTCGCACACAAACCTGAAAGCAACTGTAGATTTTGACATGAAAAAAAACAGGGTGATCTGATAGGCTGTTTAGTCTGACACCATGTCATTTGTCATGTACAGGAGAACAGCAAAAAAGTAGTTTTACAGTAGTTTTCAACCTGCAACAGGTAATGGACCGCAGAGAAGCAAAGTTTAGTTCACAGGAGTTCACTTTTTATTCCCACAAGATCAAGTCAGAACTCTGCTCATCAACTTGGAGTTACTGAGTGGAATAAAGGACTGAATGAGATTGTGTAAGTGTCACGCCCGACATCCCTCCCTAGAGGGCGCTCCACTGCTCCCATTATTGTCCGTGTGATTAAGATCTCCAGGTGTACCCTTTTAGCGTTATTATTTATAGATCAGCTCCTCCAGTCCTCGGGGCTCATCATTAGGGTAAGATGTCGCGAGGCCCGCCTAGCACCAGGAAACCCTACGTCCGTCTCCTGAGGGCATAGGCCTCATCCCCGACACCCCCCGCTTCCCGAGCCCGGGGTCTGGAGGATCTCGCCCCGTCACCCTTGGACCTCCATGTTTTGTTTGTCCGTGTGCTCCCCCCTCCCGGGGATTTTAACTTTGTCGTGTCCCAGGATGGATTCCTTGTTGATGGACTCTCGGACTGTGCTTTGACCTGCCCTTGGACCCGTTTGGATTTGGATGCCGTTTTGTCTTCCCCATTCACTGTCTCACGGACTGTCACTATTATTTTGTGCACTATTAAACCCCTGTGTGTTCCCTTTTTACCACGCCTCCTGTTTTCTCCAGCTCTTACCGCATCGCATAGGGTCTTCTACAAGATCTGACACGGATTTCAGTCCATGTTCGTGACAGTAAGTAACATTTCTGTGTCTCATGGTCATTCCTGCAATGGGCCTAAGGGTGTGAAGGAACTGGTGAGTGTTGATATTTGCTCAAAAGGTAATTATTAAACAGAAAATGATAGTATTTAATGTTTTCAGTAGAGTTTATCTCTGGGGCAGGTCTGCAGTCAGAGCAGGTTGTTCCACCACACTGCTCATGCAGACATGTGAATACTTGCACTGGCAATAACAATCTGTAGCCAACAGTGTCACTGCACAGGAATGCGAACCTTCTGACAGCACCCTTCAGTGATGTGGGTCTCACCAGGCCTCCCAGCCTGTACAGATTACAGGGTAAGACCGCTTGTCTTTGAATATCGGGTACTGTAGCAGCTTCAACTACTAGGTAGATACAGTAAACCAGGAGAGAAAAGGTGTTAAAACTTCTGTACTATGTCACCCAAGGTGGTGGTCAAATATGATTTTTAATGCCCACAAAGGGCCACCAGCCGGTCTGAGATTTGCAGGCCATTACACAATTAGGCCCTAACTCTTAACATCATAGCTATAAAATGTATTTGTACTAACAGAAGGAACATTCTTAAAAATGGGGTTCCTGTGTCAACCAAGATGGCCAACTGAGATTTTTGTTCCCTGGTTGTCTATACACGGTCCATAACACTATCTCCTGCTATACCTCCAATAGAACTAATATATTCTGATTCACACACAGTAAAATCCATGTCTGTTCCACAAGACTCAAGCACTAATAAAGACTAGACCCACAACAGATTTGTGTGTTTAATACCGGCCTCAATGATTGTTAAGCACTGAAGAATGATTAATGTAATATTGTGTACCTCTGGTGAACAGGCACAATAAACTTGTTATACAAAAATAAACCAAGAATCTGAAGTGACAGGGACACTATACTGTAAACAGGCGCCGTCCTTCGGAAGAAAAACGTAAAACCGAGGTCCTGACTCTCTGTGGTCATTAAAAATCCCAGGGCATTTCTCAAAAAGAGTAGGGGTGTTACCCCAGTGTCCTGGCCAAATTTCCCATTGGCCCTTGCCAATCATGGCCTTCTAATAATCCCCATCTATGAATTGGCTTCATTACTCTGCTCTCCTCCCCACTTATAGCTGATGTGTGGTGAGCGTTCTGGCGCACTATGGCTGCCGTCGCATCATCCAGGTGGATGCTGCACATTGGTGGTAGTGGAGGGGAGTCCCCATTACCTGTAAAGCGCTTTGAGTGGAGTGTCCAGAAAAGCGCTATATAAGTGTAAGCAATTATTATTATTATTATTATTATTATTATTATTATTATTATCTGTGTAAAACAACATTTTCAACATGTCTCTGGCCCAAGCTGTAGTCCCCATCTGCTTCCAGGCAACTACCATCATCCCAATACCTAAGAAAACCACAGTGGCATGCCTTAATGACTACTGCCATACAATGACCATTGCCATACACACTGCCCTAACCCATCTGGATAAAAAGAACACATATGCAAGACTACTATTCATCGACTTCAGTTCAGCTTTTAACATCATCATTCCAGAGAAACTCAGTGCACTGGGTCTTGACACCACCCTCTGTACCTGGATTCTGGACTTTTTGACAGGCAGATCTCAGGCTGTCAGGCTTGGAAACCACACCTCCAGCACACTAACTCTGGACACTGGGGTCCCCCAGGGGTGCTTAGTCCAATGCTCTACTCTGTCTACTCCCACAACTGTAAGGCCAAACATAACACCAACCCCATCATCAAGTTTGCTGAAGACACCACAGTTGTAGGTCTGATCTTTAGATTCTGATACTACTTTAGATTAATTTTGTTTAATATTTATTGTCTTTCATTAAGATATCCCAAAGATATCCCAAAGCCCTGTACATAAAAGATTGACAGATTGACAGAGATAAAAATATTCAAATCTAAGAGGTCCCGAAAATAATTCAATAAAACAGAATAGTTGATATAATCAAGAGTAATGGAGAAAAAAATACAATTTTGTGACTCATGACTTAGAATGACGATGGATTTGGCGACATTATCGCTCTTCCCCAATTCCATTTAAAAACAATTCTACTAAAAAGAAAAATATGCATTAATGTATTTGTATCAGACAAAGGATGAGTCTACAGGCAAGAAATAGTGTGCAAATGAAAGACACTTTCATCTAATGTGGTCAAACAGGTCTCGGATTTATGATCTTTGCTGTTTAATCTCTTTCCCTTCAATGCTCAAGTCAAAGCTATCCATCTATCCATACTGCTGAGTAGAGTCAAAGAACAATAGTATTGTCATACTGTAGTTACATTCAGAGCCATTCAGTTTCATCCATGTTATCTGTCAGAAATGATGAAAGTATACAAGTGGCTGAATCAGTAGTACTGTTGGTTTAATTAGTATACATTTAGAATTACATTTTTATGAAAGAAGTTGCATACATTAAAGCATTACAGTGAAGATTAAATCCATGAATTGAACTGCACAAAGGAAGATTACAAAAATGCTACAGTAGATAATAAGGGTTCTAAGATACAGATATTGTAGATCCCAGTGGCATCACTATACATACATACATACCTAAAAAGTCATAAAGTCACTAATCCTATTACATTGCTGTCGATTAAACAAATCAGATTTAAGCTGTCATAGGACCTGGTTGATTTTAAAGATTATCTTGATTGATGCTGTCAAATTGCAGCAGTTAGGTCCAGAATAACTAGCATTGAAAATCTGCTCAAGTCAGCAGCCATAAGAACTTCCCAACCTTAACCAAGGTGTGAAAGTGAACAGTGGCAGCAGTATCATTCAGCACACACTGTAACCTGCACCCTGCTGCTATCACCAAACATTTCTGTTCAGGGCACCGACAAATGACACCAGCCCTCATGTGATGGGACTGCTCACGCTGACCTCAGGATACAGTACACAATCGTGTTGGGTCATCACTGTACCAGAACTAGGCAAACTGCCAACTGGTCAGAGGAGCTTAAATCACCAGATATCCAGCTGGAAAATATCAGACATTAAATTGTAAAATACACTTGTGAGGTCAGTGTTTGGTATGAAACCCAAAATAACTGCTCCTATTTGCCATGCTGTGATACAAAGACTTTTTTCATTGCTGATCTGAGTGATAACATTACAACTTCTCTGTGCTTCTGTCTCTTCTTCTCTTCTTCCAGCTGTGTCCTCCTGCGGTGCAGCTCCAGAGTGGCAGCTCTGCTCTACTGTGTCCTGTGCTGATGCTGGGTCCCACAGACCTCATACACTGCAGTGTCCCTGTGAGAGAGCTCCTGCAACACAGATCTGAGGTCACTGCTGCTGTCACACAGGGACTGATAGAGCACTGAGAGGAAATGGAAGGGCTAACACACTGATCAATCAATCAATCGGGCAACTACTCAAATTAATAGAACAGAAATTTTAAGATGGTGTCCACTGTCTTAGAGCATTTTAAAATGGATGCTTGCATTGAAAGGCATACTAAAACAGTAGTAGAAATATTATATTGGAAATGAATTCAATATTATCATCTCTAAGCCCAGTTCCCACTCAGTCTGGCAGCCCTGAGACACAGGCAGTGTGTGAGAACTGATCCCCACTGCTCACCTGATAGTGTCCTTCAGCCCCCACAGCCTCTCTGCTCTCCTTTCGCACCCGAGTCTCAGGGTGCTGCTGGAGCTGGGATCTCACCCCTGTAACAGAGGAGCAGATGAACCCCCATCAGCTCTACTGCACAGGCTGCCCTCCAGTCTCTCCGCAGGACTGTGACCCCAGGACTGTACCACCTCTCCCCTCACAGAGTGACCCCAGGACTGTACCAACTCTCCCCTCACATAGTGACCCCAGGACTGTACCACCTCTCCCCTCACAGAGTGACCCCAGGACTGTACCACCTCTCCCCTCACAGAGTGACCCCAGGACTGTACCACCTCTCCCCTCACAGAGTGACCCCAGGACTGTACCACCTCTCCTCTCACAGAGTGACCCCAGGACTGTACCCACCTCTCCCCCTCACAGAGTGACCCCAGGACTGTACCACCTCTCCACTCACAGAGTGACCCCAGGACTGTACCACCACTCCACTCACAGAGTGACCCCAGGACTGTACCACCTCTCCACTCACAGAGTGACCCCAGGACTGTACCAAATCTCCCCTCACAGAGTGACCCGAGGACTGTAACATCCCTCCCCTCACAGAGTGACCGCAGGACTGTGACAGCCAGCAGCTTCCTCTCTGGTCACTCTGCTCAGCTGCCCTGCTGGGACCCAGCTCACAAATAGCCACACGGCGAAGGAACAGGCAGCAGGAGAAACCACACCGCGCTACCGTGTAACTGCAGAGAGAAGCAGGCTAGTGGTAAACCGCACGTAAAAGCCTGCTCAGCAGTTGTTGCACATTTTAAAAAAGCAGCTTTGTTCTAAAACTTCTGTCTTGAGACCTGAAAATACAAGATGGAGGCTGTTGTAGCTAAAACAACCCCTGACTCCACACCCAGCCAACCTAAAAGAGTGACCCCAGGACCGTACCCACCTCTCCCCTCACAGAGTGACCCCAGGACTGAACCCACCTCTCCCCCTCACAGCAGCAGCCACACTGAAGATTAGGAGCACAGAGAGGACTCCCAGCACTGCCCACACCCAGGAGCTCAGTCTGCAGGACTCTGTGTTACCCAGGAGGGGAGACAACGCACAGACCTGAATAAGATTGTAAAGGATTCTGCTGTCTTGGACTGAAGCATTTACCTCAGTAATTCTTTTTGTTTTCAATGTCTAGCACACATAAAACACCCTTCAGCTTTTGAGGCGGTAGAGGACGAAAGGAAGTCAGAGGGCAAAATTGAGCAACATAGAAGAAAATACAACTTATGAAAGAAGTATTGAAGGATTACTGTGAGATCCAGAAGGTCAGAAGTCAGGTCAGAGATTTTAGAAGATTACTAAATACTCTATGTGCTTTACCCACCTTTAGAAATACAGCATTAGCACAAATTGAGGTAAAGAATCGATGAGCACAAGCCATAGAAAACTTGTGTTCTGTGTCTGTCGTACATTGTAAAACTTTCCAGTACGTTGTAAAACTTTCAGGTTTGGAGGTAGTTTGCCGGGTTGTTGAGGGTTTAGCTGCCTCTACTACAGCTGCAGTAGAGTTTACGGTTTCTTCTGAGAGCTCTTTTCCCCATTACAGCTTGGTCATAAACTGTCCTGATTCTAGGATAGAAATGTTCCCATGTTTTATGATCAATGTTGAAAGAGCGACTCTTACCTGCAGAGGAATTAATTATGTTCCCTCCTGCAATAAAAACCATATTTAAATATGAAGGTGATCCACTTGTGACTCAAGCATTTATTGGACAATATATAATTTATTTAATACAATAAAATTCTGAGGGCTGAGATAGAAACTACATACAGCATCACATATTTATGATCCAGGGGAAACAAATCGACTAAAAAAATAACAACTAAAATAATAAAACTATTTGACACGCAAAGACAATTTTTACTCCTTAGTTAGGGATGTTTGTAGCTACTCTCTTCCCTTTCCATGAAAAATATATTTCTTTTTTGGATCCTTGTTTTCCACACAAGCGATCTCAGCCATTAATGTGCAGAAATGTTGAACAAATGGATCATACCTGAATGAGAATTACTGATGTTCTCTCCTGCAATAAAAATATTTATGAATCCCCAAATATTTAAGTGACTCAATTACAACATTGCTTGATATGGTTTAGACTTCTTGTATTGTTTCAGAGAACTTAAATATTAAAAATTAATTTCTATTTTTGTATTCTTTGTATTTAGATCATGTCATCATTCTGTTGGCACTATATAAAGGTCTTCAGTTTACTGTAGGAAAGATTTTGCATACACTAGTGCTTGCCAGTGCAGCGATTGATCTTTCATAATAAGTGGCATCTTTCTAAAGTTGTGACAAGACTACATAAAGACAAGAAGAAATTTTAGAATTTTAGAATTTAAAATGTTTACAGTTAGTTTGCTGAAATAACAAAAAATAAGCTCAAAACTTAAAATGTCAGCCTGTGTCACGAACGTCATTGAGATGATACGGTGGCATGATGAATAGATTTATCCTGCGCACAGAGAGAAAGATCTTTACTACGGTATGGCACATGTTTTAAACTTTCAGCAAATTCCTAACTTCCGCTAGCTGTATGAGCCAACACAGCAACTTACTTGTGACATCCAGTCTTGTACCGTTGCTGAACACAAATATATCCTTCTCCTTTCTGGCACAGTAGTACATTCCAGAATCGTGACTTGTGACATCAGCAACCTGCTGTTCGTCTCTAGAGAGTAATGTTTTCCAAACCCGTTGTAATAAAAAGGGGTTGTGGATGTGGACTCAAAGGAGCGCAGGATGGCCAGCAGGCGCTCTGCCGAGTCCTGTCTGTACCAGTAAACTTCTCCAGTGCTGAGAGGACATTCAAGAGACACATTCTGTCCAGGACTCACTGACCGTCCTGTCAGACAGTGAGCCTGCAGACTGAGGAGAAGCACACCTGCAACAGTGAAAAACACCCAGAACTGAATTCATTTCTGAAAATAATTAACGGTACAAAATGTTTACATTTTTAATACAATTAAGTATAATTCTGAAAATCTGAATAAGTGGAACATTAAACATCTATTCTTACATATTTGCAGCTTAATATTACTTTGAAATGACATTCTTATATTCTTAAAAATCTGAATATGTGAAAATTTTAACATCTATTCTTACATATTTGCAGCTCAATATTACTTTGAAATGACATTCTTATATTCTTAAAAATCTGAATATGTGAAAATTTTAACATGTATACTTACATAATAGCTTAGCATTACTTTGAGAAGACATTTTTTCTTTTAAAAAAAGTGAAAAATGAATGATGTTTCAGTAAAGAGTCAGCATCCTTGAAATTCTGTTTGGTGTTGCGGTAAGAGATAGAATCAGACCAGTTAGACTTAGAATTTCACATATTTACTTATAGATGCACACTCACACTGGGAAAAATTAAAATCAACAAGAGTTCTTTTTTATTGTCTAGAAAAAATCAATTTTCTTCATTAGCTTTTAAAAATGCATTTTAATATTTTTGAAAATGAAGTAAAGAAAGAATCCACATGCATACTTACATTTTAAGTCCAGTTTTCTGTTACATAGAAATACCATGTTTTTTTAATATACCAAAAATATTTCATTATAAAGCCAGCCTCCCTGCAGTTCTGCTTGATATTCCAGTAAGATAAAACTACACCAGTCACAGGCAAGTGAATCTAACAGCTTATGTTAAGGGAGGAAGTGTTTTTAAGACGTCTCCTACAGTATGGTAAGCACAGGATGAAAACTGATTTGAACTGTATATTTTTTTGTATACTGAAAAGAGAAGGAAGAAAACACAATGTTTCGGCCGTGGAGCCCTCACACCTGAAGAAGGCTCCACGGCCGAAACGTGTTTTCTTTCTTCTCTTTTCAGCATGGAATAAACCTATTACTTGTTCCTTTGCAGCCTACGCATGCTGACGCAGCTACCCACCTGAACTATTTTTTTTTGTATATTTTATTTGTTGTTTAAAGTTTAAGTACATTCTGAAAATTTCAGACTTACAGCACTTTAAACCATTTGCAAAATGATGGATGACACTGGTGAAATAAACCTACAAAATCACATATTTGTGTTCTTGTGCCAGTGAGTGTGTGTTTTAGTGCAGAGTGATCTGTGAGTACTGAAATTAATCCTAAATAAGGATTACATTCTACATATTGCATTGAGCTGTGGGCAGTATTATAATTTTGTAATAACCAACTGGATAAATTGTTTTGAATTTATTTTACACCAGATTCCTATTTTTAAACCTTTGTAAAAGGTCATAACATCACTAAATGTTTTTAATATGAAGCAAATAAAACTAATTGTTGGAGTTGTGTGGGATTTCAAGTCTACTGAAGACAATGTATTTAGAAATAAAATTTAATAATTATAATTAAAATTAAATTTTCTAGAATATAGGTTTATGCTACAGTATATCTATATACTATATTTGAAAGAAAATCTTTACAAAAAGTTTACTGTATTTGATGGCTCGAATCAGTGCGCACGAATTAAAGAAAATGAGGGATTGATTTAGTTATTTCGTTCGCACGAATTGTAAATCGTTCCTCCAATATAACTTTTTTTTCCTACTGATGGCACCTCCCAGGCTCCGTACAGGAGCTCTAATTAATGTAGTATTTAAAAAAATATCAGTACTTGTAAAGAGGACAACACCAGAAATAACTCTTTATAATAAATTAATACATTTACCAGAATATCTTCATTTTCACTTAAATTAAGGCATTATAAACTTAGCAAAATATTTTCCCCTTACAATTAGTGACTAATCTTGATACAGAAGCAGTGCGCCTGCAGTCATGTCTTCAACAACAGGAGACAGAAACAGTAACCTACCTGCGACCCTCAACTCGGTTCCATTGTGGAAAGTAAGAGTGTCGTCCTCCTTCCTGGCGCAGTAGTATATCCCAGAATCTTCTGCCGTAACATTGTGGATGAACAGCCTGTTATGAGCTGCCAGAGAGTAATGATGTCCGAAGCCATTGAAGTACCATGCGTCTGTATATGTGGATGACAGGGAGTGCAGGATGGCCAGGGGCAGCTGTCCTGGGCTCTGTCTGTACCAGTGAATACGAGGATCAGTGAGGTCACACTGAATGGTCACATTCTCTCCTGGATTCAGTCTTCTCATTGACAAAGAGATGACTTGGAGACAGCAGAACAGCAGACCTAAAACAAATAGTCATTTAAAAGAGATTGGAAAGGCAAAATTCTTTTTTTTTCCAATTTAGAAATACAATATTTTTATTTAGATAGAGTAATTATTATTGTCAGCTCTTGTGTTCCATTAATACAATCTTAAAAGTCTTTGTTCTTGAACATTTTGATTAAAAGTGTTAAAAAGGCTTTTTAATTAAGATTTAATTAATAATTATTGATACATTCTTTAAAATTATTAATTTTAATTATTAATTATTATTAATTATAATTATGAAGAGGGGAAGAAGCGAGAAACAACTCAGACATGACTATACTCACACACTAACGTCAGGCTCAAACTCTTTAGACTTTCCATTGCTCCTGTAGTGACTCTCTATGTGAATAATTACTGTATAGCTGTTCAGCCGATAAGCAGGTTCTCTCCCTCAGCAGAGATCAGGACAGGGTTACTGATATCACCTCACCTCAGGAGCAACAGAGGGGAAGATCAACAGCTCTTTGTCACAGAGCGGCCTTCACTCTGACCACACAAACATTGTGAGATCTGGCCTCTTCATAATGGGTGAATCATATCAAATGTTAAAGCCTACAGTTTTTCCTGAGCAATATTTTCATTTTTTTTAACCTTTTTGGTCAAGAACAGGAAGAGAGCACTAAATACTCTACCTTATCTTTTGATTTAAAATACAGTATTTTTATTTTATCTTGGAAAGCTGCAGTATGGACTGAGGTTCATTGCTGTTCTCTGTGCAACTTCTCGTTGCAACTCTTTAAATGAAGGAAACAAAACCAAACTACAATGAGGGTACAGTATTTATTACTAACACAAAAAAAGTACAAGGCTGAGCCTTTCTAAAGTTTTAAAGTCAAATTCTTTATATTGCTGAGACATGTGATGAGAAGACTGATATTGAAATTACATGGGACACAGACACATTTTCCATTGTTGTGAACTGTGTAAAAGAGAGAGATTCCAGAATCTTCCATGCAGTCCAGGCTGCTGCAGTTCAGACAGGAGGAGACTTGAACACAATTCCTACCCGGAGCAGAAGGATCTATTTCACAATCAGTCACAGTCACTGTAGGAGGAAGTGCAGTGCAGAAATAAAAGCTGGGAGACAAGAGGCAGCCAGTTCCCAGAGTTCAGCAGAGACCCAAGTGCCTGCTGGGTACACACAGTACCAGTCACTAGGATCACATAGTCCGCTCAGTCCAAATCCTTCCCTCCTGAGGACTCCCTCCTCTGCGTATTCACTCAGACTCACACTTCCCCTCTGATTCCTGTGTGTCCTGTGCTGTTGTGGGAGACTCTGAACCCCCTGTGTTGACTTTCAGAGGGATTGTAGAGTTCTGGATTGCTGTAGAGCAGCCAAGTCTCCTGTAGCAGTGTGTTCTGAAAGTTACCAGTCCAGTGCAGGATTAGTCTGCTGGAGATTAGACACTGATTACACACTGATGGAGCTCTGTATTGATCATTGTAGGAACAGCACAAACACTGGCAGCAGAAAGAGGATGTGTATCACACACTGAGTCCTCTTCTGTATGGAACCGCAGGCCAGAGAGTAAGGCTGTGGCCAGGTTATACAGTTTCCTGTGTTTAGAAGTTATTTCTTCTGACAGAGAGATGATGGCCATATTTGGAAATACGTTTGTTAAAAAAGGAAATACGGTAGATTCTTAATGATGAATTCTTAAGAGCATGCATACAACAAAGGAAAAATAAAACACAGTTACTTGAATCTGTCTTGTTCTACACAGCAAGACCATCTCCTCTGTGTTTCTATCTCTTCTACTCTTCATCCAGCTGTGTCCTCCTGCTGTGCAGCTCCAGAGTGGCAGCTCCAGAGTGCTCTACTGTGTCCAGTGCTGATGCAGAATCCCACAGACCTCATACACTGCAGTGTCCCTGTGAGAGAGCTCCTGCAACACAGGTCAGAGGTCACTGCTGCTGTCACACAGGGGCTGACAGGACACTGAGGGCAATGGGCTAACACACTGATTCATCAAGCAAGCAAGTAAGCAAGCTATTAAACTGATTTCACTGTGTAAAAATGCTAAACTCTATCTTAAAGAACAGTATAATATCACTATAAGGCCATATTATAAAAGTAGTAGAAACATGATGTTACATATGAAATAAAGTTACTTTTCTGAAAATAAGTTTTTTCAATTAAACACGACATGCATTCATTTAAGAGCATGTTATGCGAATGTAATAAAAACACATGTACAAGATATAAATTTAGAATGAAGGAGTTTACATCAGTCTAATCATCTGCAAGCCCAGTCCCAACTCAGCTTCGGAGCCCTGAGACACCGGCAGTGTGAGGACTGATCCCCACTGCTCACCTCATAGTGTCCTTCAGCCCCAACAGCCTCTCTGCTCTCCTTTTGCACCCGAGTCTCAGGGCGCTGCTGGAGCTGGGAACTTCCCCCTGTAACAGAGGAGCAGATGAACCCCCCTCCAGTCTCTCTGCAGGACTGTGACCCCAGGACTGAACCACCTCTCCCCTTACAGAGTGACCCCAGGACTGTACCACCTCTCCCCTCACATAGTGACCCCAGGACTGGGAAAGCCAGCAGGCTCCTCTCTGTTCACTCTGCTCAGCTGCCCTGCTGGGGCACAGCACTGACTCTCTATCAACAGCTCACAAATAGCCACACAGTGAAGGAACAGGCAGCAGGAACCACACTGCGCTGCTGTGTGACTGAAGAGAGAAGCAGGCTGGTGGAAACCGCAGATAGAAGGCCTGCTCAGTTGTTATTGCTCGTTTAAAAAAAGCAGCTTTGTTCTAAAATGTCTGGCTTGAGACCTGCAAATATAAGGCGGAGACTGTTGTAGCTACTAGGTCTTGCTATGTTTCGATAATTGTAAGTCACCCTAAATTAACTGTCAGCGCACTGTGTGAATAAAAGTGCAGCATCACTAGAACTGGCTTGTTGACATTAAAATAAAGACATCTTTGGGCTTATCAGGCAGAGCAGGGGAGACCCACCGTCCGAGGGGAAAAAGAAAAAGTCCCTGAAAGAGAAGCATTTCAAGGTTGTGCAGGAGATGGAGGCACCCTCCTCTAGGGCTCAGGACAGAGAAGACGAGGAGCCCCAGAGGAGCAACGGGTTGAAAAGCCTCCCCGGGAGAGCTGCCTAAAGCCCACTCAACACAGATGGGGAGGACTGTGAGACCCCCTGTGAGAACAAAATGGAGGAAGGAGTAGGCCCAACCAGAGACGTCCCTTTCTACTCCCCAACAAGACCAGTCTCCAAATGACAGAAGTTACATTTAAGGCAAGTCCAAGACTTTAATATATCACTGCTGTCCAGGTAAGCTACTGTATAAGCAATACTGGCAAAACCTTTTGAAATTCCACCATGCCAGTGAAATTAACATTCAGGTGTATTAATTTCAGGGGGCTAAGAGACAGAGTGAAAAGACAAGAAGTCTTTCACTACTTGGCCTCTGTGCTGCTCTCAGTATGTTTCTTACAGGAAGTCCACCTGAGGGATGAAGGTGACAAGCAGGAGTGTAGGCTGGAGTGTAGGAGTACACTCTTCCGGAGTGGGAACCTTCCTGGGACATCGAGACATGAAGCTGAGCGTCATGTTCTCTGTGGTGTGGTGGTCGCAGACATCGACTGGAGAGGCCAGAAGCTGAGAGTGATTAGCATCTACGTTCTAACGGAGCCCTTGGAACGGAAGAAAATGCTCACTGACCTGGCCACCTGCTACACGATGAACAGACATGGTCCTCACCATCGATGTATCTTCAACGCTGCTCAAAGTTTCCCCTGGTGGGTGGTTTTAGGTGGTGTTGACCAAAGACAAGGAAACAACTTAGAGAAACTTGGCAGAGGCAGTGAGACAGAACCCAGTCATCGAGGGCCAGGCGATACTGGGAGACGCGGGGGAAACCCTCAAGATCTCCCAGTACGCAGACGACCCGACGCTGTTCCTGAGCTCATACAGTGGATTGCAGAGAGAGCTGCAGGTGATCCAGGGCTTTCGGGCTCATAGCTCAACCATCGAAAGAGCAAGGTCAAGTTCTTCAGACCCTGGAGTTTCAGGATAATGATGCCAGAAGGCCTCGAGAAGGTCTGAAGGGGGTGTTCTTCCAGAGCTAGGACAACGACACCACAAACTGGGCTGAAAGGATCACCAAGGTGAATGTGAAGGTGGGTCTGTGGAAAACATGGTTGCTGTCTCTCATGAGAAAAGTTATGGTGTTGAAAGCAGACATCCTGCCTTTTTTGGTTCACCTGGTCATGTGTACCCACTGCAGGCCAGATTCAGATTAGTGCTGCATGGAATGGTCCTCAAGTCCATCTGGAGAGGTAGATGTACCACGTACCGAGAAACAGGATGTGTCAGGCGGTTGAGGAAGGTGGGAGAGACATGCCACATTTGCCCTCGACTGCATCTGTTTATGCAACCTCTGTCAGGAGCTGCAGGACTCGATAAGCCTCAAGTACCAGTTCATCGTCAGGTTATGGTTCTCCATCCTGATGAGACACCTGATCCAGTGGTCAAACACTGGACCAAAAGCAGAAAAGCAACCAGAGACCTACACCCACACTGTCAACTGGAGCCAGAGGTACAAGGCTACGAGACAGCCAGAGCTCTGCACCAACCACAGGGCCCTGTACAAAGAGGTGAAAGAGCAACAGGTCACTGGAGAAACACTGCAGGTTCCCAGAGAAATCTGGAAAAGGATGCTGTCAATGGAACTGGACAACAAACTAAAGGACTTGACTGGATGGCCATGCACCAGAGGCTGGCGACCAGAGAGGTCCTTTACATGCACTCGATCATCAGGAACCCACATTGCCCCCGGGACACGTGTTTCATCGAGGAGACACAGGAGCACGCATTCTGGAGCTGCCCCTTCACAAGGAGGTGTGGGGCAAGACTCTGCAACACCTGGGAGTGGAAACAGTGCTAAACTACCAGTTCATCCTGCTGAGGCTGGCACTAACCAGATTGGATAGAAAGACACAGTACCTGCCATGGCTGATGGTATTCCTCACCTCTCCCTTACAGAGTGACCCCAGGACTGTACCCACCTCTCCCCCTCACAGAGTGACCCCAGGACTGTACCACCTCTGCCCCTCACAGCAGCAGCCACACTGCAGAGCAGGAGCACAGAGAGGACTCCCAGCACTGCCCACAGGACTGGACACTGACAGCAGGGCTGGACCACAGCTGCACTGCCTGAGGACAGACCGGACCAGGATCTGTGCTGACCAGTACAGTGGACAGTGGGAATGGGAGAGACTGAAGAGACATCGGACAATTTTAGACAGACAGACAGAGGGACAGAAAGATAATCTACCAGTCATCTGAAAGAAATACCAGAGGTTTTAACCATCAAGACAGAGAGAAACAATATTTTCACAATAATTTTATATAAAATATTTTTCGTACTAGATTTAAAGATTTTAACATTTTTTTTCTAAAATCAAAGATAGAGTAGGCTGTATAGCAGAGACCAGTGGGTTTAAATGCCCAAATTAATTTACAAAAATAATAGTTTATTTATAGCAAAAAAAACACATTGAATCCTACGTCCTGTCAAACACAAACATTAGTGTCTTCTCTCTCAGATGGTCAGGAAACTGATTTCCTGAGAGTTAGAGGTTTTGAAGATTAAACCAAAGATTTAGACTGTGAATTAGGCACAAGAAAAAAATTGGAGCAGCAGGGAAGGTGTGAAGGTAAAAGAATAAGAAATGTAGATAATATTTTTAGAAATTACATTCCCAACCATATAATAGTTACTTAAAATAAATGTATTTTATGTCTGTAATGAGAGACTTTATATTTTTATATATTTTTTTAAATCTGTGTAAAGTTTTGTTCACTTCTGACTTTTACTTAAATTTCAGTAAAATTAATGTTTCCTGGGCCTTAATTAAATAAAGATTAATTAAGTGGGGAAAGTGATATCAGCACATACAGTATCAGTATTCTGAGGCTGTTTCAAGGGCCAGAGAGAAACCCTTCAGTTTAAGATACAGTATACTGTATCAGCTGTAGTGATCTTGTTGCCTGTTGTTGAACAGTGTAACTGTTTTATTAACAAGTTCCAAATTCTTTCTGCCTTTCTTTCATCAACTTTGTATCACAACTGGATCGCTGCCTCAGTGAAGAAATGAATTTGAAATTAATACGCTTACTGTGCTGGCAAAACCAAATCTTTTTATTTTAAAATCTTATTGAACGCATAATATTGTCTTTTCAGAACTGTCTTATGCACATACATACCAGACATGAAAGTATTCATATTCTAAGAAGAATTATTTGCTTAAAACTTTCATCCTATTTCCATCAAATACCTCTTCTTTTGATTGTTCAACTTGCATAACAAATGATCTGTCTTTATGTATTATAGGTTTTGCTAGATTTGGGGATATTCTGTGTTCTTAGAGATATAGAACACTCTTAGACTCTCACAGCAGAGAACAGAACTTCTGTTTACAGATCTGCTCTGAAATTAATTATAATGAAGGCTGTTTGAAAGAATATGGAAACCAGCCTGCCAGCCTATACTTGAGTGCTTAGTATACAGCTGACATCTAAAAGTGAAAAAATTAATTACTTAGTTGGTTTTTATCCATGAGGAAAATCCAATAAAATAAGAAAATGGTTATTTAGTAATTGTTCTGTATATATAACTGGAGGACTGAAGAAAACAAAACTTTTACCTTTATTTTGATCAGTTCTGTCAGGACCTGTAGAGAAGACAGAATCTTTTAAAACTACAGCAAAGATGCAGTCTTCAGAAATCTTGGAAAACCAATTTGTCTGGAAATTTAGATGAATATCAAATAAAATATGCATATTTATTTAAAGAAATGTAAATGTTTGGACAAAAATGGAAATAAACTCAGTCATTTGGATTTAAAAATACTACTTATTTTTTCTGTTAAAAATTATTTTTAATAAAGATTTTTATATACAATACAAAGCAAACTGGTAAAGTACAGTGTCAGTGAGAAAGGAGTGAATGAGCTTACCAGTACTATTGATTGTAATATTTTACATTCTTAACACAGAAAGCTTTCTAACTGCTGTTTTTTTATTACACATAAATATGAGCCCTAACTGATTCAAGTCCAGCGTCAGTTTGAATTGAGAGAGTTATCTTACCGGTACTATTGATCCTCAACATGGTTCCATTGCTGAACACAAGAGCGTCGTTCTGAGCATCATTCTCTCTCCTAGCGCAGTAGTACATTCCTGAGTCCTCATGGGAAATGTTATGGATGATAAGACTACTGTCTGGCCCCAGTGAATGTCGTTTCCCAAACCCGTTGTAATAGTCAGCGTCCTGATATTTGGGTCTCACAGTCTGCAGTATGACCAGTGGGGACTGGTCTGGCTGCTGTCTGTACCAGTAGGTGTGAATCCCTTTGAAGGACACTGGAGAGTCACAGTCTCCCCAGTGTGAGGAGTCAGTGACACACAGTTAACAAACAGGCTGCAGAAAAACAAACCTGCAACCAAAATCAAATCATTTCATTTTCCAAGTTGTCAAACAAAACATTTCTTAAAAACACAAAGATCAATGTTTACACTTCTGAAAATCAGAAATGAAATGTAAAAATGGATCTGTAGGTTTTGCAGTCTTGGAGGATTTTTTAAACACCTAACTCTCTACACTACTTGTTTTACAGAACCTTCAATAACACCCTGCTTTTTCCTTCCACAACATCTTCAGGGATTTATTTAAGGAGCAGAAATAGCACCGCCTTCTGTGAACATGTATGGTAGATCTCTCTCAGCATCAGAAATGAGCGAAGCCCAGTAAAAGATTTTCTCTCCATACTCACACGCGAGGACCAGTCCAGTTTTCATCTTCTTGCAGTTTTCATCCTTTCAACATTTTTAAATGACGTCTGCTTTCAGTGTGTCAAGAAATCACTCCTCTCGGTGCTGATCGGTACTGACTGCGCCTGCAGTAGAAACCGCCTTTCTGTGACCCAGGCAGAGGAAGTTTAGACACAGTGTATCTGACACTTTTCTGCTGTGTCTGTGAGCACACAGGCTCTGCTCTTGTTCAGATCAGTACCTCTCCATTGGAGTTACCTTATATACAAGCATTTCTCCCACTAACGGACACTCAGATCTGTACGAATGGATCTCCAAGCATAAAGCATGTATCACGAACTGAGCATCTGGATGACATTGAGTCTTGAAGTTTTTTTTTCCATTTAAGCTCTGTTATATGACTGCTGTAATTATTTCATTAACATTCTAATCTAACCAGGTGTGAAGAATTTTATAACTTTTACTCAATTTTATTTTTATGTAATCAGCTGTAAAAGGTCTTAAGAAAAGTCCTTTATGTGTCTAATTAAGAAAATAATTAGCTTAATTGCTTAGTGGACTACTCAGGTTGGATCAAAAACCACCAGCCACCAGGCCCTCAACTAACTGAGCTGGACACCTGTGTTATAAATGAATAGTTCTGTTCTGTTAGGTGTGCTTGAAGGATCCTACCAGACCAGGAATCCCTACTTCTCCCTCAGAATCCTCTCTGTTCAAGACTAAAAGGATCCAGATACTTCAGCCTGTCAGGATGACACATACTTCTGAGCCCAGGAGAGTATCTGCTGCTCTTCTCTGGACTGATTCCAGAGCAGCAATGTTTTTTCTATTACTTGACATCCAAAAATTGAACGCTATACTGAATGACCCCTAATGGTGTTTTATACAATATTAACATAACACACCTTGATTTAAATTATACACTGTCAACTATATATCATAACTTTTGGGTTGGCTTTTTAACTGCTTCCCTATATTGTCTATAATATGTAAATTTCAACCTTCCTCTTGATACGTGATGTCTTTATGATGAGCAGACACATACTGGAAAGACAAGGTATCAGACACTCTCCTACAAAAGAGTTTAATTTTCTTTCGTACATAAACAGAGCTGATACTACAGCCCTTTACGCGGTCATTCACTTCGGTCTATATCCATCATTTCCTTAAAGCATTAGCGCATCAATAATGTAAAAATTACACCATCAATGTCTGATTCATATGAGATACAGTAAGTTTGTCTTCAGAGGATAAAATTCCAAAGATGTCTTTGCTCACTTCAGAAGAAAGAAATCCTGTTTTCATCTTCCGCTTGAAATACAAGAATTTCATCACACAGGACCTAAAGGGCTATATTGAAATTAGACAACTCAACTAGGACATGCACACTTCGAAATACAGTATATTTTTTACAACGTAAGGATGTTCAGTCTTGTCTTTGATTTATTTCTTACCTTCATCTCTGTTGCCATAAACACCTGAATATACAAATTAAAAACTATTTTCAGCTTGAAACACTGTTTTGCAATATTAGGAATTAAACGTCTTAACAAAAGACAATACCTTATAGGGATACAAATCTTGTAGCCGATTCTGTCTGTTATATAAATAAAGGTTATCTTGTACTTTGTGTAACTGGAAAACTTTAGAAGCTGTTTTCAAACATTTGTCATTAAGGACAATTCAAGAACAAGGGACGTTACTGATTTATACGATAAATAACCTCTGCTGTTGCTTGTCTTAATTCATTACTACTATTACTTATAGTGTTTCCTTGTTGCCTCAGATGGTTTTAAAACACTTTAGTAAAAGTAGCATTTTCAGGGAACAGAAGAGTCTTGCAATTATCGTTCAGTCTGTGTCTTAACTGCTGCATAAAATTAAAGGTGGACTTACATTGCAATTGGGCAGGAGATTCATGTGTGGGAATGTGTTCAGTTCATGAAAACATCTTATTTTTAAACTAAAGGAAATTAATGCAGGGGTAAGGAGCCCGGGAGGGGCCATCAGTAGGAAAAATAAGTTATATCAAGGGAACGATTTACAATTCGTGCGCACGAAATAGCTAAATCGTTCCCCGTTTTCTTTAATTCATGCGCACGAAATAACGTTTTCTAACTCTTTCCTTCACAAGGACAGGTGTGGCACTAGCAGTGAAAGAGAGGTGCAGTCCAGTCCGAACTAGTAGTTCAGAGTACAGTAGCTACAATGCCCTAATAACTCATCCCCTTAATCAGTTCATCTCTATCTATTATCCTAATCTACAGCACTGTCTGATAGTTAGGCTTTATTGTACTAATATAAAGAAACAGTAACGTGTTAACTAGGGTTTGAGAGCATTGTTGTTACGAGCCGGGGACAATGTCGGCATTTTAGAAACTTTCTATATGTGCGTATGACTACCGTGACAAAGAAAAAGGAAAGAGAAAAAGTTATTTCGTGCGCACGAATTAAAGAAATCGAGGGAACGATTTAGCTATTTCGTGCGCACGAATTGTAAATCGTTCCCTCGATATCACGTTTTTCCCTACTGATTTCCTGTACTCCGTACAGAGGCTCTAATTGATTAATGCAGTATTGCAAAAAATATCAGTACTTGTAAAGAGGACAACACCAGAAATAACTCTTTACAGTAAATTAATAAATTCACCAGGATATCTTCGTTTTCACTTGAATTAAGGCATTATAAATTCAGCAAAATATTTTCCCCTTACAATTAGTGACTAATCTTGATACAGAAGCAGTGCGCCTGCAGTCATGTCTTCAACAACAGGAGACAGAAACAGTAACCTACCTGCGACCCTCAACTCAGTTCCATTGTGGAAAGTAAGAGTGTCGTCCTCCTTCCTGGCGCAGTAGTATATCCCAGAATCTTCTGCCGTAACATTGTGGATGAACAGCCTGTTATGAGCTGCCAGAGAGTAATGATGTCCGAAGCCATTGAAGTACCATGCGTCTGTATATGTGGATGACAGGGTGTGCACGATGGCCAGGGGCAGCTGTCCTGGGCTCTGTCTGTACCAGTGAATACGAGGATCAGTGAGGTCACACTGAATGGTCACATTCTCTCCTGGATTCACTCTTCTCATTGACAAAGAGATGACTTGGAGACAGCAGAACAGCAGACCTAAAACAAATAGTCATTTAAAAGAGATTGGAAAGGCAAAATTCTTTTTTTTTTCCAATTTAGAAATACAATATTTTTATTTAGATAGAGTAATTAGTATTGTCAGCTCTTGTGTTCCATTAATACAATCTTAAAAGTCTTTATTCTTGAACATTTTGATCTTCATTAAGATTTTATTAATAATGATTGATACATTCTTTAAAATTATTAATTTTAATTATTAATTATTGTTTATAATTATGAATTACTACACACACACTAACGTCAGGCCCAAACTCTTTAGACTTTCCATTGCTCCTGTAGTGACTCTCTATGTGAATAATTACTGTATAGCTGTTCAGCCGATAAGCAGGTTCTCTCCCTCAGCAGAGATCAGTACAGGGTTACTGATATCACCTCACCTCAGGAGCAACAGAGGGGAAGATCAACAGCTCTTTGTCACAGAGCGGCCTTCACTCTGACCACACAGACATTGTGAGATCTGGCCTCTTCATGATGGGTGAATCATATCAAATGTTAAAGCCTACAGATTTTCTTGAGCAATATTTTCATTTTTTTTCACCTTTTTGATCTCTTCTTCCTCTTGTGTGAACAGGAAGAGAGCACTAAACACTCAACCTTATCTTTTGATTTTAAATACAGCAGTATCTTTATTTTATCTTGGAAAGCTGCAGTATGGACTGATGTTCATTGCTGTTCTCTGTGAAACTTCTCGTTGTAACTCTTTAAATGAAGGAAATGAAACCAAACTAAATTGAGGGTACAGTGTTTATTACCAACATGACAAAAAGTACAAGGCTGACCCTTTTTAAAGTTTTAAAGTCAAATTCTTTATATTGCTGAGACATGTGATGAGAAGAGTGATATTGAAATTACATGGAACACAGACACATTTTCCATTGTTGTGAACTGTGTAAAAGAGAAAGATTCCAGAATCTTCCATGCAGTCCAGGCTGCTGCAGTTCAGACAGGAGACCACCTGGAGCAGAAGGATCTATTTCACATTCAGTCACAGTCACTGTAGGAGGAAGTGCAGTGCAGGAAAAAGCTGGGAGACAAGAGGCCAGTTCCCAGAGTTCAGCAGAGACCCCAGTGCCTGCTGGGTACACACAGTACCAGTCACTAGGATCACATAGTCCGCTCAGTCCAAATCCTTCCCTCCTGAGGACTCCCTCCTCTGCGTATTCACTCAGCCTCACACTTCTCCTCTGATTCCTGTGTGTCCTGTGCTGTTGTGGGAGACTCTGAACCCCCTGTGTTGACTTTCAGAGGGATTGTAGAGTTCTGGATTGCTGTAGAGCAGCCAAGTCTCCTGTAGCAGTGTGTTGTGAAAGATACCAGTCCAGTACAGGATTAGTCTGCTGTAGATTACACACTGATTACACACTGATGGAGCTCTGTATTGATCATTGTAGGAACAGCACAAACACTGGCAGCATAGCAGATGTATATCTGTATGGAACCGCAAGCCAGAGAGTCAGGCTTTGGCCAGGTTGTGCAGTTTCCTGTATTTCATATAGAAGTTATTATTTCTGACAGAAAGATGATGGCAACATTTGCAAATGAGTTTGGTGAAAAAGGAAATACAGTAGATTCTTAATGAGGAATGTTTAAGAGCATGCATACAACAATGAAAAAATAAAACACAATGACTTGAATCTGTCTTCTGTTACACAGCAAGAACATCTCCTCTGTGGTTCTGTCTCTTCTTCTCTTCTTCCAGCTGTGTCCTCCTGCTGTGGAGCTCCAGAGTGGCAGCTCTGCTCTACTGTGTCCTGTGCTGATGCTGAGTCCCACAGACCTCATACACTGCAGTGTCCCTGTGAGAGAGCTCCTACAACACAGGTCAGAGGTCACTGCTGCTGTCACACAGGGGCTGAGAGGACACTGAGGGCAATGGGTTAACACACTGATTCATCAAGCAAGGAAGTAAGAAAGCTGTTAAACTGATTTCATTGTGTAAAAATGCTAAACTCTATCTTAGAGAACATATAATATAATATATGAACATAATATAAGGCTATATTATAAAAGTAGTAGAAACATGACATTACACATGAAATAGTTACTTTTCTGAAAAAAAAATTAAATTAAACATGACATGCATTCATTTAAGAGCATGTTATGTGAATCTAACAAAAACACATGTACAAAATATAAATTTAGAAAGAAGGAGTTTACATCAGTCTTATCATCTGCAAGCCCAGTTCCCACTCAGCCCGGCACCCTGAGACACAGGCAGTGTGTGAGGACTGATCCCCACTGCTCACCTGATAGTGTCCTTCAGCCCCCACAGCCCCTCTGCTCTCCTTTTGCACCCGAGTCTCAGGGTGCTGCTGGAGCTGGGATCTCCCCCCTGTAACAGAGGAGCAGATGAACCCCCATCAGCTCTACTGCACAGCCTGCCCTCCAGTCTCTCTGCAGGACTGTGACCCCAGGACTGTACCACCTCTCCCCTCACAGAGTGGCCCCAGGACTGTACAACCTCTTCCCTCACAGAGTGACCCCAGGACTGTACCCACCTCTCCCCTCACAGAGTGACCCCAGGACTGTACCCACCTCTCCCCTCACAGAGTGACCCCAGGACTGAGCCACCTCTCCCCTCACAGATTGACCCCAGGACTGTACCACCTCTCCCCTCACAGAGTGGCCCCAAGACTGTGACAGCCAGTAGCTTCCTCTCTGGTCACTCTGCTCAGCTGCCCTGCTGGGGCACAGCGCTGACTATTTATCAGCAGCTCACAATTAGCCACATGGTGAAGGAACAGGCAGCAGGAGAAACCACACTGCGCTGCCGTGTGACTGACGAGAGAAGCAGGCTGGTGGAAACCGCAGGTAGAAGGCCTGCTCAGCGGTTATTGCTCCTTTAAAAAAGCAGCTTTGTTCTAAAACTTCTGGCTTGAGACCTGCAAATACAAGATGGAGGCTGTTGTAGCTACTAAGTCTAACTATGTTTTGATAATTGTAAATCGCCCTGAATTAATTGTCAGCGCACTTTGTGAATAAAAGTGCAGCATCACTAAAACTGTCTTGTTGACATTCAAATAAAGAAATTTGGAGACTTATCAAGCAGAGCAGGGCAGACCCACCCTCCGAGGTGAAAAAGAAAAAGCCCCTGAAAGAGAAGCATTTCAAGGTCCTGCGGGAGACAGAGGCACTCTCCTCTAGGGCTCAGGACAAAGGAGACGAGGAGCCCCAGAGGAGCAACGGGTTGAAAAGCCTCCGCGAAAGAGCTGCCGATAGCCCACTCAACAAAGATGGGGAGGACTGTGAGATCCCCTGTGAGAACAAAATGGAGGGAGGAGTAGGCCCAACCAGAGACGTCCCTTTCTACTCCCCAGCAAGACCAGGAGGAAGCCCAGTGTGCTCCCCCCAGTCTCCAAATGACAGACGTTACATTTAAGGCAAATCCAAGACTTTAATCTATCACTCCTGTCCGGGTAAGCTATAAGTAATACTGGCAAAGGCTTTTAAAACTCCACCATGCCAGTGAAATTAACATTCATGTGTACTAATGTCAGGGGGCTAAGAGACAGAGTGAAAAGACAAGAAGTCTTTCACTACTTGGCCTCCGTGCAGCTCTCTCTTCTTACAGGAAGTCCACCTGTGGGAATAAGGTGACAAGTGGGAGTGTAGGCTGGAGTGTAGGAGGAGTACACTCTTCCGGAGTGGGAATCTTCCTGGGACATCGAGACATGAAGCTGAGTGTCACGTTCTCCGTGGCGTAGTGGTCGCAGACATCGACTGGAGAGGCCAGAAGCTGAGA
Organism: Atractosteus spatula; assembly: GCF_055471065.1. Lineage (NCBI taxonomy): Eukaryota > Metazoa > Chordata > Actinopteri > Semionotiformes > Lepisosteidae > Atractosteus > Atractosteus spatula. Next base: position 47,249,572 of record NC_142709.1, on the reverse strand, counting down.
GTGATTAACATCTACGTTCTGACGGAACCTTTGGAACGGAAGGAAATGCTCACTGACCTGGCCAGCTGCTGCACGATGAACAGACATGTGGTCCTCACCATCAATGTACCTTCAATGCTGCTCAAACAGTTTCCCCTGGTGGGTGGCTTTAGGTGGTGTTTCCCAAAGACGTGGAAACAACTTACAGAAACTTGGCAGAGGCGGTGAGACAGAACCCAGTCATTGAGGGCCAGGCGATACTAGGAGACGCAGGGGAAACCCTCAAGATCTCCCAGTACACAGACGACCTGACGCTGTTCCTGAGCTCATACAGCGGATTGCAGAGAGAGCTGCAGTTGATCCAGGGCTTCGGGCTCAAAGCTCAACCGTCGAAAGAGCAAGGTCAAGTTCTTCAGACCATGGACTTTCAGGATCATGATGCCAGAAGGTCTCGAGAAGGTCTGAAGAGGGTGTTTTTCCAGAGCCAGGACAACGACACCACAAACTGGGCTGAGAAGATCACCAAGGTGAATGTGAAGCTGGGTCTGTGGAAAACATGGTTGCTGTCCCTCATGGGGAAAGTGATGGTGTTGAAAGCAGACATCCTGCCTTTTGTGGTTTACCTGGTCGGGAGTACCCACTGCAGGCTAGATTCAGATGAGTGCTGCATGGAATGGTCTTCAAGTCCATCTGGAGAGGTAGATGTACCGAGTACCAAGAAACAGGATGTGTCAGGTGGTTGAGGAAGGGGGGAGAGACATGCCACATTTCCCCTCGACTGCATCTGCTGATGCAACCTCTGTCAGGGGCTGCAGGACTCAATAAGCCTCAAGTACCTGTACTTCGTCAGGCCATGGTTCTCCATCCTGATGAGGCACCTGATCCAGTGGTCAAACACTGGACCAAAAGCAGAAAAGCAACCAGAGACCTACACCCATACTGTCAACTGGAGCCAGAGGTACGAGGCTACGAGACAGCCAGAGCTCTGCACCAACCACAGGGCCCTGTACAAAGAAGTGAAAGAGCAACAGGTCACTGGAGAAATGCTACAGGTTCCCAGAGAAATCTGGAAAAGGATGCTGTCAATGGAACTGGACAACAAACTAAAGGACCTGATGGATGGCTGTGCACCAGAGGCTGGTGACCAGAGATGTCCTTTACATGCACTCGATCATCAGGAACCCAAATTGCCCCCGGGACACGTGTTTCATCGAGATGACACAGGAGCACGCATTCTGGAGCTGCCCATTCACAAGGAGGTGTGGGGCAAGACTATGCAACACCTGGGACTGGAAACAGTGCTAAACTACCAGTTCATCCTGCTGAGGCTGGCACTAACCAGATTAGATAGAAGAACACAGTACCTGCCATGGGTGCTGGTGTCCCTCACATCTCCCTCACAGAGTGACAGCAGGACTGCACCACCTCTCCCCTCACAGAGTGACCCCAGGACTGTACCACCTCTCCCCTCACAGAGTGATCCCAGGACTGTACCGCCTCTCCCCCTCACAGAGTGACCCCAGGACTGTACCACCTCTCCCCTCACAGAGTGACCCCAGGACTGTACCACCTCTCTTCCTCACAGAGTGACCCCAGGACTGTACCACCTCTCCCCTCACAGAGTGATCCCAGGACTGTAACCACCTCTCCCCTCACAGAGTGACCCCAGGACTGTACCCACCTCTCCCCCTCACAGCAGCAGCCACACTGCAGAGCAGGAGCACTGAGAGGACTCCCAGCACTGCCCACAGGACTGGACACTGACAGCAGGGCTGGACCACAGCCGCACTGCCTGAGGACAGACAGGGACAGGATCTGTGCTGACCAATATAGTGGACAGTGGGAATGCAAGAGACTGAAGAGACATCGGACGATTTTAGACTGACAGACTGAGGGACAAAAAGATAATCTAACAGTCATCTGAGAGAAATACCAGACGTTTTAACCATCAAGACAGAGAGAATGAATATTTTCACAATAATTTTATTTTAAAATATTTTTGGTACTAGATTTGAAGATTTTAACAATTATTTTTCTAAAATCAAAGATAGAGTAGGCTGTATACCAAAGACCAGTGGGTTTAAAATGCCCAAATTAACTTACAAAAATGATAGTTATTTATAGAAAAAAAAATTGAATCCTACGTCCTCTCAAACACAAACATTAGTGTCTTCTATCTCAGATGGTCTGGAAACTGATTTCCTGAGAGTTAGAGGTTTTGAAGATAAAATCAAAGATTTAGACTGTTAATTAGGCACAAGAAAAAAACGGAGCAGCAGGGAAGGTGCGACAGTGAAAAAATAAGAAATCCAGATCATATTTTTATAAATTACATTCTCAAACATATAATAGTTACTTAAAATAAATGTGCAGTATTTTATGTCTTTAATGAGAGACTTTATATTTGTATATCTTTTTAATCTGTGTAACGTTTCGTTCACTTCTGACATTTACTTAAATGTCAATAAAATTAATGTTTCCTGGGCCTTAATTAAATAAAGATGAATTAAGTGGGCACAGTGATATGAGCATGTATCAGTATTCTGAGGCTGTTTCAAGGACCAGAGAGAAACCCTTCATTTTAAGATATATACTGTATCAACTGTTGTGATCTTGTTGCCTGTTGTCGAACAGTGTTTTTTTAACAAGTTCCAAATTCTTTCTGCCTTTTTTTTCGTCAGCTTTGTATCACAACTGGATCAATGCCTCAGTGAAGAAATTAATTTGAAATTAAGACACTTACTGTGCTGGGCAAAACCAAATCTTCTTATTCTGAAATCTTCTTGAAGGCATAAGACTGTCTTTTCAGGGTTGTCTTATGCACATACATACCAGACATGAAAGTATTCATATTCTAAGAAGAATTATTTGTTTAAAGACTTCATCCTATTTCAATCAAATACTGTACATCTGCATTTGATTGTTCAACTTGCATAACAAATGATCTGTCTTTATGTATTATAGGTTTTGCTAGATTTGGGGATATTCTGTGTTCTTAGAGATATACAGTAGAAGACTCTTAGACTCTCAACGCAAATAACAGAACTTCTGCTTACAGGTCCTCTCTGAAATTAATTATAATGAAGGCTATTTGAAAAGATATTGAAACCAGCCTCTATAGCCTGCCAGCCTATACTGGTGTGCTTGTATACAGCTGACATCGAAAAGTGAAAAAGTAATTACTTAGTTGTTTTTTATCATTGAGGAAAATTCAGTAAAATAATCAAATAGTTATTTACTAATTGTTCTGTACATATAACTGGAGGACCTTAAGAAAACAACACTTTTACCTTTATTTTGATCAGTTTTGTCAGGACCTGTAGAGAAGACAGAATCTTTTAAAACTACAGCAAGGATGCAGTCTTCAGAAATCTTGGATAACCAATTTGTCTGGAAATTTAGAACAATATCAAAGGAAAATAAGCATATTTATTTAAAGAAATGTAAATGTTTGGAAATAAACTCAGTCATTTGGATTTAAAAATGCTACTTATTTTTTCTGTTAAAAATGATTTTTAATAAAGATTTTTATATACAATACAAAGCAAACTGGTAAAGTACAGTGCTAGTGAGAAAGGAGTGAATGAGCTTACCAGTAACATTGATTGTCAGAGTGAGTCCTCCTGTAACACAATTGAAAAATTGTTTTGAAATCTTACTACCATCAGAGAACAATTAATTCTGTTTTTTTTTAAAAAAAAGACTGGAAAAATTCACAGCCATGTTTTTATTTTGAATTATGAATTGTCTCTTATTTTACATTATTAACGCAGAAAGCTTTTTAAGTTTAGTTGTAATTACACATATAGTAAATATGAGTCCTAACTGATTCAAGTCCAGCATCAGTTTGAAGTGAGAGAGTTATCTTACCGGTACTGTTGATCCTCAACATGGTGCCATTGCTGAACACAAGAGCGTTGTTCTGAGCATCATTCTCTCTCCTAGCGCAGTAGTACATTCCTGAGTCCTCATGGGAAATGTCATGGATCAATAAGCTGCTGTCTGGTCCCAGTGAATGTCGTGTCCCAAACCCATTGTAGTAGATGCCCAGGTGATATTTGGGTCTCACAGTCTGCAGTATGACCAGTGGGGGCTGGTCTGGCTGCTGTCTGTACCAGTAGGTGTGAATCCCTTTGAAAGGACACTGGAGAGTCACATTCTCTCCAGTGTGAGCAGTCAGTGACACACAGTGAACAAACAGGCTGCAGAAAAACAGACCTGCAACCAAAATCAAATCGTTTCATTTTCCAAATTGTCAAACAAAACTTTTTTTTAAAATGACCAAGATCAATATTTATACACCTGGAGATGAGGAATGAAATGTAAAAATGGATTTGAGGATTTGCAGTCTTTTAAAAATTGTTTGTAAATTGTAAAAATTACAAAAAATTGTAAAAAAACACCTAACTCTCTAAACTACTTGTTTTACAAAACCTTCAATAACACCCTGCTTTTTTCTTCCACAACATCTTCAGGATTTTCTCCCCATACTCACGCGCGAGGTAAAGACCAGTTTTAATCTTCTTGCAGTTTTTCATCTTCTCTGTTTGAATGATGTCTGCTTTCAGTGTGTCAAGAGATCACTCCTCTCAGTGCTGATCGGTACTGACTCTGCCTGCAGTAGAAACCGCCTTTCTGTGTGAAACCAGCAGAGGAAGTTTAGACACACTGTGTCCAACACTCTTCTGCTCTGGCATTGAGCACACAGGCTCTGCTCTTGTTCAGACCAGGACATCTCCATTGGAGTTACCCTATATTAAAGCATTTCTCCCACTGACGGACACTCAGATCTGTATGATTGGATCTCCAAGTACCTGTATAAGCATGTATCACGAACTGGGCATCTGGATGACCTTGCGTCTTCAAGTTTTTGTTTCCTTTAAGTTCTGTTACATGACTGCTGTAATTATTTCATTTACATTCTAATATAACCAGGTGTGAAGATGTTTTATAACAAATAACTGCACTTTTAATGAATTAGGTTAATTGCTTAATGGACTACTCAGGTTTAAACAAAAACCACCAGATACCAGACACTCAACGAACTTAGCTGGTATAAATGAGTAGTTCTGTTCTCTTAGGTGTGCTTGAAGAATCCTACCAAAGCAGGAATCACTGACCATTCCACATAATCCCCTCTGTTCAAGACTAAAAGGATCCAGATCCTCCAGCCTGTCAGGATGACACATACTTCTGAGCCCAGGAGAGTATCTGCTGCTCTTCTCTGGACTGATTCTAGAGCAGCAATGTTATTTCAATTACTTGGTGTCCAAAAATTGAACACTATACTGAATGACCCCTAACTGGTGTATTATACAATATTAACATAACATCCCTTGATTTCAATAATACACTGTTAACTATATATCATAACTTTTGGGTTGCCTTTTTAATTGCTTCCCTACATTGTCTATAAGATGTAAATGATCTTATGTCAATTTCTACCTTCCTCTCGATATGTGATATCTTTATGATGAGCAGACACATACTGGAAAGACAAGGTATCAGACACTCTACTACAAAAGAGCTTTATTTTCTTTCAGAATATTACATTTCAGGTAACGAATCTGTTAGTAGCTGCAATCCCTTCGCATTCAAATAATGATTGCAGATACACAAGTATTTGATCAGCTTTTATTGCAACACTGTGACCAAGACCTTGTGAAATCTGAAACACAAATTCAATCAGGTCCCTGAAACTGGGTCTACATTCAGTTTGAATCCCTTCTCCTGTCTACATGAAAAGCTGTCTTGAGAAGAGCACAGAGACAGTGGTTTGAGAGTCACAGACGACAGGAGACAGTGTCGTGGTTGATAACTTGGTGTTTAATGTCGACTGTTAAAAACACTCAACTCATCTCGTAAAAGAAAGAAGCAGCGCCCTCTATTGACAGGTGGAATCAATGGCTCAATTTCTGACTTTTCTGCAGTTTCGATTAAGGAGGAATCTGGACAGCTCAGTAGACTCTGGATCGGTATAACCGAATAAGATCATTAGTGCGGCCCTGTTTCTGCTGCGTTCTCAGAGTGCTACACAGCAAGACCATCTCCTCTGTGCTTCTGTCTCTTCTTCTCTTCTTCCAGCTGTGTCCTCCTGCTGTGCAGCTCCAGAGTGGCAGCTCTGCTCTACTGTGTCCTGTGCTGATGCTGAGTCCCACAGACCTCATACACTGCAGTGTCCCTGTGAGAGAGCTCCTGCAACACAGGTCAGAGGTCACTGCTGCTGTCACACAGGGGCTAATAGGACACTGAGGGAGATGGGCTAATGCACTGGCAAATAGTTAATAAATCAGGCAATTGAAGGCAGTTGAAGTAGAAATATTACATTGCAGCTGACAGAAAAGTAAATTTCTGAAATCAATTTTATCATCTCCATGCCCAGACCCCACTCAGCCTGGCAGCCCAGAGACACAGGCAGTGTGTGAGGACTGATCCCCACTGCTCACCTAATACTGTCCTTCAGCCCCCACAGCCTCTCCGCTCTCCTTTCGCACCCGAGTCTCAGGGTGCTGCTGGAGCTGGGATCTCCCCCCTGTAACAGAGGAGCAGATGAACCCCCATCAGCTCTACTGTACAGGCTGCCCTCCAGTCTCTCTGCAGGACTGTGACCCCAGGACTGTACCACCTCTCCCCCTCACAGAGTGACCCCAGGACTGTACCACCTCTCCCCCTCACAGAGTGGCCCCAGGACTGTACAACCTCTCCCCTCACAGAGTGGCCCCAGAACTGTAACACATCTCCCCTCACACAGTGACCCCAGGACTGTACCATCTCTCCCCCTCACAGAGTGACCCCAGGACTGTACCACCTCTCCCCTCACAGAGTGACCCCAGGACTGTACCGCCTCTCCCCCTCAGAGAGTGACCATTAGGACTGTACCACCTCTCCCCTCACAGAGTGACCATTAGGACTGTACCACCTCTCCCCTCACAGAGTGACCCCAGGACTGTACCACCTCTCCCCTCACTGAGTGACCCCAGGACTCTACCCACCTCTCCCCCTCACAGCAGCAGCCACACTGCAGAGCAGGAGCACAGAGAGGACTCCCAGCACTGCCCACAGGACTGGACACTGACAGCAGGGCTGGACCACAGCCGCACTGCCTGAGGACAGACAGGGACAGGATCTGTGCTGACCAGTACAGTGGACAATGGGAATTCAAGAGTCTGGAGTGATACTGGAAGATTTTAATAAATAACGAATTTTTTATAATTTTGTTTAGATTGCTGGTGTTGTTAGAATAGCTATAAAAGACACAGAGATCACAAATGTGTTTCGTTTTAAAAACTAAACCAGTTATTTAAAATGGGATCTAAAAATATTTTTATCACAAATCACTGATGATAATGATGATGATGAAGTTAGAAACCTTATTTCTCTGTCTTTTATATTCATATATTATCAATTTCTGATTTAAGAAAAATAAATTATTCTATTATAATCTTAGTACTAGTGAATACAAATTCACTGGTACACATTTCAGCTAAATTTCAGCTAAACAACTAAACAAATCTACTTTGATGTTTTAACATATCATTAATTAAAAACAGCACATACTGCATGAGAAAGAAGAATCTTGATATCTATATAAACACAATTGAATGACAAATTTTCTTAAACCACAAATTTACAATACTTTACTGAAAAAATGTATGTATTTAATTTGTATGTCACTATTTTCTCAACACACTTTTGTGAAAAGTTGTTAACTTCATTTCTCTTTTCTAAATGTGTATCAAGGACATAAATGTGTATATTTGTATAAGAACCTTTACAGCTCTTTCCTACCAATATTTCAGGTCTGACAAGTGAAAGAATTTCTCACCATCACTGCAGTTTCTACCTGCTTCAGGAAAGAAGAAAACATGTTCCATTTCACAGAACTGAAGCTCCAATGAAGACAAGTTCATAAAGTAAACAGAAAATACAGGTCAACATGAAGTTAAGGAAACACAGGGACTGACTGGAGAGTGTGTGATCTTTTTGTTCGTGCTATCGTTCTATTGTTTCTGAATTAGAATTAGATATTGAGGAAGATGTGTTGCTCTTTTCAATTCAGGCATTATTGAAACAATGGAAATACATATACAGAGCTGATACTACAGCCCTATACACTGTCATTCACTTCGGTCTATATTCATAATTTCCTTAAAGCATTAGTGCATCAATAATGTAGAAATTACACCATCAATGTCTCATTCATATGAGATACAGTAAGTTTGTCTTCAGAGGATAAAATTCCAAAGATGTCTTTGCTCACTTCAGATGAAAGAAATCCTGTTTTCAGTTCTTACTTGAAATACAAGAATTCCATCACACAGGACCTACAGGGCTATATTGAAATTAGACAACTCAACTAGGACATGCACACTTCGAAATACAGTATATTTTTTACAACGTAAGGATGTTCAGTCTTGTGTTTGATTTATTTCTTACCTTCATCTCTGTTGCCATAAACACCTGCATATAAGAATTAAAAAACTATTTTCAGCTTGAAACAGTTTTGTATGGAAGCCCGTTACCACAGCGAGTTTTTTTTACTCCCTGGCGGAAACGGGCTTCCATAGGGGTTTTGCAATATTAGGAATTAAACATCTTAACAAAAGACAATGCCTTATATTAATAAAATTATTATATCCGATTCTGTCTGTTATATAAATAAAGATAATTTTGTACTTTGTGTAACTGAAAAACTTTAGAAGCTGTTTTCAAACATTTGTCATTAAGGACAATCAAGAACAAGGCAAGTTGCTGATTTACACGATAAATAACCTCTGCTGTTGCATGTGTTAATTCATCACACCTATTACTTATAGTGTGTCCTTGTAACCTCAGATGGTTTTAAAACACTTTAGTAAAAGTAGCATTTTCAGGGAACAGAAGAATCTTGCAATTATCGTTCAGTCCGTGTCTTAACTGCTGCATAAAATTAAAGGTGGACTTACATTGCAATTGGGCAGGAGATTCATCTTATTTTTAAACTAAAGGAAATTAATGCAGGGGTAAGGAGCCTGGGAGGGGCCATCAGCAGGAAAAATAAGTTATATCGAGGGAACGATTTACAATTCGTGCGCACGAAATAGCTAAATCGTTCCCTCGTTTTCTTTAATTCGTGCGCACGGAATAACGTTTTCTAACTCTTTCCTTCACAAGGACAGGTGTGGCACTAGCAGTGAAAAGAGAGGTGCAGTCCTAACTAGTAGTTCAAGAGTACAGTAGCTACAATGCCCTAATAACTCATCCCCTTAATCATTTCATCTTTATCCAGTATCCTAATCTACAGCACTGTCTGATAGTTAGGCTTTATTGTACTAGTATAAAGAAACAGTAACGTGTTAACTAGGGTTTGATAGCATTGTTGTTACGAGCCGGGGATAATGTCGGCATTTTAGAAAATTTCTATATGTGCGTGTGACTACCGTGACAAAGAAAAAGGAAAGAGAAAAAGTTATTTCGTGCGCACGAATTAAAGAAAACGAGGGAACGATTTAGTTATTTCGTGCGCACGAATTGTAAATCGTTCCCTCGATATAACTTTTTTTTTCTGCTGATTTCCTGTACTCCGTACAGGGGCTCTAATTAATTAATGCAGTATTGCAAAAAATATCAGTACTTGTAAAGAGGACAACACCAGAAATAACTCTTTACAGTAAATTAATAAATTCACCAGAATATCTTCGTTTTCACTTGAATTAAGGCATTATAAATTCAGCAAAATATTTTCCCCTTACAATTAGTGACTAATCTTGATACAGATGCAGTGCGCCTGCAGTCATGTCTTCAACAACAGGAGACAGAAACAGTAACCTACCTGCGACCCTCAACTCAGTTCCATTGTGGAAAGTAAGAGTGTCGTCCTCCTTCCTGGCGCAGTAGCATATCCCAGAATCTTCTGCCGTAACATTGTGGATGAACAGCCTGTTATGAGCTGCCAGAGAGTAATGATGTCCGAAGCCATTGAAGTACCATGCGTCTGTATATGTGGATGACAGGGAGTGCAGGATGGCCAGGGGCAGCTGTCCTGGGCTCTGTCTGTACCAGTGAATACGAGGATCAGTGAGGTCACACTGAATGGTCACATTCTCTCCTGGATTCACTCTTCTCATTGACAAAGAGATGACTTGGAGACAGCAGAACAGCAGACCTAAAACAAATAGTCATTTAAAAGAGATTGGAAAGGCAAAATTCTTTTTTTTTTCCAATTTAGAAATACAATATTTTTATTTAGATAGAGTAATTATTATTGTCAGCTCTTGTGTTCCATTAATACAATCTTAAAAGTCTTTATTCTTGAACATTTTGATCTTCATTAAGATTTTATTAATAATGATTGATACATTCTTTAAAATTATTAATTTTAATTATTAATTATTGTTTATAATTATGAATTACTACTCACACACTAACGTCAGACCCAAACTCTTTAGACTTTCCATTGCTCCTGTAGTGACTCTCTAAGTGAATAATTACTGTATAGCTGTTCAGCCGATAAGCAGGTTCTCTCCCTCAGCAGAGATCAGTACAGGGTTATTGATATCACCTCACCTCAGGAGCGACAGAGGGGAAGATCAACAGCTCTTCGTCACAGAGCGGCCTTCACTCTGACCACACAGACATTGTGAGATCTGGCCTCTTCATGATGGGTGAATCATATCAAATGTTAAAGCCTACAGTTTTTCTTGAGCAATATTTTTATTTTTTTTCACCTTTTTGATCTCTTCTTCCTCTTGTGTGAACAGGAAGAGAGCACTAAACACTCATCCTTATCTTTTGATTTTAAATACAGTAGTATCTTTATTTTATCTTGGAAAGCTGCAGTATGGACTGATGTTCATTGCTGTTCTCTGTGAAACTTCTCGTTGTAACTCTTTAAATGAAGGAAATGAAACCAAACTAAATTGAGGGTACAGTATTTATTACCAACATGAAAAAAAGTACAAGGCTGACCCTTTTTAAAGTTTTAAAGTCAAATTCTTTATATTGCTGAGACATGTGATGAGAAGAGTGATATTGAAATTACACAGAACAAAGACACATTTTCCATTGTTGTGAACTGTGTAAAAGAGAGAGATTCCAGAATCTTCCATGCAGTCCGGGCTGCTGCAGTTCAGACAGGAGACTACCTTGAGCAGAAGGATCTATTTCACATTCAGTCACAGTCACTGTAGGAGGACGTGCAGTGCAGGAAAAAGCTGGGAGACAAGAGGCAGCCAGTTCCCAGAGTTCAGCAGAGACCCAAGTGCCTGCTGGGTACACACAGTACCAGTCACTAGGATCACATAGTCCGCTCAGTCATTATTATGACTGACAGAGTTATTATTTCTGACAGAGAGATGATGGCCATATCTGGAAATGAGTTTGGTGAAAAAGTAAATACTGATGAGAGGAGACAGTATTGATTGATAACTGGGTGTTTAATGTCGACTGTTAAAAACACTCAACTCATCTCGTAAAAGAAAGAAGCAGTGCCTTCTATTGACAGGTGGAATCGATGGCTCAATTTCTGAATTGAAATCTGCAGTTTCGATTAAGGAGGAATCTGTACAGCTCTGTAGAGTCTGGATTGGTATAACCGTATAAGATCATTAGTGCGGCCCTGTTTCTGCTGCATTCACAGAGTGCTACAGAGCAAGACCATCTCCTCAGTGTTTCTGTCTCTTCTTCTCTTCTTCCAACTGTGTCCTCCTGCTGTGCAGCTCCAGAGTGGCAGCTCTGCTCTACTGTGTCCTGTGCTGATGCTGAGTCCCACAGACCTCATACACTGCAGTGTCCCTGTGAGAGAGCTCCTGCAACACAGGTCAGAGGTCACTGTCACACAGGACACTGAGGGAGATGGGCTAACACACTGATTCATCAAGCAAGCAAGTAATAAAGCTATTAAACTGAAATAATTCTGTAAAAATGCTAATCTCTATCTTAAAGAACAGTATAATCTCAATATAAGGCCATATTATAAAAGTAGTAGAAACATGACATTACATATGAAATAAAGTTACTTTTCTGAAAATAAGTTTTTTCAATTAAACACGACATGCATTCATTTAAGAGCATGTAATAAGAATCTAACAAAAACACATGTACAAGATATAAATTTAGAATGAAGGAGTTTACATCAGTCTAATCATCTGCAAGCCCAGACCCCACTCAGCCTGGCAGCCCTGAGACACAGGCAGTGTGTGAGGACTGATCCCCACTGCTCACCTGATAGTGTCCTTCAGCCCCCACAGCCTCTCTGCTCTCCTTTCGCACCCGAGTCTCAGGGTGCTGCTGGAGCTGGGATTTCCCCCCTGTAACAGAGGAGTAGATTAATCCCCATTAGGCCTGCTGCACAGCCTGCCCTCCAGTCTCTCTGCAGGACTGTGACCCCAGGACTGTACCACCTCTCCCTCACAGAGTGACCCCAGGACTGTACCACCTCTCCCCCTCACAGAGTGACCCCAGGACTGTACCACCTCTCCCCCTCACAGAGTGACCCCAGGACTGTACCATCTCTACCCTCACAGAATGACCCCAGGACTGTACCCACCTCTCCCCTCACAGCGTGGCCCCAGGACTGTACTACCTCTCCCCTCACAGAGTGGCCCCAGGACTGTACCGCCTCTTCCCCTCACAGAGTGACCCCAGGACTGTACCCACCACTCCCCTCACAGCATGGCCCCAGGACTGTACCACCTCTCCCCTCACAGAGTGGCCCCAGGACTGTACCGCCTCTCCCCCTCACAGAGTGACCCCAGGACTGTACCACATCTCTCCTCACAGAGTGGCCCCAGGACTGTGACAGCCAGTAGCCTCCTCTCTGTTCACTCTGCTCAGCTACCCTGCTGGGGCCCAACACTGACTCTCTATCAACAGCTCACAAATAGCCACACAGTGAAGGAACAGGCAGCAGGAACCACACCGCGCTGCTGTGTGACTGAAGAGAGAAGCAGGCTGGTGGAAACCGCAGCTAGAACGCCTGCTCAGCGGTTATTGCTTGTTTAAAAAAAGCAGCTTTGTTCTAAAACATCTGGCTTGAGACCTGCAAATACAAGATGGAGGCTGTTGTAACTACTAAGTCTAACTATGTTTTGATAATTGTAAGTCACCCTGAATTAATTGTCAGCGCACTGTGTGAATAAAAATGAAGCATTAATAGAACTGGCTTGTTGACATTAAAATAACTAAGACATTTGGGGGCTTATCAAGCAGAGCAGAGCAGACCCACCGTCCGAGGGGAAAAAGAAAAATCCCCTGAAAGAGAACTATTTCAAGATCCTGCGGGAGACAGAGGCACCCTCCTCTAGGGCTCAGGACAAAGGAGACGAGGAGCCCCAGAGGAGCAACGGGTTGAAAAGCCTCCGCGAAAGAGCTGCCGATAGCCCAGCCGATAGCCCAGCCAGAGACGTCCCTTTCTACCCCCCAGCAAGACCAGGAGGGAGCCCAATGTGCTCCCCCCAGTCTCCAAATGACAGACGTTACATTTAAGGCAAATCCAAGACTTTAATCTATCACTCCTGTCCGGGTAAGCTATAAGCAATACTGGCAAAGCCTTTTAAAACTCCACCATGCCAGTGAAATTAACATTCATGTGTACTAATGTCAGGGAGCTAAGAGACAGAGTGAAAAGACAAGAAGTCTTTCACTACTTGGCCTCCGTGCTGCTCTCAGTATGTTTCTTACAGGAAGTCCACCTGTGGGAATAAGGTGGCAAGCGGGAGTGTAGGCTGGAGTGTAGGAGGAGAACGCTCTTCCGGAGTGGGAATCTTCCTGGGACATCGAGACATGAAGCTGAGCGTCACATTCTCCGTGGTGTGGTGGTCACAGACATCGACTGGAGAGGCCAGAAGCTGAGAGTGATTAACATCTACGTTCTGATGGAACCCTTGAAACGGAAGGAAATGCTCAATGACCTGGCCAGCTGCAGCTCGTGAGTACCCACTGCAGGCCAGATTCAGATTAGTGCTGCATGGAATGCTCTTCAAGTCCATCTGGAGAGGTAGATGTACCGAGTACCAAGAAACAGGATGTGTCAGGCGGTGGAGGAAGGGGGGAGGGACATGCCACATTGCCCCTCAACAGCATCTGATTATGCAACCTCTGTCAGGAGCTGCAGGACTCGATAAGCCTCAAGTACCAGTTCATTGTCAGGCTATGGTTCTCCATCCTGATGAGGCACCTGATCCAGTGGTCAAACACTGGACCAAAAGCAGAAAAGCAACCAGAGACCTACACCCACGCTGTCAACTGGAGCCAGAGGTACAAGGCTACGAGACAGCCAAAGCTCTGCACCAACCACAGGGCCCTGTACAAAGAGGTGAAAGAGCAACAGGTCACTGGAGAAACACTGCAGGTTCCCAGAGAAATCTGGAAAAGGACGCTGTCAATGGAACTGGACAACAAACTAAAGGACCTAACTGGATGGCCGTGCACCAGAGGCTGGTGTTCAGAGAGGTCCTTTACATGCACTCGATCATCAGGAACCCACATTGCCCCCGGGACATGTTTTTCATCGAGGAGACACAGGAGCACGCGTTCTGGAGCTGCTCCTTCACAAGGAGGTGTGGGGCAAGACTATGCAACACCTGGGAGTGGAAACAGTGCTAAACTACCAGTGCATCCTGCTGAGGCTGGCACTAACCAGATTGGATAGAAGGACACAGTACCTGCCATGGGTGCTGGTGTCCCTCACATCTCCCTCACAGAGTGACCCCAGGACTGTACCACCTCTCCCCTCACAGAGTGACCCCAGGACTGTACCACCTCTCTGCTCACAGAGTGACCCCAGGACTGTACCCACCTCTCCCCTCACAGAGTGACCCCAGGACTGTACCACCTCTCTTCCTCACAGAGTGACCCCAGGACTGTACCACCTCTCCCCTCACAGAGTGACCCCAGGACTGTACCCACCTCTCCCCTCACAGAGTGACCCCAGGACTGTACCACCTCGCTCCCCTCACAGAGTGACCCCAGGACTGTACCCACCTCTCCTCCTCACAGCAGCAGCCACACTGCAGAGCAGGAGCACAGAGAGGACTCCCAGCACTGCCCACAGGACTGGACACTGACAGCAGGGCTGGACCACAGCTGCACTTCCTGAGGACAGACAGGGACAGGAACTGTGCTGACCAGTACAGTGGACAGTGGGAATGGGAGAGACTGAAGAGACATCGGACGATTTTAGACAGACAGACTGATAGACAGAAAGATAATCTGAGAGAAATACCAGACGTTTTAACCATCAAGACAGAGAGAATTAATATTTTCACAATAATTTCATTTTTGGTACTAGATTTAAAGATTTTAATATTTTTCTTTCTAAAATCAAAGATAGAGTAGGCTGTATAGCAAAGACCAGTGGGTTTAAAATGCCCAAATTAATTTACAAAAATAATAGTTTATTTATAACCAAAAAAAAACACATTGAATCCTACGTCCTGTCAAACACAACCATTAGTGTTTTCTCTCTCAGATGGTCAGGAAACCGATTTCCTGAGAGTTAGAGGTTTTGAAGATAAAATCTTAGATTTAGACTGTTAATTAGGCACAAGAAAAGAATCGGAGCAGCAGGGAAGGCGTGAAGGTGAAAGAATAAGAAATCTAGATAATCTTTTTAGAAATTACATTCACAACCATATAATAGTTACTTAAAATCAATGTATTTTATGTATCTAATGAGAGACTTTATATTTTTATATCTTTTTAATCTGTGTAGCGTTTTGTTCACTTCTGACTTTTACTTAAATTCCAGTAAAATTAATGTTTCCTGAGCCTTAATTAAATAAAGATTAATTGAATTAAGATTAATTAAGTGGGCATAGTGATATCACCACGTATCAGTATTCTGAGGCTGTTTCAAGGGTCAGAGAGAAACCCTTCATTTTAAGATATACTGTATCAGCTGTAGTGATCTTGTTGCCTGTTGTTGAACAGTGTAACTGTTTTTTTTAACAAGTTCCAAATTCTTTCTGCCTTTCTTTCGTCAGTTTTGTATCACAACTGGATCAATGCCTCAGTGAAGAAATTAATACGCTTACTGTGCTGGGCAAAACCAAATCTTCTTATTCTGAAATCTTCTTGAAGGCATAAGATTGTCTTTTCAGGGTTGTCTTATGCACATACATACCAGACATGAAAGTATTCATATTCTAAGAAGAATTATTTGTTTAAAACTTTCATCCTATTTCCATCAAATACATCTGCTTTTGATTGTTCAACTTGCATAACAAATGATCTGTCTGTACTGGTGTGCTTGTATACAGCTGACATCAAAAAGTGAAAAAGTAATTACTTAGTCATTTTTTTATCATTGAGGAAAATTAAGTAAAATAAGAAAATAGTTATTTACTAATTGTTCTGTATACATAACTGGAGGACTGAAGAAAACAACCCTTTTACCTTTATTTTGATCAGTTCTGTCAGGACCTGTAGAGAAGACAGAGTCTTTTAAAACTACAGCAAGGATGCAGTGTTCAGAAACCTTGGATAACCAATTTGTCTGGAAATTTAGAACAATATCAAAGGAAAATATGCATATTTATTTAAAGAAACAACATTTTGGGAAAAAAATGGAAATAAACTCAGTCATTTGGATTTAAAAATACTACTTATTTATTCCGTTAAAAATGATTTTTAATAAAGATTTTTATATACAATACAAAGCAAACTGGGAAAGTACAGTGTTAGTGAGAAAGGAGAATGAGCTTACCAGTAACATTGATTGTCAGAGTGAGTCCTCCTGTAACACAATTGAAAAATTGTTTTGAAATCTTACTACCATCAGAGCACAATTAATTCTGTTTTTTTTTGAAAGTCTGGAAAAAACAAAAAACATTCACAGCCATGTTTTTATTTTGAATTATGAATTGTCTCTTATTTTACATTATTAACGCAGAAAGCTTTTTGCGTTTAGTTGTAATTATACATACAGTAAATATGAGCCCAAACTGATTCAAGTCCAGCGTCAGTTTGAAGTGAGAGAGTTATCTTACTGGTATTATTGATCCTCAACGTGGTGCCATTGCTGAACACAAGAGCGTCGTTCTGAGCATCATTCTCTCTCCTAGCGCAGTAGTACATTCCTGAGTCTTCATGGGAAACGTTATGGATCAATAAGCTGCTGTCTGGTCCCAGTGAATGTCGTGTCCCAAACCCATTGTAGTAGTTTGCCGCTTGATATCTGGGTCTGACAGTCTGCAGTATGACCAGTGGGGACTGGTCTGGCAGCTGTCTGAGCCAGTAGGTGTGAATCCCTTTGAAAGGACACTGGAGAGTCACATTCTCCCCAGTGTGAGGAGTCAGTGACACACAGTTAACAAACAGGCTGCAGAAAAACAAACCTGCAACCAAAATCAAATCGTTTCATTTTCCAACGTGTCAAACACAACTTTTTTTTTAAATGACAAAGATCAATATTTATACATCTGGAGATCAGGAATGAAATGTAAAAATGGATTTGAGGATTTGCAATTTTTAAACACCTAACTCTCTAAACTACTTGTTTTACAAAACCTTCAATAACACCCTGCTTTTTCCTTCCACAACATCTTCAGGCATTTATCTAAAGAGCAGAAATAGCGCTGCCTGCTGTGAACATGTATGGCAGGTCTCTCCCAGCATCAGAAAGGAGCGAAGCCCAGTAAAATATTTTCTCTCCATACTCACAAGCGAGGACCAGACCAGTTTTCATCCTCTTGCAGTTTTCACCCTCTCAACATTTTTAAATGACGTCTGCTTTCAGTGTGTCAAGAGATCACTCCTCTCGGTGCTGATCGGTACTGACTCCGCCTGCAGTAGAAATTGCCTTTCTGTGAAACCAGCAGAGGAAGTTTAGACACACTGTGTCCGACACTCTTCTGCTCTGGCAGTGACCACACAGGTTCTGCTCTTGTTCAGATCAGGACATCTCCATTGGAGTTACCTTATACAGTATACAAGCATTTCTCTCACTGACAGACACTCAGATCTGTACAACTGGATCCTCAAGTATAAAGCATGTTTCATGAACTGAGCATCTGGATGACATTGAGTCTTCAAGTTTTTGTTTCATTTAAGTTCTGTTACATAACTGCTGTAATTATTTCATAAACATTCTAATCTAACCAGGTGTGAAGATGTTTTATAACAAAAAACTGCACTTTTACTGAATTAGGTTAATTGCTTAATGGACTACTCAGGTTGAAACAAAAACCATCAGACACCAGGCCCTTAACGAACTGAGCTGGTATAAATGAGTAGTTCTGTTCTGTTGGGTGTGCTTGAAGAATCCTACCAGACCAGGAATCCCAGCCTTTCCCTCATAATCCTCTCTCTTCAAGACTAAAAGGACCAAGATCTTTCAGCCTGTCAGGATGACACATTCTTCTGAGCCCAGGAGAGGATCTGCTGCTCTTCTCTGGACTGATTCTAGAGCAGCAATGTTATTTCTATTACTTGGCGTCCAAAAATTGAACACTATACTGAATGACCTCTAATTGGTGTATTATACAATATTAACATAACACACCTTGATTTAAATTATACACTGTTAACTATATATCATAACTTTTGGGTTGCCTTTCTAATTGCTTCCTTATATTGTCTTAATATGTAAATGATCTCATGGAAATTTCAACCTTCCTCTCGATACGTGCTATCTTTATGATGAGCAGACACATCCTACAAAAGAGCTTTATTATCTTTCGGAATGTTACATTTCAGGTAACGCATCTGTTAGTAGCTGCAATCCCTTCACAATAACATAATGATTAAATGAAGCAGAAACTGTTGCAGATACACAAGTATTTGATCAGATTTTATTGCTACTGCAACATTTTGACCATGACCTTTAACAAATTAAATCCGGTACCTGAAGCAGCACCCTCTATTGACAGGTGGAATCAATGGCTCAATTTCTGACTTAAATCTTCTGCAGTTTCAATTAAGGAGGAATCTGGACAGCTCTGTAGAGTCTGGATCGGTATAACCGAATAAGATCATTAGTGCGGCCCTGTTTCTGCTGCGTTCACAGAGTGCTACACAGCAAGACCATCTCCTCTGTGCTTCTGTCTTTTCTTCTCTTCTTCCAGCTGTGTCCTCCTGCTGTGCAGCTCCAGAGTGGCAGCTCTGCTCTACTGTGTCCTGTGCTGATGCTGAGTCCCACAGACCTCATACACTGGAGTGTCCCTGTGAGAGAGCTCCTGCAACACAGGTCAGAGGTCACTGCTGCTGTCACACAGGGGCTGATAGGACACTGAGGGAGATGGGCTAATGCACTGATCAATCAATCAATCCGGCAAATAGTTAATAAATCTGGCCATTGAAGTAAACATATGATATTTCAACTGAAAAAAAAATACATTTCTGAAATCAGTCTAATTAACAGCAAGCCCAGACCTCACTCAGCCTGGCAGCCCTGAGACACAGGCAGTGTGTGAGTTGGGAGTTGGGCTAACACACCGATTCATCAAGCAAGCAAGTAAGCAAGCTATTAAACTGATTTCATTGTGTAAAAATGCTAATCTCTATCTTAAAGAACAGTAAAATATCACTATAAGGCTATATTATAAACATTACATTACATATGAAATAAAGTTACTTTTCTGAAAATAAGTTTTTTAAATTAAACATGACATGCATTCATTTAAGAGCATTTTATGTTAATCTAACAAAAGCACATGAACAAGATATAAATTTAGAATCAAGGAGTTTACATCAGTCTAATAATCTACAAGCCCAGACCCCACTCTGGCAGCCCTGAGACACAGGCAGTGTGTGAGGACTGATCCCCTCTGCTCACCTGATAGTGTCCTTCAGCCTCCACAGCCTCTTCGCTCTCCTTTCGCACCCGAGTCTCAGGGTGCTGTTGAAGCTGGGATCTCCCCCATGTAACAGAGGAGCACATGAACCCCCATCAGTTCTGCTGCACAGGCTGTCTTCCAGTCTCTCTGCAGGACTGTGACCCCAGGACTGTACCACCTCTCTCCTCACAGAGTGACCCCAGCACTGTACCACCTCTCCATTCACAGAGTAACCCTAGGACTGTATCACCTCTCCCCTCACAGAGTGACCCCAGGACTGTACCCACCTCTCCCCCTCACAGCAGCAGCCACACTGCAGAGCAGGAGCACAGAGAGGACTCCCAGCACTGCCCACAGGACTGGACGCTGACAGCAGGGCTGGACCACAGCCGCACTGCCTGAGGACAGACCGGGACAGGATCTGTGCTGAGCAGTACAGTGGTCAGTGGGAATGAAAGAGACTGGAGTCATATCAGAAGATTTTAGAACGACTGACAAACAGACTGAGGGACAGGCAGTTAAGAAGGATTCTGCAACAGTAATCTGAAAGGAATACCAGGGTGTTTAACCATCAGTATATAGAGAAAGTGCATCCTATGTTCAAGAATTTCTCATTAAAGCAAAAATATTTTTGCTAATACATTTCAAAGTTTTAACATCTTTTTTTCTAAAATCACAGATAAGGTCAACTGTACAGCAAAGACCAGTACAAAACTGGGTTTTCGATTACTGAAATAACTGACAAAAATATTAGTTTATTTTTAGCAAAACATAATTGAATTTTAAGACCTGTCGAGTACGAACATTGTCTTCTCTCCCTGATGGTTAGGAAAGATTAAATTAGTTAGTTTTGAAGATTAAACCAAAGATTCAGACTGTTAATCAGGCACAAGAAAAAAAATGGGAACAGCAGGGATGGTGTGAGAGTGGAAGAAGAAGAAATCCAGATAATATTTCTAGAAATTACATTTAAAACTGTATAACAGCTATAGTTATTACTTAAATTTACATTTGTATGTCTCTCATGAGAGACTTTATATATTTTAGATATTTTTAATTTGTGTAATGTTTCCTTCACTTCTGACTTTTATTTAGATTTCAGTAAAATAAATGTTTCCTGAAGACTGATTAAATTAGGATTAATGGAAATTAATGAGGATAATGTTATCCCCACTGATACTCACATTACCGCATATCAGTATTCTGGGGCTGTTTCAAGGGCCAAGGAGAAACCCTTCATTTTAAGATAAGTATGGGCTGAAGTGATCTTCAGCTGTAGCCTGTTGTCGAAGAGTGTTTATAAACACTTGCCAATTTTTTTCTTCCTTTCTTTTATTTTTTTTTTACCACAACTAGATCACAATAAAACTAAGACACTTTAGAGCACAAAAAGAAATGCACATTATTTGAAATCCTGAATATCTTCTTGAAGGCATAAGATTGTCTTTTTAGTTTTGTCTTATACACAAACATACCAGACATGAACGTATTCATATTCTACAAAACCTCTTTCTTTAAAAAAGTTTGATCCTTTTTCATTCAAATCCAGGTTGTTCGAGTTGCAAAAAAAAATTGCTGTCTTTTTATGTTATAACACATTGTGCTAAATTTGGGGATATTCTGCATTCTTAGGGATATAAAATTGATTTATACAGTAAAAATTAATCTATAGTACCATTGATTGTCAGAGTGAGTCCTAATGAAACACAATTGAAACTGTTTTGAAATCTTTATCATCACCAAACAACAGCATATAATTTTTTAAAAGATTGGACAATACAAAAATTAACTACCATGTTTTTTCATTTGGAATTATGAGATGTCTCTTATTTTAAATGACAAATTCAGAAGTCTTTTGATTGCTGTTTTAATTATACATACTTATGAGATCAAACTGATTCCAGTTTCAGTGAAAAGTAAGAGAGTGATCTTACCGGTACTACTGATACTCAGTGTGGTGCTGTTGCTGAACACAAGAGCGTCGAACTCTCTCCTAGCACAGTAGTACATTCCTGAGTCCTCATGGGAAACGTCATGGATGGACAGGCTGCTATCTGGTCCCAGTGAATGTCGTGTCCCAAACCCGTTGTAGTAGATGGCCAGGTGATATTCAGGTCTCAGAACCTGCAGTATGACCAGTGGGGACTGGTCTGGCTGCTGTATGTACCAGTAGGTGTGAATCCCTTTGAAAGGACACTGGAGAGTCACAGTCTCCACAGTGTGAGGAGTCAGTGACACACAGTGAACAAACAGGCCGCAGAAAAACAAACCTGCAAGTGAAATCAAATCATTTCACTTTCCAACTTGTCACACAAACATTTCTTAAAATGAGAAAGATCAACATGTATACTTATGTAGATCAGGAATGAAATATAAAAATGGATTTGAGGATTTGCAGTCTTTTAAAAATTGTTAATCTCTAAACTACTTGTTTTAAAAAACCTTCCATAACACCCTGCTTTTTCCTTCCACATCTTCAGGCATTTATCCAAGGAGCAGAAATAACGCCACCTGCTGTGAACATGTATGGCAGGTCTCTCTCAGCATCAGAAATGAGTGAAGCCCAGTAAAAGATTTTCTCTCCATACTCACGCGTGAGGACCAGTTCAGTTTTCATCTTCTTGCAGAGGTTAGTAAACATGTTTAAATGACGTCTGCTTTCAGTGGGTCAAGAGATCACTCCTCTCGGTGCTGATCAGTACTGACTCCGCCTGCAGTAGAAACCGCCTTTCTGTGAAACGGGCAGAGGAAGTTTAGACACTGTGTCCGACACTTTAGAGATACTTTACGTACAAGCATTTCTCTCACTAATGGACACTCAGGTTGGATCTCTGAGTATAAAGCGTGTCACGAACTGAGCATCTGGATGACCTTGCCTCTTGAGGTTTTGGTTCCATTTAAGCTCTGTTACATGACTGCGGTAATTATTTCATTAACATTCTAATCTAACCAGGTGTGAAGATGTTTTATAACAAATAACTGTACTTTTACTGAATTTTATTTTTTAAGCAGTAAGTGGCCTTTAGAAAAATCCTTTATATGTCTAATTAAGAAAATAATTCAGTTAATTACTTAATTAACTCCTCATGTCAGACCAAAAACCAGAAGACACCAGGCCCTCAACAAACTGAGCTGGACACTTGTGGTATAAATGAGTAGTTCTGTTCTGTTAGGTGTGCTTGAAGAATCCTACCAAAGCAGGAATCCCTGTCTCTCCCTCATAATCCTCTCTGTTCAAGACTAAAAGGACCAAGATCCTTCAGACCGTCAGTATGAGACTTTCTGATTATTCTGAGCCTAGGAGAGTATCTGCTGCTTTTCTCTGGACGGATTCCAAAGCAGCAATGTTTTTCATATTACTTGATGTCCAAATATTGAACTCTATACTGAATGACCCCTAACTTGTGTTTTATACAATATTAACATTACACCTTTTGATTTAAATTATACACTGTTAACTATATATCATAACTTTTGGGTTGCCTTTTTAATTGCTTCCCCACTATGCTTATAAGATGTAAATGATCTCATGTAAGTTTCTACCTTCCTCTTGATATATTATATCTTCATGGTGAGCAGACACATACTGGAAAGACAAGGTATCAGACACTCTCCTACAAAAGAGCTTTATTTTCTTTCGGAATATTACATTTCAGGTAACACAATTGTTAGTAGCTGCAATCTCTTCTTATTCAAATAATGATTAAATGAAGCAGAAAATGTTGCAGACACACAAGTATTTGTTCAGCTTTTATTGCTACTACAACACTTTGACCATGACCTTGTGAAATCTGAAACACAAATTCAACCCTGAAACTGGTCTACATACAGTTTGAATCACTTCACCTGTCTACATGAAAAGCTGTCTCGAGAAAAGCACAGATACAGAGGTTTGAGAGCCACAGATGAGAGGAGATAGTGTCAAGATTGATAACTGGGTGTTTAATGTCGACTGTTAAATACACTCCAGTCATCTCTTAAAAGAAAGAAGCAGCGCCCTCTATTGACATGTGGAATCAATGGTTCAATTTCTGACTTCAATTTTCTGCAGTTTCAATTAAGGAGGAATCTGGACAGCTCAGTAGACTCTGGATCGGTATAACTGAATAAGATCATTAGTGCGGCCCTGTTTCTGCTGCGTTCTCAGAGTGCTACACAGCAAGACCATCTCCTCTGTGCTTCTGTCTCTTCTTCTCTTCTTCCAGCTGTGTCCTCCTGCGGTGCAGCTCCAGAGTGGCAGCTCTGCTCTACTGTGTCCTGTGCTGATGCTGAGTCCCACAGACCTCATACACTGCAGTGTCCCTGTGAGAGAGCTCCTGCAACACAGGTCAGAGGTCACTGCTGCTGTCACACAGGGGCTGATAGGACACTGAGGGAGATGGGCTAATGCACTGATCAATCAATCAATCAATCCAGCAAATAGTTAATAAATCAGGCAATTGAAGGCAGTTGAAGTAGAAATATTACATTGCAGCTGACAGAAAAGTAAATTTCTGAAATCAATTTTATCATCTCCATGCCCAGACCCCACTCAGCCTGGCAGCCCAGAGACACAGGCAGTGTGTGAGGACTGATCCCCACTGCTCACCTGATAGTGTCCTTCAGCCCCCACAGCCTCTCCGCTCTCCTTTCGCACCCGAGTCTCAGGGTGCTGCTGGAGCTGGGATCTCACCCCTGTAACAGAGGAGCAGATGAACCCCCATCAGCTCTACTGCACAGGCTGCCCTCCAGTCTCTCTGCAGGACTGTGACCCCAGGACTGTACCACCTCTCCCCTCACAGAGTGACCCCAGGACTGTACCACCTCTCCCCTCACAGAGTGACCCCAGGACTGTACAACCTCTCCCCTCACAGAGTGACCCCAGGACTGTACCGCCTCTCCCCCTCACAGAGTGACCCCAGGACTGTACCACCTCTCCCCCTCACAGAGTGACCCCAGGACTGTACCACCTCTCCCCTCACAGAGTGACCATTAGGACTGTACCTACCTCTCCCCTCACAGAGCGACCCCAGGATTGTACCACCTCTCCCCTCACTGAGTGACCCCAGGACTCTACCCACCTCTCCCCCTCACAGCAGCAGCCACACTGCAGAGCAGGAGCACAGAGAGGACTCCCAGCACTGCCCACAGGACTGGACACTGACAGCAGGGCTGGACCACAGCTGCACTGCCTGAGGACAGACAGGGACAGGATCTGTGCTGACCAGTACAGTGGACAATGGGAATGCAGGAGTCTGGAGTGACACTGGAAGATTTTAATAAATAACTAATTTTTTATCATTTTGTTTAGATTGCTGGTGTTGTTAGAATAGCTATAAAAGACACAGAGATCACAAATGTGTTTCGTTTTAAAAACTAAACCAGTTATTTAAAATGGGATCTAAAATTATTTTTATCACAAATCACTGATGATAATGATGATGATGAAGTTAGAAACCTTATTTCTCTGTCTTTTATATTCATATATTATCAATTCTGATTTAATGGCAAAAAAAATAAATTCTTCTATTATAATCTTAGTACTAGTGAATACAAATTCACTGGTATACATTTCAGCTCATGTATCGAACTTTATGTTCTTATATTTCAGCTAAACAATTAAACAAATCTACTTTGATGTTTTAACATATCATTAATTAAAAACAGCACATACTGCATGAGAAAGAAGAATCTTGATATCTATATAAACACAATTGAATGACAAATTTTCTTAAACCACAAATTTACAATACTTTACTGAAAAAATATATTTATTTAATTTGTATGTCACTATTTACTCAACACACTTTTGTGAAAAGTTGTTAACTTCATTTCTCTTTTCTAAATGTGTATCAAGGACATAAATGTGTATATTTGTATAAGAACCTTTACAGCTCTTTCCTACCAATATTTCAGGTCTGACAAGTGAAAGAATTTCTCACCATCACTGCAGTTTCTACCTGCTTCGGGAAAGAAGAAAACATGTTCCATTTCACAGAGCTGAAGCTCCAGTGAAGACAAGTTCATAAAGTAAACAGAAAATACAGGTCAACATGAAGTTAAGGAAACACAGGGACTGACTGGAGAGTGTGTGATCTTTTTGTTCGTGCTATCGTTCTATTGTTTCTGAATTAGAATTAGATATTGAGGAAGATGTGTTGCTCTTTTCAATTCAGGCATTATTGAAACAATGGAAATATATATACAGAGATGATACTACAGCCCTATGCGCTGTCATTCACTTCGGTCTATATTCATAATTTCCTTAAAGCATTAGTGCATCAATAATGTAGAAATTACACCATCAATGTCTCATTCATATGAGATACAGTAAGTTTGTCTTCAGAGGATAAAATTCCAAAGATGTCTTTGCTCACTTCAGATGAAAGAAATCCTGTTTTCAGTTCTTACTTGAAATACAAGAATTCCAACACACAGGACCTACAGGGCTATATTGAAATTAGACAACTCAACTAGGACATGCACACTTCGAAATACAGTATATTTTTTACAACGTAAGGATCTTCAGTCTTGTGTTTGATTTATTTCTTACCTTTATCTCTGTTGCCATAAACACCTGCATATAAGAATTAAAAACTATTTTCAGCTTGAAACACTGTTTTGTATGGAAGCCCGTTACCACAGCGAGTTTTTTTTTTTACTCCATGGCGGAAACGGGCTTCCATAGGGGTTTTGCAATATTAGGAATTAAACATCTTAACAAAAGACAATGCCTTATATTGATAAAATTATTATATCCGATTCTGTCTGTTATATAAATAAAGATAATTTTGTACTTTGTGTAACTGAAAAACTTTAGAAGCTGTTTTCAAACATTTTTGTCATTAAGGACAATTCAAGAACAAGGCAAGTTGCTGATTTACACGATAAATAACCTCTGCTGTTGCATGTGTTAATTCATTAAATCTAGTATTTATAGCGTGTCCTTGTAGCCTCAGATGGTTTTAAAACACTTTAATAAAAGTAGCATTTTCAGGGAACAGAAGAATCTTGCAATTATCGTTCAGTCTGTGTGTCTTAACTGCTGCATAAAATTAAAGGTGGACTTACATTGCAATTGGGCAGGAGATTCATGTGTGGAAATGTGTTCAGTTCATGAAAACATCTTATTTTTAAACTAAAGGAAATTAATGCAGGGGTAAGGAGCTCGGGAGGGGCCATCAGCAGGAAAAATAAGTTATATCGAGGGAACGATTTACAATTCGTGCGCACGAAATAGCTAAATCGTTCCCTCGTTTTCTTTAATTCGTGCGCACGGAATAACGTTTTCTAACTCTTTCCTTCACAAGGACAGGTGTGGCACTAGCAGTGAAAAGAGAGGTGCAGTCCTAACTAGTAGTTCAAGAGTACAGTAGCTACAATGCCCTAATAACTCATCCCCTTAATCATTTCATCTCTATCCATTATCCTAATCTACAGCATTGTCTGATAGTTAGGCTTTATTGTACTAATATAAAGACACAGTAACGTGTTAACTAGTGTTTGATAGCATTGTTGTTACGAGCCGGGGATAATGTCGGCATTTTAGAAAATTTCTATATGTGCGTGTGACTACCGTGACAAAGAAAAAGGAAAGAGACAAAGTTATTTCGTGCGCACGAATTAAAGAAAACGAGGGAACGATTTAGTTATTTCGTGCGCACGAATTGTAAATCGTTCCCTCGATATAACTTTTTTGTCCTGCTGATTTCCTGTACTCTGTACAGGGGCTCTAATTAATTAATGCAGTATTGCAAAAAATATCAGTACTTGTAAAGAGGACAACACCAGAAATAACTCTTTATAGTAAATAAATAAATTCACCAGAATATCTTCGTTTTCACTTGAATGAAGGCATTATAAATTCAGCAAAATATTTTCCCCTTACAATTAGTGACTAATCTTGATACAGAAGCAGTGCGCCTGCAGTCATGTCTTCAACAACAGGAGACAGAAACAGTAACCTACTGTACCTGCGACCCTCAGCTCAGTTCCATTGTGGAAAGTAAGAGTGTCGCCCTCCTTCCTGGCGGAGTAGTATATCCCAGAATCTTCTGCCGTAACATTGAGGATGAACAGCCTGTTATGAGCTGCCAGAGAGTAATGATGTCCGAAGCCATTGAAGTACCATGCGTCTGTATATGTGGATGACAGGGTGTGCACGATGGCCTGGGGCAGCTGTCCTGGGCTCTGTCTGTACCAGTGAATACGAGGATCAGTGAGGTCACACTGAATGGTCACATTCTCTCCTGGATTCAGTCTTCTCATTGACAAAGAGATGACTTGGAGACAGCAGAACAGCAGACCTAAAACAAATAGTCATTTAAAAGAGATTGGAAAGGCAAAATTCTTTTTTTTTCCAATTTAGAAATACAATATTTTTATTTAGATAGAGTAATTATTATTGTCAGCTCTTGTGTTCCATTAATACAATCTTAAAAGTCTTTTTTCTTGAACATTTTGATCTTCATTAAGATTTTATTAATAATGATTGAAACATTCTTTAAAATTATTAATTTTAATTATTAATTATTGTTTATAATTATGAATTACTACTCACACACTAACGTCAGACCCAAACTCTTTAGACTTTCCATTGCTCCTGTAGTGACTCTCTATGTGAATAATTTCTGTATAGCTATTCAGCCGATAAGCAGGTTCTCTCCCTCAGCAGAGATCAGTACAGGGTTACTGATATCACCTCACCTCAGGAGCGACAGAGGGGAAGATCAACAGCTCTTCGTCACAGAGCGGCCTTCACTCTGACCACACAGACATTGTGAGATCTGGCCTCTTCATGATGGGTGAATCATATCAAATGTTAAAGCCTACAGTTTTTCTTGAGCAATATTTTCATTTTTTTTCACCTTTTTGATCTCTTCTTCCTCTTGTGTGAACAGGAAGAGAGCACTAAACACTCATCCTTATCTTTTGATTTTAAATACAGTAGTATCTTTATTTTATCTTGGAAAGCTGCAGTATGGACTGATGTTCATTGCTGTTCTCTGTGAAACTTCTCGTTGTAACTCTTTAAATGAAGGAAATGAAACCAAACTAAATTGAGGGTACAGTATTTATTACCAACATGAAAAAAAGTACAAGGCTGACCCTTTTTAAAGTTTTAAAGTCAAATTCTTTATATTGCTGAGGCATGTGATGAGAAGAGTGATATTGAAATTACACAGAACAAAGACACATTTTCCATTGTTGTGAACTGTGTAAAAGAGAGAGATTCCAGAATCTTCCATGCAGTCCGGGCTGCTGCAGTTCAGACAGGAGACTACCTGGAGCAGAAGGATCTATTTCACATTCAGTCACAGTCACTGTAGGAGGACGTGCAGTGCAGGAAAAAGCTGGGAGACAAGAGGCAGCCAGTTCCCAGAGTTAAGCAGAGACCCAAGTGCCTGCTGGGTACACACAGTACCAGTCACGAGGATCACATAGTCCGCTCAGTCATTATTATGACTGACAGAGTTATTATTTCTGACAGAAAGATGATGTCCATATCTGGAAATGAGTTTGGTGAAAAAATAAATGCTGATGAGAGGAGACAGTGTCGTGATTGATAACTGGGTGTTAAATGTCGACTGTTAAAAACACTCCAGTCTTCTCATAAAAGAAAAAAGCAGCGCCTTCTATTGACAGTAGGGAATCGAAGGCTCAATTTCTGACTTAAAATCTACAGTTTCGATTAAGGAGAAATCTGTACAGCTCTGTAGAGTCTGGATTGGTATAACCGAATAAGATCATTAGTGCGGCCCTGTTTCTGCTGCGTTCACAGAGTGCTACACAGCAAGACCATCTCCTCTGTGCTTCTGTCTCTTCTTCTCTTCTTCCAGCTGTGTCCTCCTGCTGTGCAGCTCCAGAGTGGCAGCTCTGCTCTACTGTGTCCTGTGCTGATGCTGAGTCCCACAGACCTCATACACTGCAGTGTCCCTGTGAGAGAGCTCCTGCAACACAGGTCAGAGGTCACTGTCACACAGGACACTGAGGGCGATGGGCTAACACACTGATTCATCAAGCAAGCAAGTAATAAAGCTATTAAACTGAAATAATTGTGTAAAAATGCTAATCTCTATCTTAAAGAACAGTATAATATCAATATAAGGCCATATTATAAAAGTAGTAGAAACATGACATTACATATGAAATAAAGTTACTTTTCTGAAAATATGTTTTTTAAATTAAACACGACATACATTCATTTAAGAGCATGTAATAAGAATCTAACAAAAACACATGTACAAGATATAAATTTAGAATGAAGAAGTTTACATCAGTCTAATTATCTGCAAGCCCAGACCCCACTCAGCCTGGCAGCCCTGAGACACAGGCAGTGTGTGAGGACTGATCCCCACTGCTCACCTGATAGTGTCCTTCAGCCCCCACAGCCTCTCTGCTCTCCTTTCGCACCCGCGTCTCAGGGTGCTGCTGGAGCTGGGATTTCCCCCCTGTAACAGAGGAGTAGATTAATCCCCATTAGGCCTGCTGCACAGCCTGCCCTCCAGTTTCTCTGCAGGACTGTGACCCCAGGACTGTACCACCTCTCCCCCTCACAGAGTGACCCCAGGACTGTACCACTTCTCCCCCTCACAGAGTGACCCCAGGACTGTACCATCTCTACCCTCACAGAGTGACCCCAGGACTGTACCCATCTCTCCCCTCACAGAGTGACCCCAGGACTGTACCACCTCTCCCCTCACAGAGTGACCCCAGGACTGTACCCACCTCTCCCCTCACAGAGTGACCCCAGGACTGTACTACCTCTCCCCTCACAGAGTGGCCCCAGGACTGTACCGCCTCTCCCCCTCACAGAGTGACCCCAGGACTGTACCACCTCTCCCCTCACAGAGTGACCCCAGGACTGTACCCACCTCTCCCCTCACAGCATGGCCCCAGGACTGTACCACCTCTCCCCTCACAGAGTGGCCCCAGGACTGTACCGCCTCTCCCCTCACAGAGTGACCCCAGGACTGTACCACATCTCTCCTCACAGAGTGACCCCAGGACTGTACCACATCTCTCCTCACAGAGTGGCCCCAGGACTGTGACAGCCAGTAGCCTCCTCTCTGTTCACTCTGCTCAGCTACCCTGCTGGGGCCCAACACTGACTCTCTATCAACAGCTCACAATTAGCCACATGGTGAAGGAACAGGCAGCAGGAACCACACTGCGCTGCTGTGTGACTGAAGAGAGAAGCAGGCTGGTGGAAACCGCAGCGAGAACGCCTGCTCAGCGGTTATTGTTTGTTTAAAAAAAGCAGCTTTGTTCTAAAACATCTGGCTTGAGACCTGCAAATACAAGATGGAGGCTGTTGTAACTACTAAGTCTAACTATGTTTTGATAATTGTAAGTCACCCTGAATTAATTGTCAGCGCACTGTGTGAATAAAAATGAAGCATCAATAGAACTGGCTTGTTGACATTAAAATAACTAAGACATTTGGGGGCTTATCAGGCAGAGCAGAGCAGACCCACCGTCCGAGGGGAAAAAGAAAAATCCCCTGAAAGAGAACCATTTCAAGATCCGATCCTGCAGGAGACAGAGGCACCCTCCTCTAGGGCTCAGGACAAAGGAGACGAGGAGCCCCAGAGGAGCAACGGGTTGAAAAGCCTCCGCGAAAGAGCTGCCGATAGCCCAGCCGATAGCCCAGCCAGAGACGTCCCTTTCTACCCCCCAGCAAGACCAGGAGGGAGCCCAATGTGCTCCCCCCAGTCTCCAAATGACAGACGTTACATTTAAGGCAAATCCAAGACTTTAATCTATCACTCCTGTCTGGGTAAGATATAAGCAATACTGGCAAAGCCTTTTAAAACTCCACCATGCCAGTGAAATTAACATTCATGTGTACTAATGTCAGGGAGCTAAGAGACAGAGTGAAAAGACAAGAAGTCTTTCATTACTTGGCCTCCGTGCTACTCTCAGTATGTTTCTTACAGGAAGTCCACCTGTGGGAATAAGGTGGCAAGCGGGAGTGTAGGCTGGAGTGTAGGAGGAGAACGCTCTTCTGGAGTGGGAATCTTCCTGGGACATCGAGACATGAAGCTGAGCATCACATTCTCCGTGGTGTGGTGGTCACAGACATCGACTGGAGAGGCCAGAAGCTGAGAGTGATTAACATCTACGTTCTGATGGAACCCTTGAAACGGAAGGAAATGCTCAATGACCTGGCCAGCTGCAGCTCGTGAGTACCCACTGCAGGCCAGATTCAGATTAGTGCTGCATGGAATGCTCTTCAAGTCCATCTGGAGAGGTAGATGTACTGAGTACCAAGAAACAGGATGTGTCAGGCGGTTGAGGAAGGGGGGAGGGACATGCCACATTGCCCCTCGACTGCATCTGATTATGCAACCTCTGTCAGGAGCTGCAGGACTCGATAAGCCTCAAGTACCTGTACTTCGTCAGGCTATGGTTCTCCATCCTGATGAGGCACCTGATCCAGTGGTCAAACACTGGACCAAAAGCAGAAAAGCAACCAGAGACCTACACCCACGCTGTCAACTGGAGCCAGAGGTACGAGGCTACGAGACAGCCAGAGCTCTACACCAACCACAGGGCCCTGTACAAAGAGGTGAAAGAGCAACAGGTCACTGGAGAAACACTGCAGGTTCCCAGAGAAATCTGGAAAAGGACGCTGTCAATGGAACTGGACAACAAACTAAAGAACCTAACTGGATGGCCGTGCACCAGAGGCTGTTCAGAGAGGTCCTTTACATGCACTCGATCATCAGGAACCCACATTGCCCCCGGGACATGTGTTTCATCGAGGAGACACAGGACCACGCGTTCTGGAGCTGCTCCTTCACAAGGAGGTGTGGGGCAAGACTATGCAACACCTGGGAGTGGAAACAGTGCTAAATTATCAGTTCATACTGCTGAGGGTGGCACTAACCAGATTGGATAGAAGGACACAGTACCTGCCATGGGTGCTGGTGTCCCTCACATCTCCCTCACAGAGTGACCCCAGGACTGTACCACCTCTCCCCTCACAGAGTGACCCCAGGACTGTACCCACCTCTCCCCTCACAGAGTGACCCCAGGACTGTACCACCTCTCTCCCCTCACAGAGTGACCCCAGGACTGTACCACCTCTCTTCCTCACAGAGTGACCCCAGGACTGTACCCACCTCTCCTCCTCACAGCAGCAGCCACACTGCAGAGCAGGAGCACAGAGAGGACTCCCAGCACTGCCCACAGGACTGGACACTGACAGCAGGGCTGGACCACAGCTGCACTTCCTGAGGACAGACAGGGACAGGAACTGTGCTGACCAGTACAGTGGACAGTGGGAATGGGAGAGACTGAAGAGACATCGGACGATTTTAGACAGACAGACTGAGGGACAGAAAGATAATCTGAGAGAAATACCAGACGTTTTAACCATCAAGACAGAGAGAATTAATATTTTCACAATAATTTCATTTTAAAATATTTTTGGTACTAGATTTAAAGATTTTAATATTTTTCTTTCTAAAATCAAAGATAGAGTAGGCTGAATAGCAAAGACCAGTGGGTTTAAAATGCCCAAATTAATTTACAAAAATAATAGTTTATTTATAACAAAAAAAAACACATTGAATCCTACGTCCTGTCAAACACAACCATTAGTGTCTTCTCTCTCAGATGGTCAGGAAACCGATTTCCTGAGAGTTAGAGGTTTTGAAGATAAAATCTTAGATTTAGACTGTTAATTAGGCACAAGAAAAAAATCGGAGCAGCAGGGAAGGTGTGAAGGTGAAAGAATAAGAAATCTAGATAATCTTTTTAGAAATTACATTCACAACCATATAATAGTTACTTAAAATCAATGTATTTTATGTATCTAATGAGAGACTTTATATTTTTATATCTTTTTAATCTGTGTAGCATTTTGTTCACTTCTGACTTTTACTTAAATTTCAGTAAAATTAATGTTTCCTGGGCCTTAATTAAATAAAGATTAATTGAATTAAGATTAATTAATTGGGCATAGTGATATCACCACGTGTCAGTATTCTGAGGCTGTTTCAAGGGTCAGAGAGAAACCCTTCATTTTAAGATATACTGTATCAGCTGTAGTGATCTTGTTGCCTGTTGTTGAACAGTGTAACTGTTTTTTTTAACAAGTTCCAAATTCTTTCTGCCTTTCTTTCGTCAGTTTTGTATCACAACTGGATCAATGCCTCAGTGAAGAAATTAATACGCTTACTGTGCTGGGCAAAACCAAATCTTCTTATTCTGAAATCTTCTTGAAGGCATAAGATTGTCTTTTCAGGATTGTCTTATGCACATACATACCAGACATGAAAGTAGTCATATTCTAAGAAGAATTATTTGTTTAAAACTTTCATCCTATTTCCATCAAATACATCTGCTTTTGATTGTTCAACTTGCATAACAAATGATCTGTTTGTACTGGTGTGCTTGTATACAGCTGACATCAAAAAGTGAAAAAGTAATTACTTAGTCATTTTTTTATCATTGAGGAAAATTAAGTAAAATAAGAAAATAGTTATTTACTAATTGTTCTGTATACATAACTGGAGGACTGAAGAAAACAACCCTTTTACCTTTATTTTGATCAGTTCTGTCAGGACCTGTAGAGAAGACAGAGTCTTTTAAAACTACAGCAAGGATGTAGTCTTAAAAGTATCAATTCTACACC
Source organism: Atractosteus spatula (assembly GCF_055471065.1). NCBI lineage: Eukaryota > Metazoa > Chordata > Actinopteri > Semionotiformes > Lepisosteidae > Atractosteus > Atractosteus spatula. The sequence goes on along the minus strand of NC_142709.1, from coordinate 47,215,216 downwards.
ATCAATTTCCCTACGGGATTAATAAAGTATTATCTATCTATCTATGCAGTGTTCAGAAACCTTGGATAACCAATTTGTCTGGAAATTTAGAACAATATCAAAGGAAAATATGCATATTTATTTAAAGAAACAACATTTTGGGAAAAAAATGGAAATAAACTCAGTCATTTGGATTTAAAAATACTACTTATTTATTCCGTTAAAAATGATTTTTAATAAAGATTTTTATATACAATACAAAGCAAACTGGGAAAGTACAGTGTTAGTGAGAAAGGAGTGAATGAGCTTACCAGTAACATTGATTGTCAGAGTGAGTCCTCCTGTAACACAATTGAAAAATTGTTTTGAAATCTTACTACCATCAGAGCACAATTAGTTCTGTTTTTTATAAAAGTCTGGAAAAAATAAAAAACATTCACAGCCATGTTTTTATTTTGAATTATGAATTGTCTCTTATTTTACATTATTAACGCAGAAAGCTTTTTGCGTTTAGTTGTAATTACTCATACAGTAAATATGAGCCCCAACTGATTCAAGTCCAGCGTCAGTTTGAAGTGAGAGAGTTATCTTACCGGTACTATTGATCCTCAACATGGTTCCATTGCTGAACACAAGAGCGTCGTTCTGAGCATCATTCTCTCTCCTAGCGCAGTAGTACATTCCTGAGTCCTCATGGGAAATGTTATGGATGATAAGACTACTGTCTGGCCCCAGTGAATGTCGTTTCCCAAACCCGTTGTAATAGTCAGCGTCCTGATATTTGGGTCTCACAGTCTGCAGTATGACCAGTGGGGACTGGTCTGGCTGCTGTCTGTACCAGTAGGTGTGAATCCCTTTGAAAGGACACTGGAGAGTCACATTCTCCCCAGTGTGAGGAGTCAGCGACACACAATTAACAAACAGGCTGCAGAAAAACAAACCTGCAACCAAAATCAAATCGTTTCATTTTCCAACGTGTCAAGCAAAACTTTTTTTTTAAATGACAAAGATCAATATTTATAAATCTGGAGATCAGGATTGAAATGTAAAAATGGATTTGAGGATTTGCAATTTTTAAACACCTAACTCTCTAAACTACTTGTTTTACAAAACCTTCAATAACACCCTGCTTTTTCCTTCCACAACATCTTCAGGCATTTATCTAAGGAGCAGAAATAGCGCTGCCTGCTTTGAACATGTATGGCAGGTCTCTCTCAGCATCAGAAAAGAGCGAAGCCCAGTAAAATATTTTCTCTCCATACTCACAAGCAAGGACCAGACCAGTTTTCATCCTCTTGCAGTTTTCACCCTCTCAACATTTTTAAATGACTTCTGTTTTCAGTGTGTCAAGAGATCACTCCTCTTGGTGCTGATCGGTACTGACTCCGCCTGCAGTAGAAATTGCCTTTCTTTGAAACCAGCAGAGGAAGTTTAGACACACTGTGTCCGACACTCTTCTGCTCTGGCAGTGACCACACAGGTTCTGCTCTTGTTCAGATCAGGACATCTCCATTGGAGTTACCTTATACAGTATACAAGCATTTCTCTCACTGACAGACACTCAGATCTGTACAACTGGATCTCCAAGTACTGTATAAAGCATGTTTCATAAACTGAGCATCTGGATGACATTGAGTCTTCAAGTTTTTGTTTCATTTAAGTTCTGTTACATAACTGCTGTAATTATTTCATAAACATTCTAATCTAACCAGGTGTGAAGATGTTTTATAACAAAAAACTGCACTTTTACTGAATTAAGTTAATTGCTTAATGGACTACTCAGGTTGAAACAAAAACCACCAGACACCAGGCCCTTAACGAACTGAGCTGGTATAAATGAGTAGTTCTGTTCTGTTGGGTGTGCTTGAAGAATCCTACCAGACCAGGAATCCCAGCCTTTCCCTCATAATCCTCTCTCTTCAAGACTAAAAGGATCCAGATCCTCCAGCCTGTCAGGATGACACATACTTCTGAGCCCAGGAGAGTATCTGCTGCTCTTCTCTGGACTGATTCCAGAGCAGCAATGTTATTTCTATTACTTGGCGTCCAAAAATTGAACACTATACTGAATGACCCCTAACTGGTGTATTATATAATATTAACATAACACACCTTGATTTAAATTATACACTGTTTACTATATATCATAACTTTTGGGTTGCCTTTCTAATTGCTTCCCTATATTGTCTATAAGATGTAAATGATCTCATGTACATTTCTTCCTTCCTCTCGATACGTGCTATCTTTATGATGAGCAGACACATACTGGAAAGACAAGGTATCAGACACTCTCCTACAAAAGAGCTTAATTTTCTTTTGGAATGTTACATTTCAGGTAACACATCTGTTAGTAAGTGCAATCCCTTCACAATAACATAATGATTAAATGAAGCAGAAACTGTTGCAGATACACAAGTATTTGTTCAGCCTTTATTGCTACTGCAACATTTTGACCATGACCTTGTGAAATCTGAAACAAATTCAATCCGGTCCCTGAAACAGGGTCTACATACAGTTTAAATCACTTCACCTGTCTACATGAAAAGCTGTCTTGAGAAGAGCACAGAGACAGTGGTTTGAGAGTCACAGATGAGAGGAGACAGTGTCGTGATTGATAACTGGGTGTTTAATGTTGACTGTTAAAAACACTCCAGTCATCTCGTAAAAGAAAGAAGCAGCGCCCTCTATTGACAGGTGGAATCAATGGCTCAATTTCTTAAAATTTCTGTGGTTTCGATTAAGGAGGAATCTGGACAGCTCTGTAGAATCTGGATCGGTATAAACTAATAAGATCATTAGTGGCCCTGTTTCTGCTGCATTCTTAGAGTGCTACCCTGTAACAGAGGAGCAGATGAACCCCCATCAGCTCTGCTGCACAGGCTGCCCTCCAGTCTCTCTGCAGGACTGTGACCCCAGGACTGTACCACCTCTCCCCCTCACAGAGTGACCCCAGGACTGTACCACCTCTCCCCCTCACAGAGTGGCCCCAGGACTGTGACAGCCAGCAGGCTCCTCTCTGGTCACTCTGCTCAGCTGCCCTGCTAGGGCCCAGCACTGACTCTCTATCAACAGCTCACAAATAGCCACACGGTGAAGGAAAAGGCAGCAGGAGAAACCACACTGCGCTGCCGCTTGACTGAAGAGAGAACCAGGCTGGTGGAAACCGCAGGTAGAAGGCCTGCTCAGCGGTTATTGTTTGTTTAAAAAAGCAGCTTTGTTCTAAATTGTCTGGCTTGAGACCTGCAAATACAAGATGGAGGCTGTTGTAGCTACTAAGTCTTACTATATTTTGATAATTGTAAGTCACCCTGAATTAATTGTCAGTGCACTGTGTGAATAAAAGTGCAACATCACTAGAACTGGCTTGTAAACATTAAAATAACAAAGACATTTGGTGGCTTATCAGACAGAGCAGCGCAGACCCACCGTCAGAGGGGAAAAAGAAAAAGCCCCTGAAAGAGAACCATTTCAAGTTCCTGCGGGAGATGGAGGCACCCTCCTCTAGGGCTCAGGACAAAGGAGACAAGGAGTCCAAGAGGATCAACGGGTTGAAAAGCCTCCCCGAGAGAGCTACCGATACCCCACTCAACACAGATGGGGAGGACTGTGAGACCCCCTGTGAGAACAAAATGGAGGAAGGAGTAGGCCCAGCCAGAGACGTCCCTTTCTACTCCCCAACAAGACCAGGAGGGAGCACAGTCTGCTTCTCCCAGTCTCCAAATGACACACGTTACATTTAAGGCAAGTCCAAGACTTTAGTCTATCACTCCTGTCCAGGTAAGATATAAGCAATACTGGCAAAGCCTTTTAAAACTCTACCATGCCAGTGAAATTAACATTCATGTGTACTAATGTCAGGGGGCTAAGAGACAGAGTGAAAAGACAAGAAGTCTTTCACTACTTGGCCTCCGTGCAGCTCTCTCTTCTTACAGGAAGTCCACCTGTGGGAATAAGGTGACAAGTGGGAGTGTAGGCTGGAGTGTAGGAGGAGTACACTCTTCCGGAGTGGGAATCTTCCTGGGACATTGAGACATGAAGCTGAGCGTCACATTCTCCGTGGTGTGATGGTCACAGACATCGACTGGAGAGGCCAGAAACTGACAGTGATTAACATCTACGTTCTGACGGAACTCTTGGAACGGAAGGAAATGCTCACTGACCTGGCCAGCTGCTGCACGATGGACAGACATGTGGTCCTCACCATCGATGCACCTTCAATGCTGCTCAAACAGTTTCCCCTGGTGGGTGGCTTTAAGTGGTGTTTCCCAAAGATGCCGAAACAACTTAGAGAAACTTGGCAGAGGCGGTGAGGCAGAACCCAGTCATTGAGGGGGTTGAGAGGGTGATACTTGGAGGCGCAGGGGAAACCCTCAAGATCTCCCAGTACGCAGACGACACGACTCTGTTCCTGAGCTCATACAGCGGATTGCAGAGAGAGCTGCAGGTGATCCAGGGCTTCGGGCTCAAAGCTTAACTCTCGACAGAGCAAGGTCAAATTCTTCAGACCTTGGAGTTTCAGGATTATGATGCCAGAAGGTCTCAAGAAGGACTGAAGGGGGTGTTTTTCCAGAGCCAGGACAATGACACCACAAACTGGACTGAGAAGATCACCCAGGTGAATGTGAAGCTGGGTCTGTGGAAAACATGGTTGCTGTCCTTCATGGGGAAAGTGATGGTGTTGAAAGCAGACATCCTGCCTTTTTTGGTTTACCTGGTCATGTGTACCCACTGCAAGCCAGATTCAGATAAGTGCTGCATGAAATGGTCTTCAAGTCCATCTGGAGAGGTAGATGTAATGAATACTGAGAAACAGGATGTGTCAGGCGGTTGAGGAAGGGGGGAGAGACATGCCACATTTCCCCTCCACTGAATCTGCTTATGCAACCTCTGTCAGGAGCTGCAGGACTTGATAAGCCTCAAGTACCAGTTCATCGTCAGGCTATGGTTCTCCATCCTGATGAGGCACCTGATCCAGTGGTCAAACACTGGACCAAAAGCAGAAAAGCAACCAGAGACCTACACCCACGCTGTCAACTGGAGCCAAGTAAGAGGCTACGAGACAGCCAGAGCTCTGCACCAACCACAGGGCTAAGTACAAAGAGGTGAAAGAGCAACAAGTCACTGGAGAAATGCTGCGGGTTCCCAGAGAAATCTGGAAAAGGACGCTGTCAATGGAACTGGACAACAAACTAAAGGACCTGATGGATGGCCGTGCACCAGAGGCTGGCGACCAGAGAGGTCCTTTACATGCACTCGATCATCAGGAACCCACATTGCCCCCGGGACATGTGTTTCATCGAGGAGACACAGGAGCACACGTTCTGGAGCTGCTCCTTCACAAGGAGGTGTGGGGCAAGACTATGCAACACCTGGGAGTAGAAACAATGCTAAACTACTAGTGCATCCTGCTGAGGCTGGCACTAACCGGATTGGACAGAGGGACACAGTACCTTCCATGGGTGCTGGTGTCCCTCACCTCTCCCTCACAGAGTGACACCAGGACTGTACCACCTCTCCCCTCACAGAGTGATCCCAGGACTGTACCCACCTCTCCCCCTCACAGCAGCAGCCACACTGCAGAGCAGGAACACAGAGAGGACTCCCAGCACTGCCCACAGGACTAGACACTGACAGCAGGGCTGGACCACAGCTGAACTGCCTGAGGACAGAGAGGGACAAGATCTGTGCTGATCAGTATAGTAGACAGTGGGAATGCATGAGACTGAAGAGACATCGGACAATTTTAGACAGACAGACTGAGGGACAGAAAGATAATCTACCAGTCATCTGAAAGGAATACTAGAAGTTTTAACCATTAAGACAGAGAGAAAGAATAATTTCTCAATAATTTCATTTTAAAATATTTTTGGTACTAGATTTACAGATTTTAACACATTTTTCTTTCTAAAATCATTTGCTGTATAGCAAAGACCAGTGGGTTTAAAATGCCCAAATTAGCTTAAAAAAGTAATAGTTTATTTATAACAAAAAAAAAACATTGAATCCTATGTCCTGTCAATCACAAACATTAGTGTCTTTTCTCTCAGATGGTCAGGAAACATTTCCTGAGAGTTAGAGGTTTTGAAGATTAAACCAAAGATTTAGACTGTTAATTAGGCTCAAGAAAAAAATCGGAGCAGCAGGGAAGGTGTGAAGGTGAAAAATAAGAAATCTAGATAATATTTTTAGAAATTACATTCCTAACCATATAATAGTTACTTAAAATAAATGTACAGTATTTTATGTCTGTAATGAGAGACTTTATATTTTTATATCTTTTTAATCTGTGTAACGTTTCGTTCACTTCTGAATTTTACTTAAATTTCAGTAAAATTAATGTTTCCTGTGCCTTAATTAAATTAAGATTAATTAAGTGGGGATAGTGATATCACCATATATCAGAATTCTGAAGATGTTTCTAGGGCCAGAGAGAAACCCTTCATTTTAAGGTATACTGTACACTGTACCAGCTGTAGTGATCTTGTTGCATGTTGTCAAACAGTTTACTGCAACTGCAACAGTTTAGGTGATTTTTAACAAATTCCAAATTCTTTCTGCCTTTATTTCATCACCTTTGTATCACAACTGGATCAATGCCTTAGTGAAGAAATGAATTTGAAATTAAGACGCTTACTGTGCTGGCAAAACCAAATCTTCTTATTCTGAAATCCAGGACATCTTGAAGGCATAAGATTGTCTCTTCAGGGTTGTCTTATGCACATACATACCAGACATGAAAGTATTCATATTCTAAGAAGAATTATTTGTTTAAAAATTTCATCCTATTTCCATCAAATCCATCTGCTTTTGATTGTTCAAGTTGCATAGCAAATGATCTGTCTTTATGTATCATAGGTTTTGCTAGATTTGGGGATATTATGTGTTCTTAGAGATATAGAGCACTCTTAGACTCTCACAGCAGAGAACAGAACGTCTGTTTACAGATCTGCTCTGAAATGAATTATAATGAAGGCTGTTTGAAAAGACATTGAAACCAGCCTCTGTAGCCTGCCAGCCTATACTGGTGTGCTTGTATACAGCTGACATCGAAAAGTGAAAAAGTAATGACTTAATTGTTTTTTATCGTTAAGGAAAATTCAGTAAAATAAGAAAATAGTTTTTTATTAATTGTTCTGTATATATAACTGGAGGACTGAAGAAAACGAAACTTTTACCTTTATTTTGATCAGTTTTGTCAGGACCTGTAGAGAAGACAGAATCTTTTAAAACTACCACAAGGATGCAGTCTTCAGAAACCTTGGATAAGTAATTTGCCCGGAAATTTTGAACAATATCAAAGGAAAATACGCATATTTATTTAAAGAAACATACATTTTTGGGGGAAAAAATTGAAATGATCTCAGTCATTTGGATTTAAAAATACTACTTATTTTTTCTGTTAAAATGATTTTTAATAAAGATTTTTATATACAATACAAATCAAACTGGTAAAGTACAGTGTCCGTAAGAAGAGAGTGAATGAGCTTCCCAGCACCATTGATTGTCAGAGTGAGTCGTCCTGCAACATAATTGAAAATTTGTTTTGAAATCTTCCTACCATCACAGAACAATATATACTGTTTTTTTTAAAAAGACTGGAAAAATAAAGATTCACAGCTGTGATTTTATTTTGAATTATGAATTGTCTCTTAATTTACATTATTAACGCAGAAATCTTTTTAACTGTAGATGTAATTACACATGAATATGAGCCCTAACTGAGTTAAGTCCAGCATCAGTTTGAAGTAAGAGAGTTATCTTACCGGTACTGTTGATCCTCAACGTGGTGCTGTTGCTGAACACAAGAGCGTCGTTCTGAGCATCATTCTCTCTCCTAGCGCGGTAGTAATTTCCTGAGTCCTCATGGGAAACGTCATGGATGGTCAGGCTGCTGTCTGGCCCCAGTGAATGTTGTGTCCCAAACCCGTTGTAGTAGATGGCCACTTTATATTGAGGGCTCAGAACCTGTAGTATGACCAGTGGGGACTGGTCTGGCTGCTGTCTGTACCAGTAGGTGTGAATCCCTTTGAAGGACACTGGAGAGTCACATTCTCCCCAGTGTGAGGAGTCAGTGACACACAGTGACCAAACAGGCTGCAGAAAAACAAACCTGCAACTGAAATCAAATCATTTCATTTTCTAACTTGTCACACAAACATTTCTTAAAATAAGAAAGATCAACATGTATACTTCTGGAGATGAGGAATGAAATATAAAAATAGATTTGAAGACTTGCGGTCTTTGAGGAATTTTTAAACACCTAACTCTCTAAGCTACTGTACTTGTTTTACAAAACCTTCAATAACACCCTGCTTTTTCCTTCCACAACATCTTCAGGCATTTATCTAAGGAGCAGAAATAGCGCTGCCTGCTGTGAACATGTATGGCAGGTCTCTCCCAGCATCAGAAATGAGCGAAACCCAGTAAAAGATTTTCTCTCCATACTCACACACGAGGACCAGTCCAGTTTTCATCTTCTGGCAGAGGTTAGTAAACATGTTTGAATGACGTCTGCTTTCTGTGTAAGCAGATCACTGCGTCTCAGTGCTGATCGGTACTGACTCCTCCTGCAGTAGAAACCGCCTTTCTGTGAAACCAGCAGAGGAAGTTTAGACACACTGTGTCCGACACTCATCTGCTCTGGCTGTAAGCACACAGGCTCTGCAGTACTTCTCCATTGGAGATAATTTATGTATAAGCATTTCTCTCATTGATGGACACTCAGGTTGGATCTCCGAGTATAAAGCATGTGTAACGAACTGAGCATCTGGATGACCTTGCCTCTTGAAGTTTTTGTTCCATTTAAGTTCTGTTACATCACTGCTGTAATTATTTAATTAACATTCTAATCTACCCAGGTGTGAAGATGTTTTAAAACAAATAACTGTACTTTTACTGAATTTTATTTTTTAAGCAGTAAGTTGCCTTTAGAAAAATCCTTTATATGTCTAATTAAGAAAATAATTAGGTTAATTACTTAATTAACTACTCATGTCAGACCAAAAACCAGAAGACACCAGGCCCTCAACAGACTGAGCTGGACACCTGTGTTATAAATGAATAGTTCTGTTCTGTTAGGTGTGCTTGAAGAATCCTACCAGACCAGGAATCCCTGTCTCTCCCTCATAATCCTCTATGTTCAAGACTAAAAGGACCAAGATCCTTTAGACTGTCAGTATGAGACTTCCTGATTATTCAGAGTCAAGGAGACTATCTGCTGCTTTTCTCTAGACTGATTCCAGAAAAGCAATGTTTTTCATATTAGTTGATGTCCAAATATTGAACTCTATACTGAATGACCCCTAACTGGTGTATTATACAATATTAACATAACATCTGTAGCAGCGAGGCTTATTAATAAGAAAGAATTAAGTGTTCTGAGCCTTCCCAAATGAGGCCCCATTTCTCTGTTCATCTCTGTGGTGCAGCCACAGAGAGACTATTCATGCAGGGTGATTTAAGGTCCTAGGACAGCTCCCAAAGGGGGATGCACTTAGCTAAGTCTGGCTATCATGATCAATGGTCATCCATTGGCGCCTATCTGTCTAGGGAGTGCCAGATGGACATCTGGACTGCATTCCTAAGTGTCAGGAGTAAGTGACTCATATCTCACCGTGATCAACCAATCAGGGACTGGTAGGGCCGAGTAACCCACGTGGGACTCTGATGCCCATGGAACTTTCAGCCAATCAGCGAGCTGAAGTTCCTCCAGGTAAAAACAGGCAACACAGAGAGCCTGAAAGATTCAGAGATTCAGAGATTCAGATTCGGGAGATTCAGTAAGATTCTGGAGAGGATTCTGTGGACTGTTCTAAAGGGAATTCAAAGGAGAATTCCAGGGCAGGACGGCCCAGGAGCAAAAGGCTCCCAAGGGCAGGACATTCTCGCAGCGCGCCTCCTGATCATCCTGAGACTCAGCCCGGACAACCACGGAACGGCCAGTGTGTCCGAGTGCCAGAACTTTCCTTTGTTCTAAGAGTCTAGAGCGGAGGTTGCCAGAGAGTAACCAGAGGATCCACCCGAGGTTAGCAACAGCAGCAGGCCTCGTGAACAGGTTGGAACTGTGGACAGCTGAATCACTATTCAGAACTAGCTCTTCATCAGGAACGAACCGGTCCTCTTCCTGACTTGCTGGGACCCACAGTCATCTTTTCTCCTGTGCACAAACTTTGCTAGTTAAAGCCAACACTAACTAGCCGGTCAGTGAGCATCTGCAGCGCACCGTCGCAAGCCGCACAGCACAGCCTGGCACCGAGCCAGACAGCGCGGATTGGACAGCAACAGCCTGCAACTGTTTCTTTGTGCCCGCAGGAGATCTGAATCCCCAAAGATTGGATGAGTATTCAACTTCAATGCATTACAGCTCGAGAATTCAATTGTTATCCCAACCAGTTGATATCAATTTAATTCCTAAGAGTTATGTACTTGTTTCAAGTATCTAATGTAGAAGTTATAACCAAGTTCATTTCTGAAACGGTCTAAATGAATGATATACTGAACGTATGTCCTCTTGATATGTGTAACACTTTGTAACTGAATGAATATATATCTTTTGTATTCTGATAACCCTCTCGATAAGATCTGTTAGGTTTATATGCATATTCTATGTATTAATAAATGTATCCTCGTGTATTAGTACCTGTGTGTGTGCGTTGTTTGAGTTATGTCGCATGGTTGGATTCTAAAGCCATCAAAAGAATCAACTTTGTGATTTACTGCTACAATTAATAATTGTCACAGTAAATGCCCAAACCCTACAGAACTGGTGCCTTCAGAGAGCCACTACATTTACATTTTGGCCGGCTATGATTACATATTTGGCGTCCCTGAACGGCTATGAAACATTACACATCCCTTGATTTCAATTATACACTGTTAACTATATATCATAACTTTTGGGTTTGCCTTTTTAATAGCTTCCCTACATTGTCTATAAGACGTAAATGATCTCATGTAAATTTCTTCCTTCCTCTCGATACGTGCTATCTTTATGATGAGCAGACACATACTGGAAAGACAAGGTATCAGACACTCTCCTACAAAAGAGCTTAATTTTCTTTCGGAATGTTACATTTCAGGTAACACATCTGTTAGTAGCTGCAATCCCTTCACATTCAAATAATGATTAAATGAAGCAGAAAATATTGCAGATACACAAGTATTTGTTCAGCTTTTATTGCAACACTTTGACCATGACCTTGTGAAATCTGAAACACAAATTCAATCAGGTCCCTGAAATTGGGTCTACATACAGTTTGAATCACTTCTCATGTCTACATGAAAAGCTGTCTCGAGAAAAGCACAGAGACAGTGGTTTGAGAGTCACAGATGAGAGGAGACAGTGTCGTGGTTGATAACTGGGTGTTTAATGTTGACTGTTAAAAACACTCCAGTCATCTCGTAAAAGAAAGAAGCAGCGCCCTCTATTGACAGGTGGAATCAATGGCTCAATTTCTTAAAATTTCTGTGGTTTCGATTAAGGAGGAATCTGGACAGCTCTGTAGAATCTGGATCGGTATAAACTAATAAGATCATTAGTGGCCCTGTTTCTGCTGCATTCTCAGAGTGCTACACAGCAAGAACGTCTCCTCTGTGTTTCTGTCTCTTCTTCTCTTCTTCCAGCTGTGTCCTCCTGCTGTGCAGCTCCAGAGTGGCAGCTCTGCTCTACTGTGTCCTGTGCTGATGCTGAGTCCCACAGACCTCATACACTGCAGTGTCCCTGTGAGAGAGCTCCTGCAACACAGGTCAGAGGTCACTGCTGCTGTCAAACAGAGGCTGATAGAGCACTGAGGAAGATGGGCTAATGCACTGATCAATCAATCAATCAATCAATCCAGCAAATAGTTAATAAATCAGGCAATTGAAATAAACATATGATATTGCAACTAAAAAAAATACATTTCGGAAATCAGTCTAATTAACAGCAATCGCAGACCTCACTCAGCCTCGCAGCCCTGAGACAGAGGCAGTGTGTGAGGACTGATCCCCACTGCTCACCTGATAGTGTCCTTCAGCCCCCACAGCCTGTCCACTCTCCTTTCGCACCCGAGTCTCTGGGCGCTGCTGGAGCTGGGGTCTCCCCCCTGTAACAGAGGAGCAGATGAACCCCCATCAGCTCTGCTGCACAGGCTGCTCTCCAGTCTCTCTCCAGGACTGTGACCCCAGGACTGTACCACCTCTCCCCTCACGAGTGACCCCAGGACTGTACCACCCCTCCCCATGACAGAGTGACCCCAGGACTGTACCACCTCTCCCCTCACGAGTGACCCCAGGACTGTACCACCTCTCCCCTCACAGAGTGACCCCAGGACTGTACCACCCCTCCCCCTCACAGAGTGACCCCAGGACTGTACCAGCTCTCCCCTCACAGAGTGACCCCAGGTCTGTGACAGCCAGCAGGCTCCTCTGTGGTCACTCTGCTCAGCTGCCCTGCTGGGGCCCAGCACTGAATCTCTATCAACAGCTCACAAATAGCCACACGGTGAAGAAACAGGCAGCAGGAGAAACCACACCACGCTGCCGTGTGACTGAAGAGAGAAACAGGCTGGTGGAAACCGCAGGTAGAAGGCCTGCTCAGCAGTTATTGCTCATTTTAAAAAAGCAGCTATGTTCTAAAACTTCTGGCTTGAGACCTGAAAATACAAGATGGAGGCTGTTGTAGCTGCTTACTATGTTTTGATAATTGTAAGTCACACTGAATTAACTGTCAGCGCACTGTGTGAATAAAAGTGCAGCATCACTAGAACTGGTTTGTTGACATTAAAATAAAGAAATTTGGGGGCTTCTCAAGCAGAGCAGGGCAGACCCACCGTCAGAGGTGAAAAAGAAAAAGCCCCTGAAAGAGAACCATTTCAAGGTCCTGCGGGGCTCAGGACAAAGGAGACGAGGAGCTCTAGAGGAGCAACGGGTTGAAAAGCCTCCGCGAAAGAGCTACCGATAGCCCGCTCAACACAGATGGGGAGGACTGTGTGACACCCTGTGAGAACAAAATGGAGGAAGGAGTAGGCCCAGCCAGAGACGTCCCTTTCTACTCCCCAACAAGACCAGGAGGGAGCACAGTCTGCTTCTCCCAGTCTCCAAATGACAGACGTTACATTTAAGGCAAGTCCAAGACTTTAATCTATCACTGCTGTCCGGGTAAGCTATAAGCAATACTGGCAAAGCCTTTTAAAACTCCACCATGCCAGTGAAATTAACATTCATGTGTACTAATGTCAGAGAGCTAAGAGACAGAGTGAAAAGACAAGAAGTCTTTCACTACTTGGCCTCCGTGCAGCTCTCTCTTCTTACAGGAAGTCCACCTGTGGGAATAAGGTGACAAGTGGGAGTGTAGGCTGGAGTGTAGGAGGAGTACACTCTTCCGGAGTGGGAATCTTCCTGGGACATCGAGACATGAAGCTGAGCGTCACATTCTCCGTGGTGTGATGGTCACAGACATCGACTGGAGAGGCCAGAAGCTGACACTGATTAACATCTACGTTCTGACGGAACTCTTGGAACGGAAGGAAATGTTCACTGACCTGGTCAGCTGCTGCACGATGGACAGACATGTGGTCCTCACCATCGATGTACCTTCAATGCTGCTCAAACAGTTTCCCCTGGTGGGGGGCTTTAGGTGGTGATTCCCAAAGACGTGGAAACAACTTACAGAAACTTGGCAGAGGCGGTGAGACAGAACCCAGTCATCGAGGGCCAGGCGATACTGGGAGGCGCAGGGGAAACCCTCAAGATCTCCCGGTACGCAGATGACACAACGCTGTTCCTGAGCTCATACAGCGGATTGCAGAGAGAACTGCTAGTGATCCAGGGCTTCGGGCTCAAAGCTCAACCGTTGAAAGAGCAAGGTCAAGTTCTTCAGACCCTGGAGTTTCAGGATCATGATGCCAGAAGGTCTCGAGAAGGACTGAAGGGGATGTTTTTCCAGAGCCAGTACAACGGCACCACAAACTGGGCTGAGAGGATCACCAAGGTGAATGTGAAGCTGGGTCTGTGGAAAACATGGTTGCTGTCCCTCATGGGGAAAGTGATGGTGTTGAAAGCAGACATCCTGCCTTTTTTGGTTTACCTGGTCGTGTGTACCCACTGCAGGCGAGATTCAGATGAGTGCTGCATGCAGTGGTCTTCAAGTCCATCTGGAGTGGTAGATGTACCGAGTACCGAGAAACAGGATGTGTCAGGCGGTTGAGGAAGGGAGGAGTGACATGCCACATTTCCCCTCGACTGCATCTGCTTATGCAACCTGTCAGGAGCTGCAGGTCTCGATAAGCCTCAAGTACCTGTACTTCGTCAGGCTATGGTTCTACGTCCTGATGAGGCACCTGATCCAGTGGTCAAACACTGGACCAAAAGCAGAAAAGCAACCAGAGACCTACACCCACGCTGTCAACTGGAGCCAGAGGTACGAGGCTACGAGACAGCCAGAGCTCTACACCAACCACAGGGCCCTGTACAAAGAGGTGAAAGAGCAACAGGTCACGGGAGAAACACTGCAGGTTCCCAGAGAAATCTGGAAAAGGACGCTGTCAAAGAAACTGGATAACAAACTAAAGGACCTGATGGATGGCTGTGCACCAGAGGCTGGCGACCAGAGAGGTCCTTTACATGCACTCGATCATCAGGAACCCACATTGCCCCAGGGACACGTGTTTCATCGAGGAGACACAGGAGCACGCGTTCTGGAGCTGCTCCTTCACAAGGAGGTGTGGGGCAAGACTACTGTATGCAACACCTGGGAGTAGAAACAGTACTAAACTACTGCTGAGGCTGGCACTAACCGGATTGGACAGAGGGACACAGTACCTTCCATGGGTGCTGGTGTCCCTCACCTCTTTCTCACAGAGTGACACCAGGACTCTACCCACTTCTACCCTCACAGAGTGACCCCAGGACTGTACCACCTCTCTGGTCACAGAGTGACCCCAGGACTGTACCACATCTCCCCTCACAGAGTGACCGCAGGACTGTACCTACCTCTCCCCTCACAGAGTGACCCCAAGACTGTACCACCTCTCCCCCTCACAGCAGCAGCCACACTGCAGAGCAGGAGCACAGAGAGGACTCCCAGCACTGCCCACAGGACTGGACACTGACAGCAGGGCTGGACCACAGCTGCACTGCCTGAGGACAGACCGGGACAGAATCTGTGCTGAGCAGTATTGCGGACAGTGGGAATGGGAGAGACTGGAGTGACTCTGGAAGATTTTAGACAATCAGACTGAGGGACAGAAAGATAATCTACCAGTCATCTGAGAGGAATTCCAGAGGTTTAAACCATCAAACCAGAGAGAGAGAATAATTTCACAATAATTTTGTAGACACACAAATGGACTGAAGGACAGAAATGTAAGGTTTCTGCAACAGTTGCTTTAGAGTACAAGTTTTTAACCAGCATGGCAGAGAGACAGAGTACACCTAAGTGCAATAATTTCTTTTTAAAGCAAAATGTTTTTTGGCTACTAGATTTCAAACTTTAACACCGTTTTCTGTCTAAAATCAAACCTGAATTAACTGAATTAAATTAAAAAATAAAAGCGTTCAAAAAAATAGTTGAATACTAAGGCCTGTCGAGCATGAACTTTACTGTCTCCCTTTCGCAGACTGATGATCTGAAATCAAACTGATTTCCTGCAGAGTTAGAGGTTTTGAAACTAAAACCAAAGATTTAGACTGTTAATTAGGCAGAAGGAAAAGATCAGAGCAGCAGGGAAGGTGTCAAGATGAAAGAATAAGAAATCTAGATAATATTTTTAG
This sequence comes from Atractosteus spatula, assembly GCF_055471065.1. Classification (NCBI taxonomy): domain Eukaryota; kingdom Metazoa; phylum Chordata; class Actinopteri; order Semionotiformes; family Lepisosteidae; genus Atractosteus; species Atractosteus spatula. The sequence goes on along the minus strand of NC_142709.1, from coordinate 47,199,487 downwards.
AAATTACATTCAAAACTGTAAAACAGTTATTTTTATTACTCAAACTTGTATTTTAATGACTTTCATGAGAGATTTGAATCTTTTATATCTGTGTAATGTTTCCTTCACTTCTGACTTTTGCTTAGATTTCGGTCAAATTAATGTTTCATTAAGATTAATTAAATTGAGATTAATTAAAATAGTGTTATCCCCACTGATACTCACATCACTATGTATCAGTATTCTGGTGCTATTTCAAGGGCCAGAGAGAAACCCTTCATTTAAGATATATACAGTACCAGCTGTAGTGATCTTGTTGCCTGTTGTTGAACAGTGACATTTCAAATTCTTTCTGCTTTTCTTTCACCTGCTTTGTACCACAACTGGATTAATGCCTCAGTGAAGAAATTAACACAAAATTAAGTGTGAAATTAAGTTAAATTTACTGCACTGTGCAAAAAGAAATGCTCATTATCTGTAATCCAGAACATCTGAAAACATAAGATCGTCTTTTCAGGTCTGTCTCATACACAGACATACCAGACATGAATGTATCCATAGTCTATGAAGAAATATTTGTTTTAAAAGGTTTCATCCTTTTTCCATCAAATACTTCTTCTTTTGGTTGTTTGAGTTGCATAACAAATGACCTGTCCTTTATATCGTAACAAGTTGTGCTAGATTTGGGGATGTTATGCATTCTTAGGGATGTGCTGTAAAACATTCTCAAAATCTCACATCAAGGAAGAGATCTTCTGTTTGCAGAATACTCTGAAATTAATAGGTATAATGAAGCTTGTTTGAAGAATCATTCAAACCAGCCTCTATAGCCTGCACCAACACAATATACCTGTGGGCCTGTATTGGTGTGTTAAGTATAAGGCTGGCATCAAAAAGGGGGAAAATAATTACTTTTGGGTTTCTTTTTGCTATCTTGGAATTTCAATAAATCAATAACATAGTTATTTACAGATTATTCTGTGCATATAAAACTAGAGGACTGCAGAAAACAAATGTTTTACTTTTGTTTCTATCATAATTTGTCTGTACAGATGTTTCTATCTGTACTCTGTACAGAAGACAGAGTACAGTCCTGTAGTACATCACTACAGCAGTGATGCAGTCTTTGGAAACCTTTGATAACTAATTTATCTGGACATTTAGAAAAAATATAAAACAGAAATATGCTCATTTTAAATTAAAGACATGTCAAATTTTCAGAAAAAAAGGGAAATGATCTTTATTGTTTGGATTTAAAAATACAACTTTTGTTTTCTGTTAAAAATTATTTTGTTAAAAAAAGTTACAAAGCAAACTGGTTAAATATAGTATCTTATATAGTATAGTATAGTACCATCTTTTTTATGAATTACGAATTATGAAATGTCTCTTATTTTACATGATTAATTCAGAAGATGAATTATTAATCCAACTGAGGCTTTAATTACACATACCGTAAATATAAACCCTAACTGATTAAAGTTTCGTGAGAAGACAGAGGGTGATCTTACCGGTACTACTGATACTCAGTGTGGTGCTGTTGCTGATCACAAGAGCTCTGTTTGGAGCGTCGATCTCTCTCCTAGCACAGTAGTACATTCCTGAATCCTCATGGGAGACATTATGGATGGACAGGCTGCTGTCTGGCCTCAGTGAATGTCGTATTCCAAACCCGTTGTAGTAGATGACTGTTTGAGATTCAGGTCTCAGAACCTGCAGTATGACCAGTGGGGACTGGTCTGGCTGCTGTCTGAGCCAGTAGGTGTGAATCCCTTTGAAAGGACACTGGAGAGTCACAGTCTCCCCAGTGTGAGGAGTCAGTGACACACAGTTAACAAACAGGCTGCAGAAAAACAAACCTGCAACCGAAATCAAACCGTTTCATTTTCCAAGTTGTCAAACAAAACATTTCTTAAAAAGACAAAGATCAATGTTTACACTTCTGGAAATCAGAAATGAAATGTAAAAATTGATTTGTAGGTTCTGTAGTCTTGTAGGATTTTGTAAACACCTAACTCTCTATGCTATTTGTTTTACAAAACCTTTAGTAACACCCTGCTTTTTCCTTGCACAACATAATTCAGTTTTTATTATGCAAGGGTCAGGAAGAGCGCCCCTTGCTGTGTGTACATGGCAGATCTCCTTCCTTCTCCCTGCAGCAGAAACGAGTGAAGCCCAGTAAAGAATTTTCCCCCATACTCACATGTGAAGACCAGAGTAATTTTCATCTTCTTGCAGGGATTAGTAAACATTTTTAAATGACGTCTGCTTTCAGTGTGTAAAGAGAGCACTCCTCTCGGTGCTGATCGGTACCGACTCCGCCTGCAGTAGAAATTGCCTTTCTGTGAAACGGGCAAAGGAAGTTTAGATACACTGTCGACACACTTCTGCTCTGGCAGTGAGCACACAGGCTCTGCTCTTGTTCAGATCAGTACTTCTCCATCGGAGATACTTAATATACAAGCATTTCTCCCACTGATGGACACTCAGATCTCTAAGTATAACGAGTGTGTGACAAACTGAACTTCTGGATGACCTAGTGTCTTGAAGTTTTTTTTTTATTTGAACTCTGTTACATGACTGCTGTAATTATTTCATTAACAGAATAATCTAACGAGACCTGAAGGTGTTTTATAACAAACTGTACTCTACTGAGTTGTATTTTTAGAAAAAATGTTTATGTTTATGTGTAAAATATGTTTATGTCTGATAAAGAAATTAATTAGATTAATTGCTTAGTGGACTACTATGGTTGGATCAAAAACCACCAGACACCAGGCCCTCAACAAACTGAGCTGGACACCTCTGGTATAAATGAGTAGTTCTGTTCTGTTAGGTGTGCTTGAAGAATCTTACCAGACCAGGAATCCCTGCCTCTCCCTCAGGAATTGAGTCTTGATCCTTCAGCCTGTCAGGAAGAGACTTTCTGATTCTTCTGAGCCCAGGAGAGTATCTGCTGCTCTTCTCTGGACTGATTCCAGAGCAGCAATGTTTTTTCTATTACTTGGCGTCCCAAAATTGTGCACTGTTCTGAATCAGAAAAAGAAAAGGTTTATTCCGTGCTGAAAAGAGAAGAAAAAAAACACAACATTTTGACTGTGGAGCCTTCTTCGGACGTGTCCTCCACAGCCAAAACGTGTTTTTCTTCTCTTTTCAGCCATGAATAAACCTGTACTTGCTCCTTTGCGGCCTACGCATGCTGACACAGCCATCTGCTTGCACTATTCTAAATGACCCCTAGCCAGTGTATTATACAACATTAACATAACATCCCTTGTTTTAGAATATACGCTGTTAACTATATATCATAACTTTTGGGGTGCCTTTTTAATTGCTTTCCCAGATTGTCTGCAAGAAGTAAACAATCTCATGTAAATGTCTATTTTGCTCTAGATATGTGATATCTTTATGATGAGCAGACATATACTAGAATGACAATGTGTCAGAGACTCCACCACAGCTGTCATTTCTGCTGGTTTCATCTTAGGTAACACATGTGTTAGTAGCAGCAAACCCTTTGCATTCAATTCATGATGAAATCAAGCAGAAAATTTTACAAATACACAAGCATTTGATGTGTTGTTTTTTTGTCACTGCGACATTTTGACCATGCCCTTGTGATATCTGAAACACAAGTTCAATCCAATCCCTGAATCTGGCGTCTTCATACAATTGATACATGAATCACTTCTCCTGTCTACGTGAAAAGCTGTCTTGAGAAAAGCCGTGGTTTGAGAGTAACAGATAAGAGGAGACAGTGCTGTGATTGAGTGGTAGGTGTTTAATATCAGCAGTTAAAAACACTCCATTCAGCTAATAAAAAAACAGCGCCCTCTAGAGACGGCTGTGCTCAAAGGTTCAGTTTGTGAGGTGAATTCTTCGGTTGCCATGAAGGAAGAATAATAATAATTACTTACACGCTTTACAGGTAATGGACTCCCCTCCACCACCAACAATGTGCAGAATCCACCTGACTCTGTGGATCCTGACAAGTTCATCATTGCGGCCTGTTTCTGCTACATTTTGATTATAAATAATGCCACATATATAAAACAAGTATAGATTTTTTTAAAGTTTGTCTGTTAAGGGTATAAGTACACTATAAAAATCATTTCAAAAGTACTGTAGAAATAATGGAAAATAATTTGTGCCGCAGTTGTATATCAATGAACAAACAGAAGTGTGATAAAGTTCAAAAGTGCGCATTGTCACTCCAAAGCTTCGATAGCCCTGTCAGTATCGGTGAAATAGCATGGCCGTTTTTCCCTACTCCCACAATCCCTTATGCCTCACGCTTTTAATTTCAGACGCGAAGTTTTCACTTTTGGCCTGTTTCTGTCTCTTTTTAATTTGCGTCTTTCAGAAGACATCAGCTTGAGTTAACAGTGTTGGTATCTCCTGAGGATTTAAAATCCCTTGATTTAAATTGTACACTTTTAGCTACATATCCTAACATTATTGTTTACCTTTCCCGATATTTCCTATAAGATGTAAATGAAATACATATTTATTTTTTCCTCTGGATATGTGATATCTTTTCGATGAGCAGACACCACACACACAGGTGGATGCTGCACATTGGTGGTGGTGGAGGGGAGTCCGCATTACCTGTAAAGCGTTTTGAGTGGAGTGTCCAGAAAAGCGCTATATAAGTGTAAGCAATTATTATTAATTATTACACGGAACGTTTTTTTTTTCTTTCTGCCGAGGTTCTCCTGGTTACATCTCGGGTATCTCATCTGAAAGAGTTGTCATACAGCTTCACGCCACTAGAGGGCTGTCTAGTGTTGTTGAGTGACAACGCAGGACTGAAGACTGGATAGCAAGACCGAACTGGTAATATAAGAACATTGCTCTGTGACGTAATGCTGTAAGTTACAAAACGGTGATTACGACTGTGCATTCAAGAAATGCACAGTTAATAATAAATGGAGATAAATACTAATAAAAATAATTAACATAAGTTGCTAGAAAGCTCCGTTAAATAGGATGGTTAATATTTTATTAATGTTCATTTGGCTGTTTGTTTATTTTCATCTATGAAGCTGAAAAGCTCAGCTCTCAGACTTGAAGCCAGCAACATATTTTCTGACACTGTGCTCGCGTGATTCCTATAGTAGTTTTCTGGAATAATAATTTTATTGCAATTGAAATTGAAAGGTGGGAGGTGTGGTGGTGCAGTGGTTAGCTTTGCTGTCTTACAACTCTAGGGCCCTGGGTTCAATTCCAGATGTGGGGTGCTATCTGTGTGGAGTTTGCATGCTCTCCTTGTGTTCATGTGGGGTTTCCTCTGGGTGCTTCAGTTTTCTTCCTCAGTGCAATGAACTTCTGGCAGGTTAATTGACTTCTGGGAAAACTGGGCCTGGTGTGAGTGTGTCTGTGTCTGGATCTGTGTCTGCCCTGCAGTGGACTAGCATCCTGTACAGGGTGTGTCCTGCCTTGTGCCTGTTGCTTGCTGGGATAGGCTCCTGTGACCCTGCACATCTGTACTGGATAAAGCAGTAAGAAAATGAATGGATGGATGTTAATTAGAACTGGCAGCCTAGAGGGGATCCAGCATTTAATTTTAATATTAATACATTTCAGTAGAGTGTTAGAATACCGTTCCTTGATTTTAATTTGACTCAGTTCATTATCTATCCCAGCATTCTGTTATCTTTTCTACCACCCCTCTCTCCTGGGGGAGGATAACGATGAGGCTACCTGATCACTCATGTTCCCTTTCACAGCCACAAGACCTGTGTCACCCATCTTATAATGTGTATTTCTGCTGCTTGGCACTGGTCTGCATCAGGTCCTGCCCAAATTTCCCATTGGCCTTTACAAATCATGGCCTCCTAATAATCTCCATCTATGAATTGGCTTCATTACTCCATTCTCCTCCCCAGTAGCTGGTGTGTGGTGAGCGTACTGGAGCACTATGGCTGCCGTCACATCATCCAGGTGGATGCTGCACACTGGTGGTGGTGGAGGGGAGTCCCCATTACCTGTAGAGCGCTTTGACTGGGGTGTCCAGAAAAGTGCTATATAAGTGTAAGCAATTATTATTATTATCACATTTTATTGGACCTGTATGAGCTGAGCCTGGTTCTGAGGAGTATCCAGTTCTATTCTGATTTGCATTTGCCTTTCCGGGTTCTACAGTATTTGCAGTAGTTCCCAACTTCTTGTATTTGTGAATCCTGAAAAACAAAAACTTACAGGTCTGTTAGGTAAATGTAAATGTAAATGTAAATTATTTATGTAAATTAAGAAAAGCACGGATTTAAACTCACATCTCTGAGGTACCCCACAAATTGGGACAGGCCTGTTTTAATTGTCTCCCCTGATAGTTATTCTGTATCCTTTTATTTATTACCAGTCCATGTGCACATATCTTGCTCAATTTAAGAGCTATTCTTTAATGTGAAACTTAATACATAAAAAAAAACTAAATGTACTACATCATACACTCTAATGGCATCCATTTCTGATGCAAGTCAAAGAAGTGAAATAAGTGAGTTCAACAAGATCTGCCCTTTCTGACTAACCTCTGTAAAACAATTCCTTTTCACTATCAATGGCTCTGGAAAACTTGATGCGAACGTCAAAGGCCTCGCCAACCCGGTGTAAAACTAGCGTGGGCGCTGGACGGACAGTGACACCGAAAGAAACGAGCACGAAGGAAAACTAGGTGGTTTTTTGACAAGAGGTCGCCAGAAACAAAGGAGTTCACCCCCAATCCCAGCAGTAAGTTAAATCAAGAGATGCAAACCCGAAAAGGTGCGATTTATTTTTAGCTTTTTTTGTTCTCTAAAAAAATAGCAATAACAGTTATATTTGGTAATGTGAATGTATGTTTGTAGCGAGGGTCCTGATTCTGAGCAACTCCTGCAAACGAGGGTCCCGTTGTTAGTGTTGGGTCACTATTCTGGTAGATTACATTAATGATGCCAGGACACTTTAGAATATAGAACATCTCAGTACTATAGTCAGCACTGCACATTTAAATAACGTGTTATGGACTGTGTTATGGTTTCTAATACCTGACGCTGTACTCTGCCACGCCCTTCCAGTGAGCTCACATCAGTTTACTTCGAATTACTATGTTTTCACTACAGTGCCCCGTACAGCGGCACAGCGGGTACCGCAAACCAGAATGTGTCCCCAGTGACTCCGCAGGTCTAGCAGGAAGAGTTTTGGCTCTGGTCGCAAGCTGTTAAAGGTTCTGAGGTTTGCATGCCAATAGCGCCGTTTTTAGCATTAATTCATATGCACACAGGGCATTGCACAGTTTAATTTATTCGGAATAATTCGTAAGTTTTTTTTACCGATTTATTTCGTAGGTGCTGTGGCGAAAACGGAAGGAATATTTCAACCCAACAGAATATGACTTTAAAAGAAGAAGCACAACACCAAGCCACCAAAATCGTCGCTGTTACCGGGCAGACTGACGGAGCATGGCTAGGGAGGTGTGACAGGAAGTTCGTGAGGCGCTGCATCAACGCAACTGGGAAACGAAATTGGACGTCATCAGCATGACGGAAAGAGCTGTTGACGGATTTTGGCTAAGGGTCTAACCGAGCTCCCCGTCAGATCTACTTAACACGGCCTTACAGTTGCATATGTCTTTAAGAAAACTGGTCCTGACAGACTACGGTTATTTTTTTCTTTCACGCTGAGTTCCGTTGCAAGCAGAAAGAAAGTGCGACGGGCTCATTCGGGTTGCGCTGTATGTGTTGAGCATCTGGAGGAAGCAGGGGCGGCTCTTGTCGCGGCGGCTCGCTGGGTGGGGAACTGTGCACAGCCTGTGGGGGACGCGTCTGTCCATCCGCCTGCCCGTCATGCTACAGCAGGAGAAGAGCGAGGAGGAGGCCACGGTGGATGTCCATTTCACTGATCTGCCCGACGCGCTGATCGCCTGCAAGGTGGACCAGGACGTCTTTCTGGACCATCAGTTCAGGGTGAGGATGAAACAGCGGTTTTCCTTTTCTGTGCGTCTTATCGTGGTGGTGGGGGTGCACCAACACAAACACGTCTGCGCCTTTGACAGAGACCGGTAAGAGCAGCTGCAGCCAGGAGTGTCACTTAATAACACAACATTCAGTTTCATGCACCACAAAAGGGAGGGGTTAGCCTCCGTTTACAGGGTGTTCTAAGTTATCTACGCATGATAAACCTGAGCTGATCTGCCTGTTGTGCACATTCCTAATAGGTAATCATGCGCTCTCTAATTTTCCAGGGAAAACGCAACTCGTCTGTTTTTTTTTTGTTGGAAAATTGCAGACCCTGAGGTGACGCGCGACTATTTTGAAGGACGAGCACATTTTGCTGTGTCCGGGTTAAGGATAGTGAAACGGCTAACGGTGAAAATAAATGCCTTTATACTGAATGGTTGCACTGAGTGATTCAGGTTCTTAAATATATCTCGCTGTGTGTCAACTTTTTCTGTGCCTGAGTTTTATCTTCCTTTTATATTTTAAAGGACATAGGTGTCACCACACCTACCTTTGACATGGTTTATGACTCAATTCAAGTGCGCATTATCAGAAAGGGTACAAACGAGCAGTGCCTGCCTGTTCCATGTTGTAGTTAGTGCTTAATTGATCCACGAATCTCATCTGCCTGTTTTTTGCAAGAAACCAGGTGATCAGCTTGAACCACATGGGTGGGCAGCTTGTTCCACACTCCCACAACACTTTGTGTAAAGACGTACCCCCTGTTTTCAGTTTTAAGTGCAATTCCACATACGTTCCACTTGTGTCCCCTGTTATGTGCTGTCACTTTCTTAAGACGTCCGCTGGGTTGATCCTGTCAGTGACTCTGAGGATTATGAATACTTGAAGCAGGTCCCCTTGTAGTCTTCTCTGTTCAAGACTAAAAAGGTTCAGTTCCTTCAGCCTGTCAGTGCAGGACACTCCCTTCAGCCCCAGCGTGTATCTGGCAGCTCTTCTCAGGACTGATTCCAGAGTAGCAATATCATTTTTCATAACTTTATAGAAATAGATTTGCTGTCTTTTCTGAACCAGCCGGTGGGGTGGGGGTGGGGGGTAATTTAATCAATTAAGACTCTGTGGCCCCCAGGCAGGATGTGAGCCCCCCCACCCCTGTCTTCAAATCTGGAAGCTCTCTGTCATGCTGTGCCACAGAGGAGCCCTGGGTTAGTGTGTGTCTAGTAGTCTAGTAGTGTGGAGCAGTGATTAGGACTATGGACTCAGGACCAGAGGGTTGTGGGTTCAAGTCCCAGGTTGGACAAAGCTATTGTTCCCTCGAGCAAGGTTATCAAGCCCTGTACCAGTGTAAGATTTCTTTGGATAGAAAAATCAGATGAATACAGTGACATAACCGATGCTTGGTTCTGACACGACACTCAGTGTTTTAACCATATAGGACTACCTGGACTGATTCTTCGTCCTTGGTATACATTGTGTTGGGAGGACCTTCTGTAAATCCTGGAGAACAGATCTGGGCATAAGCTTTGTCCTTTAAACAAAGTTCTGCGGTCCGTGTGCTACCGGGTGCATGCCTTGGGCTACCTGAGGTTTTGTTGGGGGTTTCTCAGTGGTTCTCAAATCGTGTGTGTCACGTGAGCAAACATGTCTCCAAAAAGACCCAGTGAAGTATGTCAGACTCGACCCCAGCACCTGGGCAGAGCTCTGGGTGGGAACTATAAGAAATGGACAACCAACCTTCTGAGCTGCCTGAAAACTCACAGCGTCTGTGGGGAGGAGAGGTGCCGGGCGAGTCGTGTGCTTTCCCTGGGTGAGGCGCGGGAGCAGGGTGCTGAACTGAGGTAGGAAGGGAAAGGATCCACCAGCTCTAGCCCAGAAAGAGCTCCAGAGCCCGGCTTGGATTCTGCATTTCTCCCCTTGCGGGCTCGGGGTGCGAGACGAGTGGTGGCCAGCTATTAATGATAATGTGATAATGATAATGTTTCTTTATTAGCCCTATACAATTTCTTGCATTAGGAATTCGTCTTTTCGCATACCCCAGCTTTTCTCCATGAGACACAGACACACAGACAAGGAGAGAAGCTTGGGGTCAGAGCGCAGGGTCACCCATTGTACGGCGCCCCTGGAGCACTTGGGGTTAAGGGCCTTGCTCAGGGGCCCAACGGTGTAAGATTCCTCTGCCGGCTGCGGGATTACAGACTGGTGCTCTGGGTTCGAGCCTGCCCCTTAACTGAGCAGTCGGTCACCTGCAGCAGCTCCTGCTCTGCCCCTGCTGGGCTCTGTCCCTGGAGCGTGACTACGTCAGGGCAGTGTGGCAGCAGGGCTAGGGTACGAGTAACGGGTACGACCCAGTGTTCAATGTGGTGAAGCAGTGCTTTCCAGTTCCTGACGGAAAACCGAGCCGTGATGACTCAGGAATGGAATGTACTGTGCGGGAGATGGGGGTGCTATCAGTAGACTATCTGCAGAATGGTGGTGACAGCCTGGGATCTGGACTAATTGTTTACAGCAGGATGTTTCAACTCTGAGCCAGGAGGCTCTGGTTGTGATTTCTTCGTCTCTTGAAAGCAGCAGCACCTGAAGAGATGGTGGCAGTTGATCCATTTTTCCAGTTCCAGGTCACTGATTGATTGAGGTCATTAAGAGCTGGGCTGGAATGTAAACCGACAGACACACTGGCCCAGAGGTGGCCTCTCCTGGGTTAAAAGGGGAAAAAGAGAAAGTTCAAGATCACTTACAAGAAAGCTACCAGTGATGTAGTTCTTCATTTGCTGTGCTGGAAATACCGTCATTGAAAAAGTATTATTTGTTGCGTATGCGCACTTAAAACAGAAACACTGAAAGCCAAAACAAGCCCAGGTTAAGTTGTTGTTTCCGCCGTTACTTAATCAGCCGTCTTTTCACAGGTGTCTTCAGTTGTTTTGGCCATTCTTCACGGTTGGACCGTCAAAAGTGTCGGTCTGCGTGCAGCACATTCATTTCTATCCATCAGTTGCTAGTCTGTGCTGTAATCCAGGCGTCGGTATTCAGAGCAAGTGACGTCTCTTCTTCCCGTGTGCGCTGTTCGATTCCGAGCCCACCTGAACCGGCATCGCGGCAGATGTCTTTCAGACTGGTTTAGAATCCGTTACTTAGTTAAATATTGGCTGGCGAAAGAAACGGAGAAGGAGGATGAAACCTTGCAGGAAAACGTGTTTTGTAGGCCGAAGATTTCAGTGGTGCAGGTGAAGAACGTTTATTTCTGTTCCCTTTGACGTTCCCGAATCTGCAGCTGGGACTCCTGATGGAGACGTGTCGGCTATCATTGCTCTTGGAGGGTACAGATCTCTGTCCTGCTGTCTTTAAAAGCGGGTGCCCTTTCAGCACCTCTACACGGTCACAGGGCCACACGTATTTGTGTCTGTCAAGGCAGAGGAAACCAGGTGCCTGCAGTGTTTTCTGGCTGTGCAATGTCTTTAGAAATCCCCAGAAGCTCTATTGGAAAGTTGCTGTGAGCTCGGTTCCTGTGTGGTCGCCGCTGGTCCGATCCCCCTTTTTCGAAAAACACAGTGTTTGCGGTCTCACAGTTTCTGTGCACGGGTCACGTTGTCGGCGCAGTAAACACTTCATCATCTTGCATCTCGCTTGGAGAGACGTGACTCACAGATCCTTATTCCAGGCGGCAAACATCTTTATTTGTCTTTCCAGCAGAGCTGAGGAATCTCATGACCGCGCGGTGAATTGGCCTTTGTTTGTGGAGGGTGTTTTAATCTGGAGTTTCCGGCTGCGCAAGCCGAGACAGAGCGGATCGTTGGCTCACTGGAAGGCACCCTTCCTCCCAGGAACGGGGATCGGGGATGGGGCTGGATGGCCTGGAAACACTAACAGCTGGAATTGGGAATTTTCGCTTGACTATGAGCGAACATGAAATCCTGCACATGCAGCAGGGGGGGTGCAGTATAACCCCTTCTAGCAGGGCGTGCCCCTCGATTCCTCCTCAGAACCTCTCCGGCTCTTGCCACAATCGTCTAGCTCACACCTAGAGAGCCACGGCCCAGCGTCCTTCCTAAAAAACGAAAGGAAGTATAATAATGAAGCAGGTCAATCTTCTTGTGAACTCACAGTGCCTTCTAGCAGTTATGACTTGCTAAATGTTTCAACAACGTGCCACCTCTTACATTTATTGAATAATTTAGCACTATTACACCGGTAAGTGGTGGTGATCTGTAAAATGAACTGGACACCGCATCTGTGTCTCTCCAGGATCTGATAGGTGAACAACGCTGGTAGTTATACTGCCCATTTCCCCTTTTAGCCCCCAGGCAGATATTTATTTATGATGTACATATGAGCGGTGGTATAGTGGTTAAAGTGGCTACCTCACCGGCTGGGGCCCCGGGTTCAGTTCCTAGGGTGCTGTCTGTATAGAGTTTATATTTTCTTCTCGTGTTCACATGGGTTTCCTCCCAGTGCTCAGGTTTCCTCCCAAAGTCCGAAAACATTCTAGTATATTTGCTAGGTTAATTGGATTCTGGGAACAATTGGCCCTGGAAGTGTGTGTAATTGTGTCTGTGAGTGCCCCACCTTGGGCCTGTTGCTTGCTGGGATAGGTTTTTCTTCCCACAACCCTGAATTGAAAGAAACGGTTAGAAAATGGATGGATGGATGGCAGAAAAATAATATGTTAAACACAAGAGGAGGCCATTTTATTTAGTTGGGATGCCAAGTGGTTAATCGACTCCAGAGCGTGGCTGGGTAGTTTGTTCCACACACTTGTGACTCTTTGTGTAAAGCGTAGGCTGACAAAATCCATTTTCTGATGTCCATTTCAGGAGAATTCAGGCAGAAAAAAGTTACGGCCTATGGTGACCTGTCCGTGGAAGAGACAGACTGGGTTTCATGATCGAATGGCTTGGAAAAACATGAGTCAGAGTTACAAGTCACCGGGATCGTGCCAACTTTCTCCACCTCAGCTCATGACTGCTGAGAAGTCCTGAGGCAGAAAGCCCCTAAGATTCCAGCTGCTTAGTTTTCGGAAAATGTTTCAAAGCTGTCTCTTGGACAGAGTTCAGAAGATCATAAAAAGAAGTTGACATCCCTGTTTGCTGAGCACCGGAGATAGGCCGGTGCCCTTTGACCTCGCAGGCGTTGAGGTTGCAAACTGTCTGACACGTGGCCAGACCCGCCAGTGTATGGAAAATCAAAGTGTAAAGTTCAGGATTCAGGTTGTTTGTTACCATTTACTGCCTTCTGTCAATACTGTCTTTGAAGCTGTTTTTTTTAAGTTACATTTTTCAGATGTAATTGTGAATTGAATTTGATTCACTTTCCTGGTTTTTTTTATTCCACATGGGTGTATTGAGGGAGCCTTGTGTATCTGAACTGCAGAGACGTTTTACACAGCACAGGCGTCAACACTCCCAGTATCTCCTGTTAGCTCCCAAAACATGTTTTCTAATTCTAATTCACATAAGAACACAAGAGAGGGTGGCACAGGGGGGCTCAGTTAGCTTTGCTGCCTCACACCACTGGGGCCCGGAGTTACATTCCTGGGGTGCTGTCTGCATGGAGTTTGAATGCTCTCCTCATGTTGATGTGTAACACACAGTCCAAAGACACATTGGGAGGTAAACTGGCTTCTGAGAAAATTGTCTCTGCTGCGAGTGTGTGCATGTTTGTGTCAGTGTCTGTCCTGCGATGGACTGGTGTCCCATCCAGGGTGTATCCTGACTTGTGCCCGGTTGCTTGCTGGGATAGGCTCTGGCTCCCCAACAACCCTGTCAAGAATAAGGTGTCTTAGAAAATGGATGGATAAGAACACAAGGAAGATTATAGATCATTCAGCTTTTTGGTGGAACAAGTTTTATTAGTTATGAGTGAATCAGTTCCAGAAAGTCTTGTAGCTCTTTCTCCAATGATCTCGGCTTCAACAAAACAGCTAGGTGGTTTGTTCCACTCTCCCAACATTCTTTGTGTAAAGCAATAGCATTGGCTGTACAGACCTCTGGCAGTACGGCTCTGTGAGTGGGAACGAGCTGACAGCTCTGCAGCAGAGACAGCATGGTAGGCTCCCCCATAATAAACACAGGCACACATGACCTGTTCTTTCCACTGTGCTGAGTCACGTGCTCCTCGCTCATTTCGGCTCGAAAGCAAATTTGCCGGCGTGCATTGTTGTTGTCTTAAAGAAGCTGTTAAAAGTTCTCCGGGCGATAGGCAGGGCTGGGTCTTTGTTTCTGTGTCTCAGTACCTGTGGTGGAGCTGAGCTCTCGAGATCAGCAAAGAAGGGCCTCTCTGTTTCCACACACACAAAAAAAAATGCAAAACAGTACCCCCTTGTCAAGGTGTCAATAAGCTTTTTCAGTCTGGTTTTGCATTAGGCTGGAATTTTCCACTGCAAGCTCACCTTGCCTAATTATAGCACATGGTTTAAGGTGGTGCTTTAAAAGGTGCATTATAAAATGCAATCTGATGTAATGAGCTGTTGATGGGATTCTTCCACTCGCTCTGTTGTCTTGTGACTCTTCAGTCATTGGCAGTAGTAGAATTGTTTTCCCTTGGAGGTGAACAGGAGCGCCCCAGAGCGCAGCTCCTACAATTGGTTGTAATATTGAGGTTCAGACAGGAGAAAGGGAGGTTTGCCTATAACTGAGTAGCAGCCGGTGTCCGCTCTCAGTCAGAGCTGAACAGTACGGCCAAGAAGTAGCAGGCTGCCAAGATGGGGTTAATCCTGAGTGTTCTTGGTAGGCAAGGTCTTGTAAATCTTTCCCTGGAAACTGCGGGTAGGAAGGAGTGATACAGGAGAGGCAGGCTGGAATGCCTTCCCTCTGAGGACGGGAATCTTGTCTGCCTCCAGTGGATGGTCAGGCGGACTCGCTGAGCTGTCTGGGAATTCTGACACCTCTGATCTGACCTTCTGCTGACATCTTGTAGCTCTGGACCCGGGGGTGCTGTCTGGGTGAAGTTTGCATGTTCTCCCCGTGTTCATACGGGTTTCCTCTGGGGGCACCGGTTTCCTCCCACAGTCCAAAGACGTATTGCTGTGTTAATTGGCTTCTCGGAAAAATTGGCCCTGGTGTGAGTATGTGTGTGTCTGTGTGCCCTGTGATGGACTGGTGTCCTGTCTGGGGTGTATCCTGCCTTTTGCTTGTTTCTTGCCAGGATAGGCTCTGGCTCGCCCACAACCCAGAATTGGATAAAGCAGTTAGAAGATGGATTAAATAGTTATCAGCACATTTCTGCTTTGGCGTGGACCAGAAGGTTCTAGATCTCAGCTTTGTGATTCCAGCCTCAGAGACACGCTGGCAGTTCCATCTCCATTGTTTATGATGCCATATTCACCAGTTTGTTTGCGTTTTCCCTACTAGTGTAACATTTTTCCCAACTTGGAAAAGGCTGAATCCCAGAGCTCAGTTCCCCAAGACTCTGACTGGGAAACGCTTTTCTAGAACAGCTCTGTGCCAGATTAGCATGGCTATAGAATAAACAGCCTCTGCTCTAGAGCAGCAGTGTTACTGGCGTCCTCGGTTAACACTAAATTAAAGTTTGACAAATAAAACCCGTAATTGGTGTCGGTGAGTACCTTAAAAATGGATGTAGTGAAAAGCAGAACATTCTGTCCCTTTATGGAACCTTGGCTGAAAACCTGATTTCTGGAAAGCGTGAGTCCACTGTTTCAGAGCGGTGAGCCGGAAAAAAAAAAAAAAACACCTCAGATTGCTATCCCCTGAGCTGAAGAGTGGACGTCGCTGTTTAAATATATTGTTCACAGTAACCCAATACCACAGAGCTTGATTACCTAGTGGAAAATATTGTTACTGTAAACCGGTCCCTGTGACTCACAGAGGAATTTGGCTCAACATGCCCCAGGGCCAGAGAGAAATGTGCATAGTAATATCCTGACCCGCGGTTTTCACAAATACAGTACTCACGTCTGAGCGAAATCTGAGTGTTGTTTTTGTCAGAGCAGCAGCTCGTGTGGTGACCTGTCTGTGTCGGGGCCCGTTCAGGCTGTATCCCAGCATTCCCCTGCAGCTGAGGCTGATGGGAGCTCCTTCCAGCGCTCCCTCAAGGCAGATGAGATCCTAACTTGGGGAGCCTTAAACAGCGCCCTTAAAAAATGAGTTCATTGTCCTGTGGGAGCTGTGGTAGGGGCAGGGGTGATCATGAGGGGTGTACGTGCGGAGAGCGGCCCATGTTGCGGGATGACACAAGAACAGTCTTCACTCAGTAAAACAGTTATCAGGGCAGCTCAGTTCAGTTTATTTGTCATAAGCACAAGTGCAGTGAAATGTTTATTTGCATATATGCTCCGATACAAAGACATTAAAGGAATCGCCCAAAACATCAACACAGAACAGCAGCAGCAGCAGCAACAACATGTTAAATAACATACAACTTAAAAAAAAAGACAGACAAGCAGTATGAGAAAAAAAAACACATCAGTGTGAGCATGTGGTAGGAGTAGAGTTCAGTAATCTGACTGATTCGTTTTAGGTCTTCCAGTCTACCCGCCCTAAAAAGCAGAAAAGGGCCACATTACTTCAATTTCCCTTGTTGGTCTGTGCAAATTCGCTGAGGAGCACCAGTCAGAACGGCTCTGTGCTCAACTTCTTGCAGCAGGTAGTGATTTGAGCTGCGGTGCTGTGCTGTGAGTCTCCAGAGATCTTTGCCAGCGATGCTTTCCGAACTCTGCCTGGCCAATCCAGCCGAATTGGTTATTCATGCTTGGGGCGAATTCTCCAGCTCAGGAGCGAAGGGTTGAGCTGTTCTTCAGCGGCTCAGATGGATCTGGATGCAGACTGAGAGGAGCGTTGTCGCAGTGGACTAGAAAGGAACGGCAACACTAAACAGGCCCCAGACTTCCTAGGGGCTCCTGGAAAAAAAAAATGGAAAATTTCAAAAGAATTTCCGTGCTTGGAAACGGTACAGAAAATGGAACAAGCCACTCTGGAAAAGTATATGGCAAGTGGTGACAGAAAGCGAGGTATAGCTCGTTAACAGCGGCTGGGGTTGACAGTGCAGACAGGGCTGATAAGGGCTATTTGCTGAGCAGCTGAATATACTTACTGTACTGAAATAGGTGATAAATTAAATAAAATGAAAAGGTGTGATGGGGACCTTATGGAAAACTAAACTTGGAGGGACTAGGAAACCACAGACCCAGGTTATTCATAAATAGAAATAGGTGTACACCGGTATATATTCACATACATACAGTAAATACAGACAGACCTGTCGTTGTGATGGAAATACCCACAGCTTAGGTGCAGCACAAAGGAGGAACAGGCTGTAGACTGAGGAAGTTGAAAACACCTGGACGCTTGCCTGTTGTGAAAACACAAACAGTGGAAAAGAACATTCCTTAGACGGAAGAGGGAAGTGACCTGCGTGTTAGAGCCCAGGTGGAGGCTCCGAGACCGTCGGGTGACAAAGGAAGAAGGAGTGAAGAGATTTGGAGAGGTCATTCTCGGGTTCCGCAGGTCGCCCTGTCCTGTAAGGCTCTGGCCTGCCTGCTCCCTGAGACTGTGGCAGTGGGCAAAGCGGTGATGCCTACAGACTGGCCTGCAAGCTGACCAGTGCCTCACCAGGTCAGTGCTGACCAGTTTAACAACCTCAGAACAGTTGCAAACAAGAAGAGGCCTATCCAGCCCTTTTGGTCATTAGTAGGTAATTGATCCAGGATGTCATCCGGTATTTTCCTGATCAGCTTTAACAGCAAGGTTGAGTAGCTTGTTCCAGATTCCCGCAACCCTTTGGGTACAGGAGGGCCTCCTTGGTTCTTGGTTTCACCTGTAGTTTTCACTCTTGCCCTCCGTCAGGGCCTCTATGCTCATTCTGTTGACTCTGTCCTTGTCTTGGAGGATTTTGAACACTTTTTTGAACAGATTCCCTCGTAATCATCCCCATTGAAGACTCGGTGTGGTTTGTTAAAGGCTTCACAAAGCCTGCAGGCCTGGCCAGGACTGTACAGGAGTGCTGTGTGTTTTGTGTGCTGTGATTTGGCTCAGCCACACGTGTACCAGCAACAGTAATCCGGTTGTCGCCAGCTCCCGGTGATGAGTAAGAGGAGTAATTGTGATAGCACTACAGTGCAGAAGCACTGTGATTTGTGGAAACCTAGAGATAATGGGTCTCAGTACAGTAGGCTGCGCATAGCAAGTTTGGACAGGTTATTCGTTTTTTTGGGGCTGTTTTTATGTTGGTTTTTGCATTTTGCTCATTTTTTCTGTTTTGATGTAGATTTTGTGTTGCGTTCATTTTTTTCCTTGGCTATGTTATCTCACCTGGAGCTGTGCAGTCCTGCTCCACTCTGAACACCACACGAGTCTCGCCCCAAGTCACTGCAGTTTCACTGCACATCACAGTGGTCCTGCCACCAAACTAATCCCACATCACAGGGGTCTCGCTGCACACTGCTGAAGCTAGTCCTGTGCCGCAGGGTCACCCCAGCCGTCTCACTCCCACACCACAGACATCTCACCCCACACCACAGACATCTCACCCCACACCCCAGCCATCTCACCCTACCTCTCAGCCATCTCACCCCACATCCCAGCCATCTCACCCCACACCACAGGGCTCTCACCCCACACCCCAGCCATCTCACCCCACATCCCAGCTGTCTCACCCTACCTCTCAGCCGTCTCACCCCACACCGCAGACATCTCACCCCACACCCCAGCCGTCTCACCCCACACCCCAGCCATCTCACCCCACACCACAGGGCTCTCACCCCACACCCCAGCCATCTCACCCCACCTCTCAGCCATCTCACCTCACGCTACAGACATCTCACCCCACATCCCAGCTGTCTCACCCTACCTCTCAGCCATCTCACCCCACACCACAGACATCTCACCCCACATCCCAGCTGTCTCACCCCACACCCCAGCCATCTCACCACACACCACAGACATCTCACTCCACATCCCAGCTGTCTCACCCTACCTCTCAGCCATCTCACCCCACATCCCAGCCATCTCACCCCACACCACAGGGCTCTCACCCCACATCCCAGCTGTCTCGCCCCACACCACAGCCATCTCACCCCACACCACAGGGCTCTCACCCCACACCCCAGCCATCTCACCCCACATCCCAGCTGTCTCACCCTACCTCTCAGCCGTCTCACCCCACACCCCAGCCATCTCACCCCACACCACAGGGCTCTCACCCCACACCCCAGCCATCTCACTCCACATCCCAGCTGTCTCACCCTACCTCTCAGCCATCTCACCCCACACCGCAGACATCTCACCCCACACCCCAGCCGTCTCACCCCACACCCCAGCCATCTCACCCCACACCACAGGGCTCTCACCCCACACCCCAGCCATCTCACCCCACCTCTCAGCCATCTCACCTCACGCTACAGACATCTCACCCCACATCCCAGCTGTCTCACCCCACACCCCAGCCATCTCACCCCACACCACAGACATCTCACTCCACATCCCAGCTGTCTCACCCTACCTCTCAGCCATCTCACCCCACATCCCAGCCATCTCACCCCACACCACAGGGCTCTCACCCCACATCCCAGCTGTCTCGCCCCACACCACAGCCATCTCACCCCACACCACAGGGCTCTCACCCCACACCCCAGCCATCTCACCCCACATCCCAGCTGTCTCACCCTACCTCTCAGCCGTCTCACCCCACACCCCAGCCATCTCACCCCACACCACAGGGCTCTCACCCCACACCCCAGCCATCTCACTCCACATCCCAGCTGTCTCACCCTACCTCTCAGCCATCTCACCCCACACCGCAGACATCTCACCCCACACCCCAGCCGTCTCACCCCACACCCCAGCCATCTCACCCCACACCACAGGGCTCTCACCCCACACCCCAGCCATCTCACCCCACCTCTCAGCCATCTCACCTCACGCTACAGACATCTCACCCCACATCCCAGCTGTCTCACCCTACCTCTCAGCCATCTCACCCCACACCCCAGCCATCTCACCCCACACCACAGACATCTCACCCCACATCCCAGCTGTCTCACCCCACACCCCAGCCATCTCACCCCACACCCCAGCCATCTCACTCCACATCCCAGCTGTCTCACCCTACCTCTCAGCCATCTCACCCCACATCCCAGCCATCTCACCCCACACCACAGGGCTCTCACCCCACATCCCAGCTATCTCGCCCCACACCACAGCCGTCTCACCCCACACCACAGGGCTCTCACCCCACACCCCAGCCATCTCACCCCACATCCCAGCTGTCTCACCCTACCTCTCAGCCGTCTCACCCCACACCCCAGCCATCTCACCCCACACCACAGGGCTCTCACCCCACACCCCAGCCATCTCACTCCACATCCCAGCTGTCTCACCCTACCTCTCAGCCATCTCACCCCACACCTCAGCCATCTCACCCCACACCACAGACATCTCACTCCACATCCCAGCCATCTCACCCTACCTCTCAGCCATCTCACCCTACCTCTCAGCCATCTCACCCTACCTCTCAGCCGTCTCACCCCACATCCCAGCTGTCTCACCCTACCTCTCAGACATCTCACCCCACACCCCAGCCATCTCACCCCACACCCCAGCCATCTCACCCCACCTCTCAGCCATCTCACCCCACACCACAGCCATCTCACCCCACATCCCAGCTGTCTCACCCTACCTCTCAGCCATCTCACCCCACATCCCAGCTGTCTCACCCCACACCACAGGGCTCTCACCCCACATCCCAGCTGTCTCACCCCACACCACAGGGCTCTCACCCCACATCCCAGCTGTCTCACCCCACACCACAGGGCTCTCACCCATTCTGGGCTTTCTGAGGTTTTGTACCACAACAGCGACACGGTGCTGTCTTGTTCAACCCAGGGGCACAGGGTTTATTTTCTCACCAGAGCAGATGTCCCTTTCCCTCTGTGTTCTTGCTGTGGCAGGGAGCTCGGCTGTTCAGTGAGGAAGAGTTCCAGCACGGGAGCACAGAGACACTGGAGACCATGGAATTTATCTCTCTGTCCGGGAATGGTTAAGGGTCATTGGAACAATGTGCATTCTCTCAGTGGAGATGGTGGCAATCGCTATTTCCTGCTGAGGGAAACAAAGGGCTCTTTGAACGAGAGAGGAGCTGGGCAACGCCTTCTCCTGGCACCTGCCAGCCACAGGGCTTGTGGAGTGTGTGGAAAAGACAGTTGCATTCCTCTCTGGCAGCAGAAAGACCAGGGTGGCTGAAATAGCCCAAGCATGACTGCAGCCCCCTGGAGACTGGATGCCACGAGCTCCTTCTCTCTGTGTGTTTCTTTATTTAGAGCCTAGACCCAGTTCAATCAAAACTTCAGCCCAGCTGCCAATTGCAAACAGCAAAACTCCGAAGCCTGTTTTCTAGAGGCCTTAACCCAAAAGAAATCAAGCAAGGGGATTGCAGTTAACCACTGGGAGGGGGGTTGGAGATTTGGTGGGGTCCCAGTTTTAAGGTTGGGTCAGGAACAGCGATGGTGCAGCAGGACAGTGTCTGAGAGATCTCGGTGGAATTTAGCCATTTATCGCCGTCAGTTTTTCTCTTTGGCAGGTGCTGTCTGCTTCAACTCTGTTGCAGTTTGATGGTATCTTAAAGGAAAACATGCAAAGGAAAAGGTGGTGCCAACAGGGAAAACATGCAGATGGGCAGATTTTCCCATCAGAGAGCTGGTGGCTTGGTGGCGCAGTGGTGAGCATTGCTGCCTCACAGTGCTGGGGTCCTGGGTTCAATTTCGGACCTTGGGCACTGTCTAGATGGAGTTTCTGCATGTTTGCGTGGGTTTCCTCTGGGTGCTCCGGTTTCCTCCTGCAGTCCAAAGCGAAAATTAAATTGGCTTCAGGGAAAATAGGCCCTGGCACAAGTGTGTGTTTATTGTCCCTGCAATGGACTGGTGTCCTGTCCATGGTGTAACCTGCCTTGCACTTTGTTGCTTACTGGGATAGGCTTCCCTCCCTTGGATGGATGGATGAACTTGGAGTCATGCAACTGAAAACGCAGACGATAACTTTAAATAAAAGTTTAATAATGAATAGAATAAGTAACAATAAATATCCCTCATCTGTACTCACAGCAGTATTTTAGTTAATATTGCTCACTGTTATACTTTTAAACTCATCTGCTAAGTACATATGCAATTCCTTCAGAATTTTCTTTGTAAATAAACCCTAATATTGGACTGCTATGAAGATTTCGCACAATCAGGGTGTTGTGTAAGCAGATGTTTGCTTGTTATTTAGAAAACAGTGCCTTTTTCCACAAAGATGTGCTGGATGCAGCTTTCTTCTGTTAGCATTTAAAAACAGACAAGTCCACTGTGCAGAATCTGTGAAAGACCTGCTCTAGGAAGTGCGCATCACTAGTACGTGGGGATCACCAATAAATGTGGATCCCTAGTAAGTGCGGGTCACTAGTAAGTGTGGATCACCAGTAACTGTGGATCACTAGTAAGTGGAGCCCATCAGCCCAGTTCTGCATCAGTGCCCCTGCAGCGGAATGTGTTTTCCTAAGCCTTGGGCTTGAGGTTATGTAACAGAGTGTGTAGTAAGCTGGTTAATCTTCAGCTGCTGCTGGTTTCAGGTCACTGGTGTGCTGAGAGCTGGGAGTCTGGAGCCTAGCAGTGGGTTGAGTTGTGTTACTCTGTGGCTTGACTTGTCCGACTCCATTGTGCAACTCTGTTCTGACACTGCCGTTTGTAGTGGCCACCTCCTTTTACATCTGACAGTGTTCACCATCTCCATTTTTTTTTTTTGGTTGTAACCTTGCTCGGAATGCCTCTGCTTCTTCTAAATCCGTGTGCAACCGGTTTCATCTTCAAGCCAATGACAGGCGGACCGTGGGGGTTTTTACGTGGGCGTTCCAGTTCGCGTCCCAGCCAGATGGCGGGCAGTGCCACTTTGCGATTGCAGATTCCTTCGGAGAGACCCAATAAGTCTCTGAAAACAACCCTGCATGCTTCAACACCGCCTGTGTGCACTTGCGTGACAATCACATCCTCCTCTGAATCTTCGTATCTTCACACAGCCAATGGAGAGCGGCAGCTGCTTGTGCCAGTGCCAAGCGATTGGGGCAGACAGATGTCAACACTCAGGAGATTGAGGATCCCTTGAAATCTGTTGATGTTTAGGCCTTTAAGGGTTTTTCAAACAACAGCCGTGAATATGATGAAGAGACGTGCTAGTTGTGCCCAGGAACCCAAAGGATCTTGGCTGTTTTCCGAAGTCCACTTTCCTCTTCGGGCCTGGAGTCTGGCCACAGGGCAGACAGGATAATTACCATTTACGCTCCTTCGCTGACCCACGGGGTCCTCTGGTGTGTTGTCAAATTTTCCATCTGAAGGAGCCTGGCTTCTCCATCAGTGCTATATCCAGCCTCACCACCTCTTACAGGGGCAAAATGGAGAAAGGAGCAGGATGAAGTTCCCAAACGGGGCACCGCCCTTGTCCAGAATTGCCACACCAGCACTTTTTCCAGACCACCAGTTTCCTCAGATACTACCTCCTGGCGAAAGAACGTGACAGTGCCTCAGAGAGGAAGACTGCTCTCACCCCCTTGGACAGCTGTCTTGGAGAAGGGCTAATGTTAATGAACAAATCTCCCCTCCGAGAGTGTTTTAGAGGTTTGGAAAAAAAACAGTTGGGGACAGAAATAACCCCGGCTTTGACAGATATTGACAGCGTTGGAGCTGGTTTTAAAAGTAGCCGTGGCCTGGCAGTGGGGGGTCTGGACCACACGTTGACACACACACACACACTCTGTCTTCGAGAGGAGAGAGAAGAGATTGTGTAGCAGGCAGGCACACGCAGAGGGAGAGAGAGAGATGAATGGAAACTATGCTGGCGAGCCAGTTGATAACACAGCTGCTGCTCTGCCCAGCTCAGCTGATTTAGATTTTCCACTTCAGCAGCAAAAAATGCAGAGAGGAGGTGAGCAGCGCTGTGATTAGCGGGCGAGGAAGTGGGCCGCGGAGGGGGTGATGTCACCATTTTCCAGTCCTTGTTTTTCTCTCGGGGTGTGTGTGTGTGTGAGAGAAAGTGTGTCAATGTTTGTGAGCGAATGTTACAGGCAGGCTTGCTGGGATTGGGAGAGAGGAAGGCCCCGCCCACTGGGGGGGTGGTCTCCTGTTGCCAGGCAACAAGCAAGGGGGGCGTGGAGTAGGGCAGTGCTAACAGCCTGTCCTATAAAACAGCAGTGCCTGAGAGCCGGCCTGTGTGTAGCTCTGTCAGAGACACTCATCTCATCCCCGGTGGAGGAGCTGGGGGTTCTGGAACGTTCCGCACACAAAGCCTCGAGATTTGTGTAATCCAAAGCAGCCGGAGACCGCCTGTACTGAGCTTGCAGGAGTTTCATCCGCTGCTGAGACGCATTCTAGCTCTTAATTCCCACACCTCTGTGCCAGCAGGTTTGCGTAAAGCAGGGAAAGAGGCATCTTTTAGACAGGGAAGCCTTTGCTTCTTGCTGTCCTGCCTTTCGAGACGAGAGATTGGACAGTGAAAGATCCGACTGTGCCCTGCCCATACAGGATTATTTTCCAGTGGGTTTCTGGTGTTTATGAGCGAGGCGGCCGATTGCCTGAGAACGGCTGTCCTGTAGCGTAGAGACCACAGGTGGACTTTGTCGAGCAGCTTTTTAGAGACACGGGTCGACCGGGATCTCTCACTGGGGGCATCGCAAGCGGACATCCGCCTTCTCTCGGCCGCGGTTTCAGAAAAGGCTCTGCCCTGCGGTGGCTGTGGGCTCTCCGCTGTTGCGCCATGCACCTGAAGATGCTGAAGTGCAACCCCTTCTCCCTGATCGCCTCGCTCGAGGACCGGGATGTGTTCTGCAGGCTGGAGGCCCGGGTAAGAGCACCTACCTGCCTGGGAACGGCCCTGCGGCACGTTACTGTGATCAATTTGCATGGCTCGGTCTTTCTCTTCTTCTGCAGTGTATGTGGACCTGCCTTGCTTTTACAGCAGGCTAGAACAGGTTTTCTGTCTGAATGCACTGCACTTAATCACAGTATTTCACACGGCAACCGTTTCTCAATCTAATGCTGCAGACCTCACACTCTTTACTCTTTTAATGTGCAAACTGAGACCTTAGATAGTCAGTAGGTCGGTCTGGCAGTACAGAGGGAGAGGGAGCACCAGGGGTGAATTAGCCCTGCTCTATTGGAATAGCGGACTGCAGAGAGTCAGCGTGGAGAGGAACCAGAGCAGGAATGACTACAAACCAGTGTAACCATATTTTGAAGAGCAGCCAGCCTGTGCAGGGAAGGACAGCTGTCACTCCAGGTACTTTAGGAGAGAGTCCACACGGCTGTATGATTTATCGCAGAAGGACTCTTCTCCCTGAGTCCTGGGCTGAGGTTTAACAGCAGGTCACCCCTGTGCTCTGGGGCTCGTTTTAACTGGCAACGCAGTCTCGGGCTTTGACGTGGTTGGTTTTCCTTTTAGCACTTTAAAATACCTAATCCGTGAGTCGCGAAGGCCTGGAGAGATTACTGCACTGCCGCGACGACTGTGCTGGAATAACGCCTCACTCTTGACCCACCTTACGGGTTTGGGTTTTTTCTGAAGAGCTCTCTCTGCTTGCGATTTGGTAAAGTGTTTCTAGAGAGCCGTTGGCTCCGGGTACCAGGGGCAGACTTGAGCTCCGGCAGGGAGGAACTGTGCTGTAGGGCTGTGGACAGGCAGGGAAAGCTGAACACCGCGATAGGTTTTGAATCCAGGGATTGCAGCCCTATAAACCTGTAGGTGTAACTTTAGTATAGACAAGACTGGAGTCATTCTACTTTAAAAAGTACGCGCTTGTCTGTCTTTTGGGATCGACACTTCACAACGCACGGCTTCGTTAAAATGTGCGGTGAGGCGTATTGCTGGTCTTATGCTTAATGTAGTTTTAAAATGAATGACGTCTGGTTGGCCCAAATCCCTTGAGTTGAGTAAAGACTATTATTTACGCAGAGAGTAGTCATACCTCACGGAAATCTTTTGCATCGCCCGCTGTCGCAACAGAGATACAACGCCTGGATATGAGTCAAGTGCCAAGTGTATTGGAGTTTCTGAGCGAGGTCAGGAGAAAATCCGGGTTGAATCTCTTCTCTCCAGACGGAGTGTGTATCGACACGATCTTTTTGTTTTCCTCCTAGCGAAATGGCAGTGTAAGGCAGTCAGGATGTTTGACCCTATTCCTTTCTGTGTTCAGTATTGTTCAGTCATGAATCATTCGCCATCAATGGTGAAATCACTGGAAACGAGAGCCCGTGAACGCGCTGCTCAGGTCCTGTTAGACCTGGAGCCTCACCGCAGCGCTTGAAGCTATGCTAGGGAAACTCGTAGGCAGGACAGTCGATTTCCTTACTCGGGCTGTTCTTGTTTATCACGTCGGTACGCGTAAGAAGAGGTGTGCCAGGTGAAAGTACATTGTATTTTTAGTCAATAAATCATTTTCAAGCAGCCTCAGTGAAACACCCACATAAACCCCAGTAGTCCCAGTTTGTAAGGGATAGACAACACATTTTAGAGGAGGTCGCAAGGATGTTGAGGATGTTTAACCAAGATAAAAAAAATATTGATTCGAAACCATTTAAATCCCGTAGTCCTCCTTTGACACATGAATGTACACATCGCAGAAGACATGGTTACCTCATGAGCACGCCCGATTTCACAAATTATTTTAAAGATCTTTGTGATGTACAGCGCCATCTAGGGGCCGCGCTGTGTTTGGAACACAGCGGGAGCGCTGCACACAACAGAAACGTGTTTTTTTTTCCTTTCGCACACCCTCTTTTAGAGTTTGATGCTGGGTTTTAATTTAAAACAGATTTAGACTATCACGGGGGCAGGACAACAGCGGTTCCATTTAGGAAGTGAACCTGCTTCCTCACAGTAATTGGCCGAGAATGAGTCTGTGCCTCCTATTTTTTGGCATGACAGACCGCCCTTCGCTCTCCGTCTTCTTCTTCGGAGTCATAAACCGCCTCTGCCCCTCTTTCTCGCAGGCCGGTTTTGAGGCCCTGTTCCGCTCCTTCGACAGCGATGCCACCTTCCAGTATTTCAAGAGCTTCCGCCGCGTCCGAATCAACTTCACCGACACCGTGGCTGCGGCTGAGGCCCGGGTGAGGCTTCACAAGAGCGACTTCAACGGAAAGGAGATACGCCTGTACTTCGCTCAGGTAAGGCAGGAGCCTGTAGATCTCCACTGCAGTACAGTCCTGTAGATCTCCACTGCAGGGCCTGGTGCCCCAGTACAGTTCTATAGGTCTCTACTGCAGGGTCTGCTCCCCAGTACGGTCCTGTAGATCTCCACTGCAGGGCCTGCTCTCCAGTACAGTCCTATAGATCTCCACTGCAGGGCCTGCTCTCCAGTACAGTCCTATAGATCTCCACTGCAGGGCCTGCTCTCCAGTACAGTCCTATAGATCTCCAGTGCAGGGCCTGGTGCACCAGTACAGTCCTGTAGATCTCCACTGCAGGGCCTGGGGAGTTTGACTGCGTGGTTGGCACAGTAAGCGGTACTCACAGCCGAGTTCAGTGTCATTGGCAATGAACAGCAGTAGTGATCTTTAATTATTATAAGTTGTTTGGAAAATTTGAACAAAAAATACAAAAAAACAGCCAGACAGCGAACGAATGCCTTTGAAGTTTTCTTTTGAGACAAGAATAATGACAAAATCTGTGATGTGACCTCAAAATGATTGGATGTATAGAACAATCAGGGATGAAACGGCAGTGGTGATCTTACCTGGCTAAAATGGTTTCGAGCTTATTTGAACAGAACACTGCCTCTCAGCTCCATTGTGAGGAATACAGGTCTGTGCATTGCCAGCCATTGCTCTCCTGGGGTTTCTAAGGACTCTGGTGTCTAGGATGTTAGGGAACTGATGGGTGTTCCTCCCTTTACCTCTCTCTGCAGTCTCTGCACATTGGCAGCCCCCGCCTGGAGCCCCCCAAACCGGAGAAGCAATACCTAATCTCCCCGCCTGCCTCTCCCCCAGTGGGCTGGAGTCAGTCGTCAGACGCCACCCCCGTCATCAACTACGACCTGCTGTGCGCCATCTCCAAGCTGGGGCCAGGTGAGACTCCGTCTCCTCTGTGCTGGGATCCGATGATCTGGACTCCACTGTCCACAAGATTCACTCAGGGACGCATGAGAGCACAAAAAAGTTTAGATCAGGCCAGTCAGCACCCATCTAGCCCATTTGGTAGCAAGGAGTTAATTCATCTAAAGATCTCCTCCAGTAGTTTCTTGAAAGAAACCAGGGTAGCAGCTTCAACAGCACAGCTGGGTTGTTTGTTCCATGCTACTACCACTCTCCGTGTAAACACTGGACCCAATCACAGCAAGCGCACCAGAAGTGAGATAGTGTAGTCAAAAGCCAGCAGTACCCATATTTGGTCCTTTCTTTACACCTCAACATGGTGACAAACTGGTTGCAACAGGCCAACCTCTCGGCAGGCCTGAGCTCATGGAAATCAGAACAGAAAGCCAAGGTCTTTGTACCAGGAGGATTTCTTTAACCACAACCTTTCAGTATACTCAAAAGGAAAAATCGACTTGTCAACAACCCAATACCAGCTACCCCCCTGTGTCCTTTAATATACCAAGCTACTAAAATAAAATCCATGTGACAGTGTGACTCTACTACTGGCCTGCCACACTGGTCACTAGCAATCTGATTATTGGGTTAATTAGTGCTGCTCATTAAGGATCTGGTGGTTTAAGGAAACCTTGCTGTCCAGGACTGTGTGTGTGACACCTGACCTCTGACCTCTGACCTCTTACCTCTCATCAGGTGAGAAGTACGAGCTGCACGCCGGCACCTCCACCACCCCCAGCGTGGTGGTGCACGTGTGCGAAAGCGACCACGACAGCTCGGGCTCCGAAGAGGAGGAGCCGCGCCGGGCCCGCCCCCGCATCATCCAGACGCGCCGCCCCGAGTACGCCCCCCCGCCCCTGCACTGAGCCGTGTGTGCGCGCCACGCATTTTGCCAAGGGCAGGGGGGGCCTCTCCTGCTGCCGCCTCCTCCCCCTCCCCCCCTCATTCAGTACTTCTTTCGCCCCAGAGGGAAGGGAACCCAGCCCTGGCAGCTGGGACTGACCGACTGACTGGGACAGCGGCGTCGAGCCGGGGTTCGAGGTACCCGCCCGGAGGCGGGACGGACGAGCGGAAAAGGAAAGGGGTGGGGAGGGTGGGATCTTCGTTTTTTGTGACGTTTTCCGGTTCTTGCATGTGGAGCTGTCTGTCCGGAGAGGAGGCGGACGTTTGGATGGTGGGGCGAGGGCTTCTTTTTCTACACTGCTGACGACCACAAAACTGTTCGCCTTTTCGTTGTAGATCTTCATTGCCTCGAAACGGCTTTTCGGGAGGGGGCTTGTATGAGATAGTGTGTCCTCTCCCCACCCCCCCGCCTTAGCCAGCACTCACCTCTCAGTCTGTTGCTGTGGGAGTTGGGCCAGGGCTTTCAGAGACAGAAGAGGGGCGGGCAGGGCAGTGAGTGCTGGCACGGAGCTGGTTTTGGGGGCAATGTGGAACCTGGGGGCTTTGTACTGTAATACTATGTTGTGCGTGACTATGTATTTTTGTAAATATTTCTCCGGGATGCGGTCGGATTCCCCGTGTTTGCAGTGCCTGCGCTGCCTGTGTCAGGTTCAAGGTCTCCCCAGTCCCGTTCACAGCCCCCCCCAGATCCAAAACTACGGTCTGCGCCTGCTTCGCTCTGCCCCAGGGTGGCTGAGGGCTCCGGCTTTTCCACTGGTGTGAAGGAGAGACTCGTGCAGCCCTGAGTGTTGAACAAACCTCCTTGTGTCGCCATCCTCAACACCTGCCGCACTGCGTCCTTCCCCTACTCCAGCAGCAGGCACTTAGTACGAATATACACAGTGTGCTGTGCAGGTTCAGATCCATTCACGGTTTTGAACCTCCCCCAGTCCCCCAAAAATGCCCTTGTTCTTTTGGTGCTGTCTGAGGAGCAGTCAAAGCTGTTGTCACAAAGAGGCCTTAGTGCCACCGCCTCTATCCCAGCAGCCCCTGGGGCTCTCGCTTGCTCGCCCTCAGCGGTCTCGAGATGTATGGTAGAGGGGAAGGGCTTCTCATGTGTCAACAGTGGGCATGTATTTTGCAGTTACCGGGGGCTCAGGGGAGGGGGGATGGAGGGGGGGGAGCTGACCGTTTTTTGCTAGAAAGTATTTAACAGCAATTCCTGGGAGCAGCAAATGCTCGAGTTTAATCACCCCAAGAATCCTCGAAGCGGTAAAGTCTCGCTCTGCAAAATATCGTCCTGGCCCTGCTGAAGTGTCGTTCCTCAACAAGCATTGCCACATATCAGACCTGACAATTCACGTTACTTTGGTTAATCGTGGTATTAACTGTTAATGCATTCAGTTGTAATTAAGTTATAGTTAAGGGGCTGGCTGCACCAGAGGCCTGTACTGAAACAGACGGGAAGACCCTGGAATTTCACATCCCGTGGCTCCAGAACAAGGAAGTCCCCATTTGCTTCTTCTAGAAGCAGGTGGTCCGGTCCTGGTTCCGGAGGGTTGGTCTGTAGGTTTTCACTTCAACTCGGCTCTTAATACCATAAACCGAGTCTCAGTTGGCTTCACTGGAGCAATATCCCAACTTCCTCCAGCTTGGAAAAGAGACGGAGGAAACCCACGGATACTCCAGCACTCTGGGACTGGGATGGGTCCGTCCTGTCCTGCAGTGGTGAGATTCTAGCGGTCTAGCACACTGGAGTGAAATCTCTGTCCGATCACTGTAAGCCACGATGTAGCAATTTCTTTGTTTTCTTTCCTGGCCTTTTTCTGCAAGTGGACACCAGCTGACCTTTCCTGCAGCCTGCAGTCTGTGAAACGGTGTGTTTTGTAAATGTGTCATTGTGAGGTACCGCGGCGTGACACGGCCATTAGTCCAGTGACAGCCCAGATCGGCCGGGGCCCCGGGACGAGCCGTGACTGTGCGGAGAGCCTTTTTGTTTCGAAAAAGCTCCCCTGCTCCCCTCCTCCACACTTATTTGGAAGAGGGGCCCAGCCTCGTTGTCTTGGACGTGCGCATGTCCTTTTTTGCGGATGAAGACTAAAACCAAAGGCGACGGACCAGTGGCTGTAGCCACAGGTGTGACTGAGAGACGGGGGTCCGCCGTCTCCTTCGACGACGCTCTGCCGAGAGACA
Organism: Atractosteus spatula; assembly: GCF_055471065.1. Lineage (NCBI taxonomy): Eukaryota > Metazoa > Chordata > Actinopteri > Semionotiformes > Lepisosteidae > Atractosteus > Atractosteus spatula. The sequence goes on along the minus strand of NC_142709.1, from coordinate 47,168,443 downwards.
GCGTGGCCAGGAGCTGTTGCCTTTGAGCAACACAGCGGGACGCCTGCAGCTCCTGGCTCCTGCGCCAGGCTGAAGCCTTCAGGACCTCCTCTGGAATGGGGAACTGGGCGTTCATCCTGTGCTGTGACCCCCGGAGTCTGTCCGCCGCAGCGCAGGAGAGTGGCTCTCTGTACCGCTACAGCAGAGCGTCGCTGTAAGGCCTCCGCCTACATGCAGCTCGTATCCGATTTTATCTGCAGAGTGGTTTTTTTTCAAGATCTTAGTCTGTAAAATGATGTCAATAAACCCAAACTTTCCGTTAACCATTCTTCTTTTTGTCATTTTTTTTTTAATCAGACTTGAAGTGTTTAGTTGCCTCCTGTTCTCGGTGTTAAATACACTGCCACACAATTTGCACTTGTGTCCTCTGGTTCTTGTTTCACTGTTGATTCGGAAGAAATATGCTGACTTCAGATGTAAATCTGAAAGGCGTGTTGAAGTGACAGTCGAGCAAGCTCCAGTCTGTGAGCCCTGACTGCTGTGTGCGGTGCAGATAGGGGGTGACGTGAGTCCACCTTGCACTACTCGGGTCTGCCACTAGAGGGCGATATAGGTTGATTTTGCGTCAGCCTGTGCAGCCTTTGAGGCCGGGCGTGTACATTCATTATAACAGCGGCTCCCTGTCTGGGTCCTGCAGGTTAACCGTGTTATTTGTTCAAGCTGAGCTTCAAGTTTTTTCCCATCAGACTTTACATAATACATGATTGGACCTTTTAAGAGCTCCCTATTCAGATGTTAGATATGAAACTTTTTATGTTAAAAGGCAACACGTTTAAGAGCTGAAAACAATTGAAGAGTTTAAATTAATACTAAATTAAGAATTAAATTCTATTACAAAACTCAAGTGGAACAAAAACCCAGCTCTCCCAGAGATTGGGAACCCCCTGTTTAAGGGACACAAAAACGTACAAATATACATAGATTCAGAAATAGGATTCAATGCATTTAAGAACCAAATTTTGAGGAGGGTGGAACAAGTACTGTACTCCTGAACACTGAAATCTGAAATAAGAAGAGAAACAAGTCTGTAGAAGCAGGAAAAGAGAAAGAAAGAGCCCCGCTATCTTAAAGTTGGCCGACTTGACTCTGAGGTATGTATAAGCGACACAACACTGAGCACAAAAACGGAGCAGGCATAAACACCACGTGTCTGGCACCTCGGCATTGCGAATTTTAATGTGGAAAGAAGCTCTCTGCTGACACACATCACACGCTGCTGTTTACCTCACTGGAGACAGAAAAAAACTGAAACATCCTCTTTATAACCTCCAGTGACGCAATGCAGAACCCAGCTGTCAGCCAGTGCCCTCCCTGACTCCACCATTGGAGCCTGCATCTGGATCTGGAACACTTGACAGGCTAATGGGAGCTCTCAACTTCTGACCTTTCCTGCCACAGCCAGACTCCTCTGCTCCGTTCTATCTGTTATATTCTTAATCTTACTGTAAAGGAGCGACGGCCATTTTTTGCATTTAGGGATTTAAAAATACGTAAAACTAAAATTTATCCAGATAAATATTTTAATAAAGGCACTGCAAAACCCCGTTCTGCCTGAAAATGGAACATTTCCTTGTCTTCGGACAAGCACTGTAATTTTTCTTAGCTGCTGTTGTACCATGAATCTTTATAGACGTTTTGCTGTTTTCTTAAGCTACATCTAACCACGACTGACGAAGATGTGCTTCCCTTGCCATGTCCTATTACTGAAGTGGCACTGTAGCTTGTACCACTGTCTCACTATTCCAGGGTCCTGGGTTCGAGTCTGGCCCTCAGGTTGACTCTGTTCTCCTGGTGTTCATGTAGGTTTTCAGCAAAGTGTTCCAGTTTCCACCTGAGCGTTGGTACTAGCTCTGTTGGTAGAGCATAAGACTCATGATCTCAGGGTAGTGGGTCCGTGTCCCACGTCGGGCGCCAGGTCCTTCATGTTGTAGGTTGGGCACAAAATAATGTTACGGAAACAGCAACGGGATGTTGCTGCCCCTACATGCAGGAAGGCATAACTGGGGAAAAAACAACAACAACCTCAGTGTTGGTTCCTGGTACCTATTCGGAAAGTGGCTGCGCTCTGGCTACTGGCCTATGAGGTGAGTTGAGTGGCTTCGGTGCTTATTCTGTTTATGGGACTGTGTGCAAGATGTGCCCCTACGAGATTCACTACAGTGAAATTCCCCGAGAGCAGTTCCCCAGAGAAACCTGCTCCTTGGCTCATCTTTCCACTAGATGTCACCTGAGTACCCAGGACAGCCTTTCCCCTGCTGATTTCTGTATGTTTCGCACGCCACTTTACTCCATTCCAAGCAGCAGACCATAATGCAGCTTTAATGTATTTAGCGCAATGTATTCGGGAGACGTCAGTTTTCTCCAGAAGGATTTCGTGAAGGTGAATGATTTTTCCTGGCACTGCAGTGTGGCCGCGCTGTTGACTAACTTCTCTGGGCCTGCCCGTCTGTCTGCTTTAATCCCTTCCTCAATGGCTGGGCTGTTATCTCAGGCCCTTTGCCATCAGCACAGGGAGATGGATTGCTGGGAACAAAGCCAATCTCTTAATGCAAAAACGTCTCCTCGAGATCTCTTCGAGATAAGAGCCTTGCTGTCAGCAACTGCAATTTAGCTCTGTTTCCAGAGCTCTCCTTGCTGCCTCTGCCTCCTCCTCTGTTTCTTGGCTTTGAGGGCTCCCACTAATGTGCAGAGGTCAGACAGGCTGCAGTGTGCCTCTCTTTGCTGAGGAAATGTCCCGGGAGTTAGATCTCACCCCAGTTCTGACTGGCTGCGTCCGAGGATGAGCTTTCTGGGAAGGGAGACAGCAGGTTTAGCCTGCTGCATGGGTAACTTACAGTACTTTGTGAGTAAGACCTGTACGGTTAAGGATAATTGTAGCCAGCTATTTTCCAACTCAAGTTACAGAGCTTAGGTTCATCCCTCTGTTTTCAATAACCACAATAGTCCAGTACTGGGTCATGTGAGCCAGAGTCTAACCCAGCCGATAAGGCGCCCAAGACATGACACTCTGGGTACTGGGGATAATTTAGAGACGCCAAGTACCCCAGCCAGCATGTTTTTGGACTATGGGAGGAAACCGGAGCACCTGGGGAAAATCCATACAGCGTAGGAAAAGAACATGCAAGCTCCACACAGAAGGGCCAAAACATCACAATTGAATCCAGAAGTGAAGAGCAGTGAGGCAGCCCCCCCTTAGTTCAATGCCATTATGCTGCTCCATGGAAGTTACCATTAACTCATTTTTTAAAAATAAAACAAATCTTGGTTTGCTGGTGCAGTCTGGGTAAATTACCTTGGTCAAGACTACAGCTGCTGTGTCCCCACCTAGGATTTCAACCCTTGACCCTAACCATCATTCCACACTGTCAGTCCCTCGACTACTCCCATTACAGAGATCCTCAACACATACTCGCCCACTGTTCCCCTGTATAATCAGTGACTTCCTGGGGTCTGAGCAGTGTCGGAGTCTCACCTCCTGCACAGAACAGGGTACTTTTGCAGCCAAACACACAGCAATTTCCACACACAAATTCATTAAAATGTGAAGGGCTTGTGGGCCTGCACTTTTTAATGCTTTGTTATTCACCAAATAAAATGTAAAGGGTTAAGGAATGCCAGACATCTGTCACGGACGTCCAAAGGGACTAACCGTGGGGAGCAGGAGAGCGGAAAAAGACCCATATGCGTAGCGGCGAGACGGGAAAAAGGCCCGGGCTCATAGTGCAAAGAGTTCAGGAATGCCGTATAGAAACCAATGCCCTCAGGGAGCGGCCGTGGGGCACCCTGGTGCTAGGCGGGTCTCAGGACATCCGAACGTCAATGCTGAGCGAGGACAGAGTGCAAGACCTGGAAATATATAGCCCAAGGGAAAGAGAGGGACAGGAAGGACAGCAGACCGGAAACTAGGGACAGGACAGAGAAGGAGCGCCCTCTGGCTGCAGAGGGCGTGACAACATCAGGAACTCCACAGTCACTCAAAACATTTCTCTCCTTTGTTGTAGCAACAGAACTTCCCTTTTCCTCTTTTCAGAAAAGAGTAGAACAATTAGTGTTGCACGCAAAGCTCATTCCCAACCCGGACTCAATCCCCATTTCTCCCAGCCCTGAGCTACACGGCAGCTCCAGCAGCAGAAAAGCCCACTATGCAAAAAGGCCAGCCCACCGCTACATGGGAGTGTGATGTCACTGAGTATCCCAGGGGTCACCTCACTAGAACAGGCTCTCCTAATAAACTCTGTTACTTTAACAGGGGTAAGAATGCTGCCCACGATGTCCTGTCCCATAGGATAACCAACCCAGAGCAGGGTGCTTAGCTTAGCCCCACCAGCCTGTGACTCTGGGAAGCAGGAATAGGTGTGCAAGCACTGCCAATCCCTCATTGGGAGAGTGTGCCAAACTGCTTGTCCTCTGTCAGGCCAGGCGACCTTGGTCTGTCATCTCCTGCTCATTAAACAGGCAGAATGTGGAGGTCACAGGAGAGGCTGTGATTTACTCTGTGAGAGTGAGAGTTGTACAGTCATGGCTCGGGCAAGAGTCTTGCTTTTCCGCAGATGAAAATTGGGCAATCTGGAGGCAATGACTCCCACTCCCACCAAAAACAAACTGTTACTGGTCAGACTGACTTGATCTGGGTCCAGTAAGAAAAATGAGATCGTTTCTTGTTAAGATGAGGTAAAAGTAGCCCAGGAAAAACAAACTCCAATAGAAAATTAGCACAGAGCTCAAGGTTAACCATTCTGGATCTACATTACATGGTCTAAACTATCATACAATATTCCAAACTGCACTTATCCCACCTACGTTTTGTATTTGTTTTTTTAAAGAGGTTCCACGCTGTAGGGGTTAACATGAAAAGTCATTTCTTTGAACAGAGCGCGAACAGGAGCAAGGTGAGGTTCCAACAAGGAAATTTACACCCTCGGTCTTGTCTGCATCGATTTTAAACTCGTTTAAAAAGGTCACTCGATTCGTAACTCTGCTCGTACACCGCTGAATGTACACCTTCAGAATGATGTCGCGGACCTTGTCGTGGCTGAAATTTCGAGGGAGATGGTGTGGGGTGTCTACAAGCGTTCACAGCTGGGGTAGTTACGGCGAAGTCTGGATGTTCAGAACTAACAAAAACAATTCCGAGCAGCCGGGCGAAGCAGATGGACAACAGCTCTTTAGCATAGCGTGTGAAACCGGCGAAAGTGGTCGGCTCCACATCCTGTCACAGTCCGGACAATGTGCGAAATATACTGTAGAAGAAGCTTGCGTGTCAACGCCTACGGGTTATTTCAATTAGAAATGAATTGAGTTCTACCCAAAACCAGACTCGCTGTTAGCACATAAATCTTATTTGAATGTTCTAAACGAGACCCTTCAGAGCTGGAGGCATGCCCCACACTAACTACGTCATAGGCCATCAGTTGCAAAGTTATTGCGGCGTAACTACTGTAAACTAGCTTGGAAAAAAAGTTAGCCGGTGGAAAAAATGGCGAACACAAGCTGAGACAGGGACAAATTTCGAAAATACTACAGTGGGTGCAAGAAAAGAAGAAGGAAGCAGAAAAGGGGGGGGGTGCAAATGTGGCACTTAAAGGCTCTTTGGAAAGGTTCGTTGTAAAAAACCAGGAGCGAAGAAGAAACGGACTCGGGTGGTGATCTCGACGACGACAAGGATGCTAGCATTGAGACACCTGAAGGTGCCGATAGCATTAGCAACAACGGCGATTCGTAGTTCTGTTCGGTTCTGTGTCTGTTTGCGCAGGCCCATTAGGTAGCTACTTCATCACCTCAATGCGGCTCCCTGCAGCCACCACTACACACAAGAACCCCCCACCCCCACCACCACCCTGGGCCCCGCGCCCCGCCCACCCCTTGAGACGGCCCTGTCTGGAGAAGCAGCGCATCTCTCTCTACTGTCCCCGCAAGCGCCCAGGAAGTTCAAAGGCGTTCTGCATCACTGCCGGTGTGATCTCCGTCACAGTCGGCTAGTAGCATGAGCCAAGCTCGAACCCGTGGCATCCGGGCTGCATGCCCGCACTCGATCTGCGAGAGCGCGCTTTTATTGCCTGATTCACTCCGCATTGCTCAAAACCGGATTGTGGGAGCCCTGCTTCAGCTGGCATTACTGGTAGAATTTAAATAAAATTTGTATTATTTCAGTTTTTCAAATTTAAAAGACCAATTACCGGTCTTCAGTTAAGTTACGTCGAGAACATCCATCAGTTTTATCCAATACAGGGCTGCCGGTGGTGGTGGGGGAGGTGCCCAGCCTATCCCAGCAAGCAAAGGGCACAGGGCACCAGCTCTTCGCAGGGCAGACACACACACAAACACACTTACACCAGGGCCAATATTCCCAGAAGACAATTAACCTGCCCACCTACCATGTTTGTGGACTGTGGGAGGAAATCCACATGAACACACGGAGAACATACAAACTCCTCACAGACAGCACCCCGGGAATTGAATCCAGGGCCCCGGCATCGTGAGGCAGCAATGCAAACCGCTGCTCCCAAATATAGGAAACACTCGGAACAAACCTATTATAAACCTTAAATATTTTTCAGCCTACATGGAACACTGGTTCCCTTCACTGAAACACTACATGCGTAACTGGTCAATTGCTTAAGCAAGTGAATTTAATATTTTTTAAGTAACAGCTAATTCATTGCGACCTATAAGAAAGACTGAATCTGGGGCCATTAACGATCATTTCGGAAGAGCTGTACACGGCGTTTGTGCGTAGGCGGTGCCCTGCACCCGGTCAGGTTATATGACGGAACAACTGCGGCAGAAATCAAATTTCAAGCTGATAATCAACCCGGCGAACTGCTGGAATCATCCCAGGGTGCCTTAAAAGCGTGGTACTGTCTGGACAAGTAGCTCTCCTCCTTGCTAGTTTTTCTTTCTGCTTTGCGTCATTGGGCCGATTGAGGAAGGGAAAGAGCTGAACGACAAAGCCTGGCTTGAATAAAATCCATTTCGGGTGGAGGTGGGCCGACAGACGGGGCAGAGGAGGAGCCCCAAGACGGCCTGTGGGGAGGCGGGGGTCACACAGAGTCAGATCACCCTAAGGCCTGCCTTATCTTCCTTCTGACCCCCCCTACAGGACTGGCTGTTCTGTCCTCCCACAGCTCGGTTCAATAAAAGCGGAGGGGATACATTTCAGAAGAAGCAAGAGAAGGGAGACGTTGAAACAATCGTTTAGCCAGAGATAATTTGCACTCCTGCATGAAGTTTGCAGGAAAAAAAAACAACGAAAACGACTTCTCTGATCCCAACTGATTAAGGCTCACTAAGCAAAGGACAGTCTTCTGTATGAAAACTGACCGCTAGAAAACTCTTTGCCACATCTCGGATCACGTCAATGGTGTAACTTCCAAATTTGTCTCCGCCGGAATGTGATTTCCATCTTACATTTGGAAACGTTGTTTAGAAATTACAGCTCCCCGTCTTCCCAGCTAGACGCGGTGTAACGCGAAGGAACTGATCGCCTTACATCGGGACAACTGAAAGAAACAAAGCGGGGGGCTTCACTCTGCGGGGAAAAGACGAACAGGCTGGAACAAGCCAGTCCGGGCGTACACGTGGACTTGAAGCCCAGGCGAGCGGTGTACAAAGAGAGAGGCACTGATGCCGAACTATCGGTGAGCGGACGGCGGTAACATCCTGTACAGCCATTGCTCATTACAGCCATCAGCCTCGCCGGGAGAAGATGCGGGACACGGCAAGTTGCGCCCGGTTTCTGAGCCGTCTGTGACGCGGGGCGGTCTGCTACAGAAGGCAGGTCTGTAAAAGAGTTTTTAAAGAGTTTTTTTCGATGTTTTTCTCTCTCGACGTTTTGATTCTCGGTTTTACTAAAAGGCGTTGGAATTGTTGAAAGATGTAGCCGGGTATGCCAGGTTATCGTTATTTTCCCTGCCCTCCGATTTTCCCTGCCCTCCGATTTTGGAACCCGGGTACGAGCGACTCGTACCCGGGTTCCAAACGGCCTGACGGAAGGACGGATGGAGATCCTAAGTGAGTGAAGCAAAACACATTATACCTCGAAGCCAATTCGTTTTGAGTGCAAGGTTTCACCTATGTATGGAATGTGTTACCTATGCGTTACATGTAGGATTGTAAATCAAGGATAATAAAATGTCTGGACTGTTTAAAAATCTTAATTACTATGTTCGGCTGCACACTCGTCTCGACTCTCACAGCGAAGCGCAGGTCTCATTTCTTTCTAAACAAGTGCTGACAGGTACGTAGATTAACTGCGCTCAGAAGAATTCACACCTGGAGGCGGTTTAGACTACATTATGAGAATCCTCTCATCTATCAAAAATCTTTACAAATTAAACAACATCAACGTGGTACCTGGTAGAATATGGAAACGTTTACGAAAAACAGATGGAATCTAAACTGAACAGAGCAGCATTCCTCTACTTTAACGTGATAACAGCGGAGCTCATAAATCCTGGAACACATCTGGTTTCCTGCTCATTGCTGCGCGGTTTTTTTTATCTCTGTTTTTCAGAAGCGGCGCTGGTTTCATCTGCACGCTACCAAGCCACCGAACCCATTTCCTCTGAGCTCAGTCGGCAAAGAGCTCGCCGCTCGGCGCCCAGGGGACCGCCAGAGAGCGGTGGGGTGAGCTGTGATTATGTTTTGACACCATTTCTGGACGTTTTTCTGGGCTCTGTTCCAACCCGAGCGACTCAAGTTACTCCCATTATCTGAGACCCGCTTAACCCTGCTCTCCAAGCTTTGGGACTTACACAGTGTAGAAGTTCCTTCGCCTTTGTGACTTGTCCGCTGGGGGATACAGTTAACCGAGACGTTTTAGCCCAGTCTTAAGACCCTGCCGCTCAGTTTTCTAGACCTGTACTGTGCACCCCTGCTGGAGAAACACCCACTTTGGGAACACTCGCAGCCCTCTCCCCTCCCTGTAGGAGGTGCTATGCCGTGGGGAAATAGCACTCAGTTGCAGCCCCTGCTGGTCTCCCTGCTCCAGCAGTGCCTGAACCGGACAGCAGGGGAGAGAGAGGCCGCGGCGCCCCGCAGTCCCCCCGCGGACGACAGCCACGGTATCATCTACATCCTGCTGATGGTGGGCCTGTTCAGCGCCTTCACCTTCGCCATCATGCTCAGTTACATCCGGTCCAAGAAGCTGGAGAACTCCGAGGACCCCTACCACCGCTACATCGCACACGACTGGCCGCAGTCCCGACTGGTCGACTCCCCCGGACACGCAAACCCTCTGGAACCTGGGCCAGACGCTCCAGAGGATTCCTGCGTCATTCCCAATCCCAGGGTGCTGGATCGTCCCAAGCAGCACATCCCAGGCTGAGCGTCCGGGACCTCTTTCCGTGCCCATACCCAACCCATCACTGTGGACCATGATCAGTAATATCACAGCGCTACGGTCGCAGAGGGTACCTCCTTTAATAAGAATCCGACACGAGGGAGAACAAGATCCACACCTCATCATCTCGGATCGGTGAATTCCTTCCTCCTCTTTCGGGCCAGTCGATGGCTCCGTCGCCCCCGAACCCCCGACTGTCACCTAGGGGTGCAGTCCGGTTGACGGTGGTGAGGCCAGATTTCTGTCTCTCCGATCTGCTTACATCATTGTCTTTAGGAGTTATTTTATATACTGTAATCCCCAAAACGTCAGTCTCCGAAAACTGGATCGGAACAATAGGAGGAGATGATGTCTGTTCATTTCGAAAGATGTGTCACGATCGTAAACCCCTCTTCTTAAGGGCGCTCCAGCCCTTCCTTGTTTTTTACTCATCCCTTGCACCTGTTCCCTGTTCCAGCCCCCTTTTCAGTTTCCCTTAAAAGCCAGACGCTGGCTCTGTTCTGGGCTCTGCTCTGGGCTCTGCTCTGGGCTCTGCTCTGGTTTCCATACCAGGCGAGTCCGGGACCTGGAAGCGCCTGGTCCCGTTAAGGTCTTAGTTCCTGTATTTGTTCCTGTTCCCGTTCCCGTGCCGGTCCCGACCCGGTTCTTGTTTTTATCTCGTCTGTCTTGGATGGATCGCCTGGCTTTGGACTTTTGCCCCATTTTTGGATTCCCCTTTTGGACTCAGCTCCGGACTGTTTGCCTTGGCCACACCTCCCCCGAACACCAGCGCACCATGGACACATCATTCCCGACTCCCGCATGCTGTTTTCCCCGCGTTTCCTCACTCTACCCCGGATTGTGTCGTCTGCATAGGGTCCGGAAAGAGCACCTTCCTGACAATATGGTTTTACAATCGAGGACAGGGAGAAAAAGAGCAGATCCTGCAACTCGAGGCTCAGAGCTGTCAGCATTCATTCATCCTTTCGGACATTTATGATCTGCCTCCCTAAGACCAGTCTCCTGTTACCAGGAGATAAAGGAGAAATAATGTCCCGGGCAAAGCTTTGCTTCCTTTACCCTGCTTTCAGTTTCACAATAGGGGTTCATAAGAGGACACTGAGAATTAAATTCACCAACCTTGTTTTTGGGAAAGAGGGTTGCACCTCCACATGGACAAATGCGAAAACGTGATCGCTTTGGAAGCAGATCTGGTTTCTTGAAATACAGCTGTATAGGGAAAGGAGCAGTAAATATCTGTTTATTCTGGATTGAATACGTTACGCTGTTTTCCAGAAACATGAACTGTTGCAATGCGCACGGATACTTGCCTCTGACTGAGCGCTCACGTCAGATTCTTAGGCAATGACCTGAAGCCAGCTGATGTTGTCAAGCGTCATTCGGTGGGAGTCGGTTTCCCAGTTTGAAAGGGATTTGTGCTACACTGCTAATGAGTATTTCCTCTCAGGTGCGTTGATATTACCCGATATGTGTTTTTGTTTTTAAAAAAGGGTTTAATTAAGGACCTAATCACTTAATAAGTTTGGTAATTCAGTAAGATCACTTCATTAGCCACACACAATTTCTTGCATTAGGAACTTGTCTTTTCACATACCCCAGCTTGCTCTCCATGAGACACACAGACAGGGAGAGAAGCTTGGGGTCAGAGCACAGAATCAGCTATTTATACGGCGCCCCTGGAGCAGTTGGGGTGAAGGGCCTTGATCAGGGGCCCAATGGAGTAGGATTCCTCTGCCAGCCACAGGATACGAACTGGCAACCTTCCAGTCACAGGCGCAGATCCTTAGCCACAGAGCCACCGCACTGTCCCATAATTAACAGATGGATAACAAAATGTGAGCTACAGTGTTGTGTTCTAAGCACAGATCCGGCATGCTGAGAGGCAGAGACATTTTCCTTTTCTGTGATGGAGGGGCAGACGAGCTGGCAAGCAAGGAAGGCCTGTGCAGGAATTGTTCCCGCATTGTCTCCTGGCACTGCACCTCAGAGGACGGGAGATTTAACCGCCGACCGACACGACCGCCAGTTTTCATTCCTTTTAATTAATTCGCAAGACCCAGAAATTGCACAATCCTTTTTTTTTTATCCTTCCTTGCCGAGGCAAGAGGAGGGAGGGAGCACCACAGCGACGATGTTAGATCTGCGATGTGTGAATTTTGCAAGTGCAATCGGAGCTTGGGGGGGCCCAGCTGAAACTGCAGGAAGCAGGAAATGGGGAAATCTGCCTCCCAGTGTTTTGTTTTCTCAATTCAGGCCAGACTCAAGAAGAATGTGAAACCTGTGCCGGTGTCAGAATGCCTGTTGCTCGAGATATGCCCTGGGTGCCTGGGCCCTGCCAGCTTCTGAGGCACTCTCTCTACAGCCTCTGCCGAATCTGATCAGTTGCGTGAGCGTTGCTAGGGAACACTCCCTTAATCACTTGGGTGTTCGCAGGACATTAGAGCACAGATGCAAAGAGAATTCAAGGTCTTGGAGGCTCACGGCAGGGCAATGGGGGGGGGGGGCGGGGCATGTTGGTGCCGTGGTTAACCTTGCTGGGACTCTGGGTTCAGTTCCTGGGCTGCTATCTGTGTGGAGTTTGCAAGTTCTCGCCGTTGGCATGGGTTTCCCCCATACTTCAGCGACGTACTGGCAGGCTAATCAGCTTCTGGGAAAACTGGCCCTGGTATGGGGGGTTTGTGTGCCCTGAAATGGACTGGTGTCCCATCCAGGATCTTGTGCTCGTTGCTTGCCAAGATACGTTCTGGCTCCCCTGGAAACCTGAATTGGATTCGAAAATGGACAGACAGTGCAATGATCTGGCTTTCCAGCAGCACAGTTTTCCCACCAAACCCTTATTAAAAGGTTCAGGCCGCAAATATGTGCTCCATACTGCACCTTCCAACTTCTAAACCTTTTGTATTAGAGCATTATTTACTGTGTAATAAATGTGTCATATGCATGGTGTTCTACACACAAAAAAAAAAGTGATTTAAGGTCCAGCATTATTATTTATCTGTAGAACTGTAACACTAGTATTTAAAAAAGCAAACTTAGTCATTTCTGTCCTCTGTTAAAAATGAAATACTGCATGAAATATTTTAAATAAAAAGTAGCATCATTGCACAAGCACATTGCTGTGATTTTTCCTTATGCAGCCGCAGCAGTTCCTTGGGTATCTCATTGTAGAGGAAGCAAGGTCTTGTGAACAAAGCCTGTGAAATACGAGTGCTCGCAGAAAAGGTATCTGATGTGCTTCAGGGCTGAACCCTGAGCATCCACCATCAAGTCTGTGCAGCCAGCGTTCAGCCTTTACAGGGACATAGTGAGAGCCTGGGCAGAGAAAACCCAGGACCAGTCACCTGTATGACTGACAGCACAGCTCAGCCAGGTCAAAGGTAAGAAACTGCAGGTGGCCGTGACCGCAGACAAGACATAATAAAATTACGCAGCACTGCCATCTAGCGGCAACTATATGCCTTACAACATCATCTATATCGGGTCTTGGAGCAGAAGGGGAGGGCGGTAGTGACGAAAGGATTTTGTTCCACAGTGAGCACTTAACTATCGAACGATTTTCATCAACCTATCAGGTTTTCCCGTTCTTCCTGGTTTTAGCTGAAGAAATAAACAGACTCAGAACTAAGACACGATGGATTCTATTCCTCTAGGTTTTGGTGTTGCATGTCCTCTCATTTTCAGGGTTTATTTCTGAACACCTTTACACACCTCGTGAGTAATGTGCAGCCACATATATCATCGAAACTGCATGAAAATGCAGTCTAGAACTCGAAACATTTCAGTAAGGGCTGATCGAGTATTCTTCTGTAAAACCTTCAAACACACATGAGCCCACCCCAAACACTACAGAGCTAGGTGAAGGGAAAGGTGCAAAAAAAATTGTAAAAAATAACTTTATTTAAAAACATTGAGGAAAAATAAAGTTGCTAAAAAAAAAATCACAGTTCCCCCCCCAACAATCGACCCACAGCCAGCGGTCCGGTCCAGCCCAGGGCCCGTCTGTCTCTGCGGACCCTCATGCGACTCCTCGGCCAGCACTGTCCACTACAGTCCAGCAGGAGCGGCGCCTTCACTGACCGCTCGCGCCCACGTCTGCCAGGGAGAGAAGACGGGCAGCGTGAGACCCGCGCTGCCCAGAGGATGTGGCCTCCACGCTCTCTCAAGCCACAGACCCCTGGGGGACCGTTCCTTTCGTAGAGCAGGGATGCAAGATTCTCTGGCCAGACATACTGACACTTTGGTCAAGAACCCACCCCTGATATCCTGGTCTACTGGCTCATTTTTAACCCTAAAGGCAGGATACCTTCCAATAGCACAAAACCGTTGTGTAAACCAGAGCTCTCCATCCTGGACAGTCACACTCCAGCAAGTCCCACGGGTTATGTATTTTTTAAGGAGCTGTAATATTATTGATCAATTAAGCAGGTCATTTGTTCCATTAAAGGCAAGAGCTGAAGGTAATTCACAGTTTGGTGCCAAATCCCTAAACAGGCAGCATGGTGGACTGGCAGTTAACACAGGAGCTGGGTTACCAAGTTTGATTCTGGTCAAGGGCTTGTCAGTCTGTGAGGAGACTGCATGTTCTCAAGGCTTGCATGGGTTTTCACGGGTGCTGTGGTGCCCTTCTCCCCCTGCCGAAGACATGCTCTCTAGCTGGATTGGCAGTGTATGCGCGCTCTGATGTACTAGTGTTCAGTCCAGGGTGGAGATTGTTCCAGAAGCATACAATGTAAGCTTAAACTCAGGGGAGCAGTGACCATGACCATAATTCATATACTCTGTGCTCAGAAATGAGTGTTGTGTACAGTTTTTGGTTTTTATTTATAATTTCAGAAACTATAATTACATAATATAAATTTAATTTACAATTTTCATTAAAATATTTTAAGACAGCAGTTACCAAATAGCCAAGAGGACACTGGATGAAGAGCCAGTACTGTGATACAGGAGCTGTAATATTCACTCTCAGCACAGGGACAGAAATGTCTCCATACTGCATTGGCTAAGTCACTGTGTTTGTGTCCCGCAGTGGGCTGGTGTCCTGCACAGGAGGGAGTCACACCTCCTGCCCTGGATAGACTCCAGACTGCCTCAAGCCTGAAATAATATCTCCTCGACAGTATCGTTTCAAAATTCACCATTGAATGGTTACTTATAAAAAATGTTGGACTGGTTTTCTACAGGACTAGAACTGGAGGCCACAGGTTTGGACTATAGGCACGTAGCGACAGGCTGAAGAGATGGCTTTCTCCTTGCTCATGCAGATGGTGTGAGCAGGGAGCGTCCAGCACAGCTCCTGGTCGGCCAGTGGGTCTGTAGGCTTTCCTTCCAGCTCTGCTCTTACTCCAGGGCAGCTCCTCCAGAGCTCTATATTATACACCTAGATCTCTCTCTGTTTTATACCCCTTTGCTCCTCCCATATTCTGTGGTGCTGCTGCTTCGCAGGGTCCAGGAAAACCTGGTCTGTCCGGAAAACCCAGACACGCCAGCCCTCCAGAACCAGGACTGGACACCTCTGGGCTGTAGAGGCTCTACTGTGTTTAAAAGGCCCTCCCTACCTCTCTCGCCCCCCGGACTCTCTCCCTCAGTCCTCCTTTTTGTCTGGCTCGGCTCTGGCTGCCTCCTCCTGCTGCTGCTGCTGCTGCTGCTGCTGCTGCTGCTGCTGCCTCTCGAGTTCCCGCTGCTTCTTGAGGGCTGCCTCGGCTCGCTTGCTCTGGTAGATCTTGACCCCAGCAAACCCCAGGCACAGGAGCAGGGTCTTGGCGGCCAGGATGTACAGCAGCAGGGGGAAGTTCTCCAGGGCCTGCAGAGAGAGGTCAGAGGTCAGCTAGCAAGGACCGAGCCAGTGAAAGACTCCAAGAGGTAGTCACACAATCCATGCGCCGATAGGTTCCATTTCCCAGAAAAAGAATCCAGCTGCATAGCACTCGGATCCAGTTCGGGTTTTACCAGGAAAAAAACTCAAATTAAAATCTTAACCTCCGATTTCTTTATCCAAAGGGTTGTAGGAGTACTGTATGTAACAAGCTCCCCAGCTGTGTGGCTGAAGCCGATACCCTGGTTTCATTCAAGAAACAGCTGGATAATACACCAAATCCTATAAAAAATACCAATCGGGCTACATCGTTTGGATCGACTTTTGATTACAACGGTTCTTATGTTGTTCAAGAGTCAGATATTCCCCCTACATGCCTCTTCACAACTCACTCCCCTCAGTGAAGCTGGGATACAGGTCCACTCGTGCACTGAAGTCTCCAGCACGAAAGTTACTGCAGTAAACCCACACAGTACTTCAGCACTGGGTACTAAGCAGTGGTTCCGTATGCCTCTAAAGTTGCCATCAGTCATAGTTTGAGCTGGCAGACAAACTCCCTAAACACCCCGTTTTAAAAATGAGTGTCACTATCTGTGTCTGTGACAGAACTGACCACAAGATGACCCCACCGGGTGATCCAACTACCACCACCTCACCATGGCGACATGCAATACACTCACACTAAGCAAGATATGTTTGTCCAGGTCTTGTGTGTGGCGAACATACCGCCCCTGCCCGTTTGCACCAAGTCAGTATTTTACTTTGTGCTGAGTAAACCACAGCAAGCCTTCAGAAAGGCCGCTGTCGCAGTTCACTTCAGCCCCTGCACTCACTCAGCTCTCCGTCCCCCCCGCCTTCCACAGCCCGGAGCAGCTGCTGTTGACCCGAGGCTAGGTGGAGCGGAGTCAAGCCTCTGGGCCTGTCGGTGTCACTCACCAGTCCAACAGGACACAGGGCACAGGGCAGACCCCCCCTCCCCCCAGACCGACACGCTGGTGCCCGCGGCGGCCAGGAAGACCCGATTTGATCAAGTCATACAAAAATATCACACATGGGCCACCGGCAGAACCTGATGTAGAATTAAAGTCCTGCACAGAATTGGACAGTTGTCATGAACTGATCTGGTTAAACAGAAAAAAAAAATGTCCCTCTACAAGCAACTGGCCACCCCAACAGCTCTCTGGAATGGGGGGGCTTACAGTCCATCGCTGTCTGGTTTCTATTTTAAAATCACAGGAGACACGACGTGCTCGCTTTACGATGCTGTAGGAAAAATCGCGATCAGTGCGCCTTTTATCTTTAACGTGTAAAAGCCCAGTAAAAGAGACGACACATCTACAGTTACAACAAAGTGCATTTCTAAATATAAAGCACCACAGACACAGACAGCGCCGGGGGTCTGTCACACGCCCGCAGTATACCAACTGCCCATGCGGCTTAGTAAACAATTTTACAAAGGGCTAATAGAGCTACTTTACTAAAGCCAAGTACTGATCCCGTAATGGCAAATTCAGCGTGTGCCCATTGCTAACGGAGGTGTGTGACATAAAAATGACAGCGGCGCTCACTCACCCTCCAGTTCACTTCCATCTTTGCCTCGAATCAGACGTCACTTGTCTCGTCTCAAGTTAGCCCTGCCTAGAGGCAGGAGGTTTAAGTGCTGGGAGGCGGAAACAGAGGAGTGCAGGCCAATCCGAAAGCAAGTTAAGATTGAGTGGCAGAGACCTTGGCCACTCGAAATTTAAAGAATCCTTCCTGAATCTTCTGGTGAACGGTGGATTGGCTTCCCTGAACCTGAAGGCATGCTTATAGTCGTTTGTTTTGGCACGGATAGATAGCGAATGAGTCTTATTTTAAAGCACCTTCCAGAAAAATCTAGATCAGAAGTGTTGTGTACACAAGCATGTCAGGGAACAGGCTACACTCGTCCCAGTAAGTCGTCCTAAAGCACTTGCCTTTTGAGACTGGGAACACCGGTAAATTAGTTAACCAGAGCATCTGTTTAAGAGAACTCCGATCCTTGAAGGGTGAAAGAAATTCAGTTTTGTTCCAAATGGAATTTAATTTATTTTGCTTATTTAATTTAAAAACTGGATTATTTTTTTTTAAATCATAATATGCTTAGCCGGTCATAAAATAGAGTGAAGTAGTTCACGTAGGCTGCAAAGGAACATATAAGGGTTTATTGCATGCTGAAAAGGAAAAAAAAAACAAAGTTTCGGCTGTTTAGAATGTTATTCTATCATTAAATTCTAACATCATTTTTAAAATGTGGCTCTGGTATGCTCTGATCCAGGACAACCAACAAAATATGGAGTAATGTAAAGAAATAAGTCATTCACGAAAAAGGAACAATACAAGTGACAAGAAAAACAATTATGTAAACAACTCTATGTGTATGCATATATCCTCAAATTTGGAGTCCCAGGGAGTTAAGAAGGAAGTCTTCCGTCTCAGAAAGACAAGCAAAACAAATTTCACTCTTTCCTGCAAAAACAAAGACACAGACTTACAATTTTAACCAGAGAATTCACTGGGGAAAAAACACATGATGCTCCCATTATACACCATTCCCCTCAAGACAGCAGACATCCAGAGCTGACATTCCTGTCCAGGAGACATAGGACCTATAGCAAACCATACGTGGAGCACAATTGCCTAAAAGTGAGTATTATTTTTGGTAGTGTTAGAAGTTATATATTTAAATTAAATTTGAAATACAAAATAAAGAGGGTGGGCAAATCCCAGGGCTGAGCAATCTGCTGTGACAAGCTTTATAGATTTCTTCATAGCACCAGCAACTGAAGAACTGGCAACAGTTAATAATAATTGCTTACACTTATATAGCACTTTTCTGGACACTCCACTCAAAGCGCTTTACAGGTAATGGAGACTCCCCTCCACCACCACCAGTGTGCAGCCCCACTGGGATGATGCAACGGCAGCCATAGTGCGCCAGAACGCTCACCACACATCAGCTATCAGTGGGAGGGAGAGCAGAGTAATGAAGCCAATTCATAGATGGGGATTATTAGGAGGCCATGACTGGTAAGGGCCAATGGGTAATTTGGCCAGGACACCGGGGTTACACCCCTACTCTTTTCGAGAAATGCCCTGGGATTTTTAATGACCACGGAGAGTCAGGACCTCAGTTTTACGTCTCATCCGAAGGACGGCGCCTTTTGACAGGGGACGCTCTACTGTAACTATACTGGGGCATTAGGACCCACGCAGACCGCAGGGTGAGCACCCCCTACTGGCCCCACTAACACCTCTTCCAGCAGCAACCTTAGTTTTTCCCAGGAGGTCTCCCATCCAGGTACTGACCAGGCTCACACCTGCTTAGCTTCAGTGGGTTGCCAGTTGTGGCTGCTGGCAATTGTGCACTTGGTCCTGTTCAGCCTCTAATGAGATAACTGAGCTCATTCAGTCCCAGCTGGACTGAAAACCTGGCTGCTGGGGTTTATTCCCATAAGCCAGGGGTATCAGTCTTGCTTCTTGGAGGGCTGTAGTGTCCCCTAACTTTCAGGCCACACTCGCAGCAACTGAATCAGTCTAATCACCTAATTAAATGGATTAATTTAATTCTCCCCTCCAGGCTCCAAAATATTCCGTAGACTGTATTCTCACTCAACCACATTATTTCTGCCCTCCAATATAAAAATGGCTAAAAGTCTAGAAACAGTCTTGATCTAGTGCTATAGTTTTTGTTCCGTGTCTCAGCGG
This sequence comes from Atractosteus spatula, assembly GCF_055471065.1. Classification (NCBI taxonomy): domain Eukaryota; kingdom Metazoa; phylum Chordata; class Actinopteri; order Semionotiformes; family Lepisosteidae; genus Atractosteus; species Atractosteus spatula. Next base: position 47,149,523 of record NC_142709.1, on the reverse strand, counting down.
AAAAGCAGCTGATACTGAGGGCCGGCAGCCCACATCAGTGGAAGACTAAAATTGCCCCTGACCTCAAGAGTATTGGCCACAGTAGACATGCCCATAATATCCCATCTCATTAGAATCGTTCTGCCGTGTGACCTACACAGAATTAATTTACTGATTTTCTTTCAAGTAGTACCAGGCGAAGTGTGAAACAGCATTTTTAAGAACACAAATAAGTCTCCTTCTGGGGTGGATTATTTTGCTCTCATCTCGAAAAAATGCCACATAAAACCTGGTCACAAAAAGCCAGTTTTAAGTGGCCACCATCACATCTGTAAGTTTGGGAGAGTGTTTCTTATTTATGCATGAAAAAGAACTTGGTCAATGAGTACTATACACATAATACAGTATGTGTTTTCATATACAGTATTTCACCAGTTCCAGTTTGGTTTACTTGGAAAAGGTTTATCAAAGTGGGGGTTCCAGTCCTGGTTCGGTTAAGGTCACTACATCCACAGGATCACTAAGTGTATTTAATTAAAACACCAGCTGATGTACAGTTAAGCAACTTCAGTGATTAAGACCCAAGATTGCTAAAAAATTTGCAGACACACCAGTCTTCCAAGGACTGTAAGAAAACAGGATTCGCTATTGACTAGCCATCTTTAGTCACAACACTTATTTTAATTAAGATCTGACAAGCTTGACTTCTAGCTTTTAATGCACTTTGTATAAAATCTGACCTGGCAGTCAAAAGCAACACAGCATTAGGGGAGAGTAAAGAATCGATAAAATCAGGGTGTGCTTTGATTGCTCATTAACAACCAATCTAGTTTTTAAATCCATGGGGGGAAAGCAGAGATTTGGATTTCAGGTCTATTAATAATGTTTCTGTAAATCGAGTTATTTGGGTCTATTAATAATAAGAATTCTCAGATTCCTGTTCACTGTCAAATTCCTGCTTATTCACTTTCCGTTGTTTCTGAAAAGTGTCCGAATTTTCACACGTTAATGGCTGAAAACCTGTCTCTCCACTACAAGGGTGTCCTAGACCAGCTAGTTACTGGTTTAACTGGAACCCTTCAAGGGCTTCGCCCATCTCTTCGGGCACTTTAAAGACCTCTTGAAAACCTTGAACAGGATAGGTTACCCTCGCTCTACAAGGCCCACGAAACCCGCACAGAATAATGTTGTGAAGTACATAAAAAACAGCTTGACCCTCCTTTCCCATTTTTTTTTAATACAATGTATTAGAAAGCCAAAAACAAACCAACGCACAAAAAATATACAGAACACAGTATTGAAGATGCTGTGTTGTTTGGGATAGGGGACCTTTGTTTGCCCCAGAGAGGTGTGCACAAGTACAGCACCCAGAAACTGGAACTGACTGCCTCCAGCACTGCAGACTGTCTGTGAAACCCGGAGAGCAGGCCCTGACTGCAGACGCTCCAGCACAGAGACCATCTGAGCCCAAGTGCTAGGGCACAGGGTCCCCCACTGACACAGCGGGGCAGCTGGCTGAGCTACACCTCAGGTGCAGGCGTGGGCGCCTGGGGGGGTGTGGCACTGGGCACTGGGGGTACCTCCACCTACGGAGAGAGAGCGACAGACCAAGAGAGTTAGAAAAGGTTTCACGCGAGAAGGAAAAAGGTCAAATGTTGTGACACTATCTATAAAAAAGGCCAACGGAGACTCTTCTTTCTTAGATAACTCAGGTACTTTAAAGTGGATAAAACTATTCTTACACTTTTCTACAAATCATTTATTGAAAGTGTCTTAACATACTGCTTCACTTGTTGGTTTGGCAACATAAGTACCGGTAACTGTAATAGGCTGGGTAAATTAGTGAATATAAGTGGCAAAATAATCGGGATTAATCAAATCAACTTAAGCATTCTTTACAAACAGAGAGTGACTAAGAAAGCCAAAAGCATCAGGGAGTGTGTGTCTCACCCCCTCCATTGTGAATTCACACTTCTCCCAACTGGGAGACGCCTCTGTGTCCCCAGGTGTAAAACCAACAGACTCAGGAAATCTTTCATCCCCACTGCAATCACACTCTTAAACAATGCAAAGTAACTACCTTGTCTCTTGCTTCTTTTCTCCTGTTACACCTCTGTATTCTCTTCCCTTTTGATAGTATTGTCATTGTGTTGTGTTTGACTGTGCCGTAAAACAAATGTCCCCTCGGGGACAATAAAGCTTGAATTGAATTGAATTGAAACGTGGACCGCGACATGAGTGAGGGAGGGAAGGAGGGAGATATGGCGAAGGAACTTCAGAAAGATTACACACGCGAGAAGACCCACTGCTGGCTGCTAATCCCCACAATGCAATGCAACAAAAGAATCTGCACGACTCCACCTTAACAAGATAAATGGGTTTGCCCGAGACTTGTACAACTTACAGCACAATTTTTGTACCGTCTTTGCTACTGCTAAAGTGTTTTTTAACCCATATATTCTAGTTTAATCTCTAAATGTGTGCTGAGAAACAATTTATTTTGGAGTACTGCAAGTGCACTGAAGTTGAACAGACATAACAGGTAAAGCCAATAAACGGATTAACACGTGACATGAAATTCACAGGCTAGTGGCGTGTTTAGCCACTGGTAGAAGCAGTGCCAGCTGTATATCCAACGATGGCTTACGCCAGGTTACAGATGTTGCCTTGTAGGATTCTGTCTCATTCCTCTTGTGGGCCTGAAGCCTAGCCAAGCACATGCCTTTTTACTGACCCCTGTATACTACTGTCATCACAGCTCATGGGACTCAGGTCTGCAGAAAAGTGCATGTCACATTCACCCCTTTCAGCAAGTGAGGTCCTAGGAAGGGATGAATGTAGCACCTTGCAGTAAGGTTGACATCACAGATCTGAAGGCACCAGACACACTTGTGTCCAGATCATCACACTTGGACCTCCACTTTGACTGGCCTGTTGTCCACAACAATATCACATCTGCCCCACATTCACCTTTCACAGAGGTCTCCACAAAACTCTGATTCGTCAATAAAAAGTACTTGGTTCTACTGCAGGCAAATCCACCTGAGGGGTTTTTCCATATATGGCACAAACCTGTTGTTCTCTTGATAAGCAGGGTTTGACTGCTGACTTCTGCTAACTTCCCTTTGTCTTCCTTGATTTTCACCAGCCTTGAGAATCGGCAGGCTAAATCACCTCGTTATTTGTGCCTTCCATCCAACTCTCTGACTAATGAGGTGATTTAGTGCTTATTCAACAGTCAGTCAGTTGCGTAGGTCGCAGTCAACCATGAATGACCAAAAGCGTTTTATCAATATCCAAAATCTGTATACTCTATTTCTCTAAATTTAGATCATGTATACTGTATATAAAATGATATATTAGCGTGGCAGAAAAGCTACAGCCAGGGCTAGATTTAAATATTCTAATTGTTCTTGAGCAGTTTTCTTGTTTTGGAAGTAAATCCAGGAAGTGGTTGGGTTCTCTGAGCCAGCTTTTTAGGATATTTTTCCAAGATACTGGTCTCTGATAACTACGAGGCCCAGGCGTTCCAATATCCAAGCAAGGACAGCATAAACTGTGATATTAATCCAGTGATACAATGACAAATCCGATTCCATTTCATTCTGTACTCACACCCTGACTGGACATCACCAGTCATAAACCCTGAGATACAGCTGGAACGGCTTGCCAATTGGAAATGGGAGACAAGAGTTTTGCCACTACACCTATAGTGTAATCAACAGCTTTCAATCTGAGGCTCAATGCATGATGAACTTTATCAGAAGACTTGCATAAAAACCTTGTCCAAATAAACCCTATCACAGTACTAAAATTACTTACATTATACAGATATCCGACTTCTGCTTGTTCAAAGGAACCTCAATAATATCTGAGGAACCTCAGTAGCACACTATCCCCACAGAGAGAGTGTCATTTGCCTTTCCATTCACAAAGAAAACATTCTTATTTCTGTAGGCTAATTCTGATATAATAAGCTGCGCTGCCTAATGTTGTTTTCCAGTGGCATCTAGCTCTAGCTAGATCTTCTGGTACTGTGATAAAGGCATCTAAGCAGGTTTGCTCATGATTCAATTTCCTTGAAAGCTGTCACTCCTCTCTCTCCCACGGCCCAGTCAGGTTTACTTACGTGTGTACCTCTTCAATTTTTACTGACTTTCCTCTAGGATGACCGGTATTAGCAGTGATTTAGAGCTGTGGCATAGAGACTGATGCCCCTTTAACTCTATGTAATTAATGCAGCAGAAAGAGAAGGAAGAGGCAGTTATTTCTTACCAGTCGTTCTGCTCTCTTCTTCAGCCTCCTCCAGATAGTGTGGTGAGCCTGAGAGAAACAGAGAGCACTGATAACACTGCAATGTCAAGACACACTGCACCAGGCCATCAGAGTGGCGGCCCGTCGCAGGGTCTCGGCGCGGCAGAGCGCTAGTAGCGGCCTGTAGCGGCACGTCAGACCGCTAGAGGCGGCCTGTTGTAGCATCTGAGTGCGCCAAGCAGACAGTCTGGTCGTCGGTAATACCTGTAGCTGCAGTGGCAGAGACAGACCCTGCGCTCGGCGGTGTAGGCCCCAAGGCCCTGGTCCCAGATTGTGCAGCGCTGTCACCTCATACTGAGAGCACAGCCCTGTCCTGGCCACCAGGGGGCCTCCGCTCACATCCACATGGTCCCCACACCTGGGAGAGACAGAGAGAGGGGGGCTGACCCTCCTGACAGACTGCAGGACTCACAGGAGGACAATCTCTCATGCAGAGCCGACTCATGTAGTATAGTCTGCTAACAGCATTAACAGTGGCAATGAAAACAGTAAACAGAGGAAAAACTGAACTAAAACAAGGAATGATAAGCCAGGAGGGAAACAAGTACACTGGAACCCGCAATGTCAGACATCAGCCGTGTCTGTACAGGGACACACAGGAAAGATACGGCCCTGTTCCCGTCTTCTGGTACCCAGCTTGAGGAGAAGAGAACACAAGCTCTGTTTTTAAGAGTATAAGAAAAGAAAGACTACAATCAAAAAGACACCATTCAGCCCATCTAGCCTCTGTTGACAGACGTCTGGAACCAACAGCTAGACTAAAACCCTCTTCTTTGTTCTTTGTTTCAAATGATCTTCCACTTATGTCCTCTGGTTTGTGCTAAAAACCAAGAAATATCACAGGCCTAGCATGGAGACAAGGTCATAGGCAACTTCTATCTATTCTATCCAGTTGTTCCTGACTGTGAAGAGTATTTACAGTTTCCTACCTGCCTTGTTTAATGTTATCCGTGCATGTTTAGTTGTTCATGGATTTACACTATTAGATTGTGTTTGTCTTTTTATCTGTCTGCAAAGCACATTTCCCCATCTGGGACAGTACGGGAAGGAAAGGAAAGGGTAAAAGGAAAATCTAAAGGCAAAGCAGAGATTGGAATTGTAAGAGTAATATCTGAAATAAAAGATTTCAAGGGCTTGCGGTCTGAACTGCTGTTGCACATACCGGGTGAGAGTGTGGGACAGAGAGGGACTGTCTTCTCACCTGTACAGTGTCACTATGCCTCTGGGGCTCTCAGCTGCCCTCTGCTCCACCTCCTCCTGTTTAGTCCTGAAACACACAGTCCTGAATTCAGCACAGGGCTGGCGCCCACGATGCACATCTCACAGAGCAGCACCAAGGTCTTAAAGCAGGCAGGAAACAGGAAGCAGAAAGGAAGAGGGGCGGGCGGAGAGGACAGCTTTACCTGCTGTGAGTGAAGATCTCCATGGCGACGGCAGGCTGTACTTCCAGCGGCTCCCAGGGCAGGTCCTGCTGGATGAGCCGCTGGGCGTCGCAGCCGAGAGAACGCAGGTCCTCCTGACAGAGGGATCGACAAGCGCTTGTGAGTGACACCGGAACAAACTACCTGCACCCCCCCCGAACGCGGCTGCAGAACGAGACGGGGAGACCGACCGACCTCTGAGGGCGTCCAGGAGTCCAGCCGAGAGTCCAGGACCACGTCGCAGCAGAAAGCCCCCGAGATCACTGGCCACACAGAAGAGGAAAAGGGGTCTTAAATCGGACTGCATAGCTGACCTCTGCCCCGAGACACAGACGCCCAATGTTGTGTACCTGGCAGCTCCGGGCTCCTCAGCAGCTCCACCAGGAATTCCTCCTTGAAGGCAGCCTGCAGGACCTGTCCCAGCAGCATAGCACACGACCGCCAGTAAGCCTGCACGCACACACACACAGACGCACAAGGTCAAGGCACGGAGCCCGGCTGGGGGTCGACAAGAGTCGAGGAACACGGACGGGCCCGGAAGGCCCACGGGGTACCTGGTTGACCTCCTGGGGGTCCTGGTCCTTGAAGGAGAGCAGGGAGAGGGTGCAGGACTGGGTGAGGGGCCGGTGCAGGGGCCAAGGCTGCCCGTCGACCAGGGCCAAGGCAGCAGTGCTGACGTGCCACTCGGTCAGATCTGAGAGGGAGGGGCAATTCAGTGTCACTCAGGGATCACATCAGTTAACAGTGCTGCAGTGCAGAAGAGCCTGTGACATTCCTGGTGCTCATTCTGTGTGATCCCACTGTGTGGCATTTAACTACCCTGATCTCACCGTACATGTTGGTCAATTGTACATGTGAAACTTTACCCTGTGAGGGAACTGGTGTGTTAAGAAAGCATCTGTTTTATAATAATAATAATAATAATAATAAACTGTGTCCGGACGGGCAGAGGGAAATACCACTGTGTGGCCAACAACGGTGTGGGGGATCCCAAAAGCTGCACTGGGAAACACATGCAGATCGGTGAGCCCCCGTCTGCGGTGTGTGTTTGTGTAGTCGTGTGTGAGGACCCAATCTTCTATTCAGTGTAAAAAACTGATAGTGGGCAACCTTTAAGATAAGATCACTTTATTGGCCATATACAATTTCTTGCATTAGGAATTTGTCTTTTCAAATACCCCAACTTGCTCTCCATGAGACACACAGACAGGGAGAGAAGCTTGGGGTCAGAGCACAGGGCCAGCCATTTATACGGCACCCCTGGAGCAGGTGGGGTTAAGGGCCTTGCTCAGGGGCCCAACGGAGTAGGATTCCTCTGCCGGCTGCGGGATTTGAACTGGCAACAGATCCTTAGCCACAGAGCCACCACACCGCCCAGTCCTTTGCAGTCAATAGCAATAATAATAATCATCATCATCATCATCTTTATTTTATATGGCACCTTTAAAGGTGGTTTCTCAAAGCGCTTTACAGAACAACAATAAAAAAGAAATGACAATACACAATAAGAGGAGACAGTAGATGGTGCTACTGAATACATTTGGAGCACAGAGGTCAAGAACAGAACAAGTTAAGTAAAGGCTCTTCTACAGAAGAAGGTTTTGAGTCTGAATTTGAAGGTGTGTAGAGAAGGTGACTCTCTCATATCCTTGTGGAGAGAGTTCCAAAGCTTGGGGGGTAGCAGGAGAAGGCCCTGTCACCCACAGAGCGTAGACGGGCACGGGTTACTCACGCCGGGCACAGCTGTAGGGAGTGGACACGCCTCGGTTCATGATGAGCAGTGTGCCCTGAAGCCCCGGCCCCTCCAGCGTCACCTCGATCTTCTCCGTGCGCGGGTACAGCGCCCGCTGCTTCGCCTGCTCCCGGGAAAAGAGCTGGCTGCGCCACCCCAGCAGCTCCGCGACCGACGGCCGGGACACCGCCGCGTTGGACGCCAACCCTGACCGGACAGGGACAAGGGGGGCAGAGTCCGTGTGAGGGAAGACGAGTGAGTGAGGAGATGAGGATGAAGAAGGGGAAAGGAGGGAGAGAATGGAGAATGAAAGGGTGAATTCCTGCGAGATACCTAAACTGTTACTGTCTGTAGCTCCATCTGACAGATCATATTGTTCCTTCAGTACTACTCACACAGCAGTGGTATAGAAACGTCTAAACGATAACCTACTAAACAAGACCAAAATATGCTTTTTCCAAACCTCGCTTGCACGTTCTGTGAATATTTGACGAGCCTCATTAAAGTTGATAAAGAGAGATAGGGGAATATCAAGGTCAGAGCAGCTGGTCTCATTAGATTTATGCTACAGTATGATAGCGGCTGGTAACACAGCGGTACTCACTGACTGGAAAGACTCGGCACACAGAGCGACAAGCCATGCTGGGTCCGAGGTCCAGTGAGTATTCGGATTCAGCTCAACTCCAGTGCGTTTCTACTACGCTATACACTTGCTTTGGTTAGCGTGAACTGTACCACCTCTCTCATCTGTAGAGTACGGCCATGCTTATTTTCCGTCGTGGTGCAGCGGTGAAATAAGTCCTTCACACTCCTATGGAAACTCGGCATCGTACAGAAAGGTTCCCAGTTGTATTCTTGCGGTGCTTTCCAGTAAAACGTACCTTTCGGGTTGTTCTTGATGTGATTTGATTCCCACTGGTTCTATAGAATCTGTTAAATTATTAATAGACTAAATCACTAATTACAACTTAGAGAAAATGATAATATTGGCTAATTAAATAAATAATTAGATTAATGAAGCTAAGCTATTAAAGCCAGTTCTAGGTTTAGTAGATGACTTCGCTGTGATTCCCTAGGTGAAATAGACGGTTCTAGTTTAGCTCGTTAGTTACTAAGTAACTTTGTAAATACTATCTAAAAATGTAGTATACCACAGTGATTCTGCACAAAACAACAGTTATGGTTACATAATTGTTTACCATAGCCTTCTCATTAAAATTACTGTAGTACTATTGTCCTGCCTTTGCTATTGTGTTTGTGCTCACGTGTGAAGTGTTATCTTATTATTCTTTATCTGCTGAGCAGACAGCTTCACACATCTTATAAAAATGCAAAACGGTTATCGGCAAGTTACTTATGTGTCAGAAATACACCACAAGAAATGAAATATATTTCTCCCAAATTCAAAACTCTCAGAAACTGACATTTCTGCTCTATTGCAGAATTCGAATATCCTGAAAAAACTGATGCTCAGGGACATGCTCAGGAATGCTCAGGAAAATCAACACGTCCAGTTAACTGTCAGTTGAGAGTGCTTTTTTATCTCCTCCTGGCCAGCCAGACACTGCTAATTGAGTAACCGTGTTGCTAAGGGCCTCCCTGTCTGTTTCTGACATGCTGTGCAGTAGGGCTGCCATTCATTCCCCAGGGAGACCAGAGCCTGGCTCAGACAAAGGCAGCAGCTGTGAGGGCCCCCGACAGAGGGGACACAGCTGTTGGTGGGGGGGCTCCTGAGACAGGTGCAGGGTGGGGTGTGTGAGAGGGCAGGGCATAAGCTGTGTGTCCTCTCAGAGTTAGGGTTACAGCAGGGACAGCTTGTGATCTGGCAGAGTGTATAGACCAACTGGGCTCCTTCCACTGGCATGGTGCTCGCGTTCTCTGTTCCCTGCTGCAGCCTGCGACCCCAGCTGTACAGCACACACTGAGCTGAGCACATTAACCTTTTCAGAACACAAGGAAGATGTTTTTTCTTGCTCTCTTGTTGCACTGAATGTGCACATTATCTGCTGCTACACACATTATCTGCTGCTACACACTGTACTGCATCACACTGGACTGTACTACACTGGACTGTACTACATCACACTGTACTGTACTACACTGTACTACTGCACTGGACTGTACTGCACTACGCTGTACTGCATCACACTGTACTGCACTAGACAGTATTGTACTACACTGTACTGCATCACACTGTACTGCACTACACTACATTGTACTGCACTACGCTGTACTGTACTACACTGTACTACTGCACTGGACTGTACTGAACTACACTGTACTGTATCACACTGTACTGTACTAGACTCTACTGTACTACTGTACTGTACTACTGTACTATGCTGTACTGCATCACACTGTACTGCACTAGACTGTATTGTACTACACTGTACTTCATCACACTGTACTGCCCTATACTATACTACACTGTACTGCATCATACTGTACTGTATCACACTGTACTGTACTGCACTATACTATACTGTACTACGCTGTGCTGTATCACACTGTACTGCACTAGACTGTACTGTACTTCACTGTACTGTATTGCACTATTTTGTACTGCACCTTACTGTAATGTATTATACTACTTAAATGTGTATTGTACTAAAGTATTTTGTATTATATTATACTGCTTTATACATATTAAGATAAGAAAGGTTCCAAATGAGAAGAAGCCACGTGGTCCATTGATTTATAGTACCTGAGTGATCCAAGAATGTCTTCTAGCTGTTTTTGAATGAAGCCTGGGTACTGGTTTCAACAGCAGGGCTGTAGTTCCCAACACAGCCCTGTAGTTTTAAGTGTGTCCCCAGTTCACATTTCACTGTTGCTTCTGAAAAGCCTACTGAATATTGACTTTGAGGATGTCATATGCAGCTCCTCACAGCCTTCACTGTTCAGAACTAAGAGGATAAAATTCTTTCAGACTGTCAGAATAAGGTATTCCGTTATCCCTGGTAATGTATCTGGTAATGACATTTCAGAGCAGCATTATCTTTGTTGTAATATATATATATAGATAACATAACATCTCTTGATTTAAACTCCGTGCTTTTAATTCTATATCCTATATCCTTTGCCTTTTTTATTGCTTCCTCATAGTCCTGGTCCTGGGATCTCTCTGTGTCCTCTGGATTTTCTTGCAAGTAAAATTTGTCAGCTTGGCTCAACATGCTCTCAAATTGAACACTTTTTTGTATTTATAAACCATTCCTGTTCTTAAATGGTAATAATGGTCAGAAATTAGCACGATACATGTGGCAATTTCTGAGTTTCAACTCATTTTTCACTTTGGTTTACTCTTTCAATGATTTGGATGGACGGAACAAGGAGCTCACAAAGCATTAGGAACTCTAATTAAAATAATATAGTTATTAGTTAGTAACTAATTGATCTGAGGATTCTCATTCAGACATTTCTTGAAAGACACCAAGGTATAAGGTTACAAAACATGGCTGTGTACCTTGTTCCACACTCCCACCACCCTTGGTGTAAAGAAGTATCTTCTGTTATAAATTTAAAATGTACTTCCATGCATGAAGTCAAGATCCAGAAAACATTTATGTCATATAAAGGCATTATGTCATTTGTCTATACTGTATATATATTATGCACTGAAACCTGCCTATCTTTCAAGAAGCCTTTTTGACTGTTCTGTCAAGAAAAGGGTTTCTTCCAGCGCTGTAATATATTTGTTTGACTGCATTTTCACCTTGTTGTTGGCCTGATTATTTCTACTCCTCTAAAAGGGACATTTTCCTGTACCCAAGCCTTCATGTGCCAGTATTGTACTATACTATATTGTACTATTATATTGTTACAGCTAGAGCTGACTACATGTCTACATGTCTGTGAGAGTTTAGATAAAGTGTGGGACACCTGGCAGTGTAAATATTTCCAGCTTCAAAGCAGAGGGGATGTTTACTGAGATATGGGGAGTCCCCTGATCAAAAACAATCGTAAAGTTTACCTAGGTGTACTTCGTGGGTTAATGATTGTCAAGGAGCAGTCCAGAAACACACCATATAAGATCACATTAAAGACCACAGAAGAAAGGACAAGAACAGAGAGAAGAGAGGGTGAGGAGAAAAAAAAGGTAAGACCACAAGAGAGGAGTTGGAACTTGAAGCTTGTGAGCGTTAGGCAAGAGCCCCTACTTCATGATCATCCAAACCAAACCTGACTGGAGCTCAGTATTTGACCCTTGCTAGAGAGAGAGTGCTGTTCTGTGTTTTTCGGGAACTTGGGTTTCCTGAGTAAAAGATACCTTGGTTAAAGACATCTTTCCTGCTTGTGGGCTTGGGTTTCCTGAGTAAAAGATACCTTGGTTAAAGACATCTTTCCTGCTTGTGGGCGCATTTATTTTGTGGCATCCTGAGTTACAGAGAGGAAGATTTACTGTAACTGCAGGTGGTATTGCATGTATTTAGAAGGCAGCTGATCTCTTATTGTGCCTCTCTGTGGGCTTTATTTAAGAGTCCAATACTTTGTAGCAGTCTGGGGTTTTCTGGATGATTAGGATTTTAGGCCTCTGAAACACCTTGTCTGTAAATACTGTACATAAAGGAGCTTGTATGTTGCATGTTTGTTGTGCCTCTAGTGTTTGTCTTGTTATTGTTAATAAATATTAGTTTAACCAAGTGTGCCTGGATTATTGCTCTTTTCACCAAAGCTGTGCCAAAATTACAAAGAGTTCACATGCCTCTAATTATACCAGCCACTCACATATATTCTGGAAAATCACTTACATGTCGGGGTTATGAATATTTATTTTACTTATTGACTAATCCACTTGGTCGATTCCTGATTTTCACCATTTTCATAACCCCCTCATTTGTAACAATATTTCTATACTATAGTAATAGTACTATACTATATTGTAGTAGTATATGTGTTGCGTCGTTCTGCACTGTTCTACATCATATGTCATGTGCTGTGTCATACTATCATAGTGCAGCACAGTCCTAAGCAAGCATAATATACTACATACTATTTTCATTACACTCTATACTACTAATAATAAATTTTATTTATATAATGCCTTTGAAGGTAGCATCTCAAAGCACTTTACAGTAGGTTTTAAAACAGTTACAGCAAAAAAAAACAGTTAATTAAGGATACACATTTTAAAAAAAAAATCCTTATAAGAAAGACAAGTGCTCAACAGTTCAGCAGAAGATACTTAATCATTACCATATGGAGCAGACACAGACACTAATTTAAATAAAAACCCTCCTGAAAAAGAAGGTCCTGTGTCTGGATTTGAAAGTGCTCAGGAAAGGTGATTCTCGGATTTCCTTGGGAATAGAATTCCAGAGCCTTGGGACATAGCAGGAGAAGGCCCTGTCCCCCATAGAATGTAAATGAGATTGGGGACATATAGAAAACCAAAGTCAGATGAATGAATGTTGTGAGGTGGGGAGTAGACAGATAATAAGTCTGATAGATACTGAGGTGCCAAACCATTTAGAGACAGCCTTAAAGGTGAGCATGAGGATTTTGACATCAGCTCGAAACCTGATAGAAAGCAAGGACTCCAGAAGTGAATATATCACTAGGTACCCCAGCAGGTAGGGCGTTACAGTAATAAATTCTAGGACAGAAATATGTTAATGAGCTTGTATGCAATAGTCAAAGATAACAAGACATAATCTGGCACTATTTCCGAGATGGAAGAATATTCTGCACATGAGGATCAAAAGTCACTGCTATATTCTTCATTTTAGATTGAAATTCAAGCACAGTGCCATCCATAGATAGGGTTACTACATTGGTTTAGGTAGGTAATAGGTGATGCTGAATACCATGACCTCAGTCTTGTAGGAGTTTAAGTGAGGGGAATTTTGAGTCATCCAGGTTCTTACTGTATATCAGAGATGAAATTAGAGAGGGAAGAAACAGCTACTTCACTGTCAGGTTTACTATGGACATAGATTTTAGTAATTTATCATGAATTACGAATTGATATTTAGGACCATGTGATCTTAGCATCTGACCTAGTGGGAACATGTAGATGCTGAATAGCAGACAAACTTAATGAACCCGACTTCACAACTGAAACCCCCAAGAGAGAGAAAAAAATGTCAGCGATCAAAAGGTAAGAGTGGAACCATTTGAGAGAAATGTCAGAAACTCCAAAACACAGTCTCAAGACAAGAAAGTAGAAGCCATGGTTAATAGTGCCAAAAGCAGCACTGAGGTTTAGGAGAATACAAATAGAGAAACGGAATCAGTAGCCATAAGAAGATCGTTAATGACTTTAACCAGAGCAGTTTCTGTGCTGTGTAATTGTCTGAAACCAGATTGGAAGGGTTCAAAGAGGATACATTTTTTGGAGAAAAAAGACGGGTTAGATATATTACAAAAATTGTTTAGCTATTCCAGAGCCATGTTTGTTTGTTTTTTGGCACAGGCGAATCGTTCAACATTTTACAGTACCACCATACTGTACATACATCATACATATAGAGCACCGTATACTGTACAATACTCCCACAATTGTGTCACCCCACAATTACCACCGACAGCGAAACACACCTGTTTGATGTCAACACTACAACTTACACTACAAACCTGCCAGGCTCTGGGTCCAAGTGTTGATACTTCTGGAAATCGGGAAATTGCCGTAGCAGATCATCTCGGAAAAAAAAAAACTACGTGATCCACAGGATTGCTTTGATGGGGTTACGTTTTACGATCACTAGGACCCTGTGGAGCCCTCCTACGCCCCCCCGCCCCCAACCCGGGAGAAACAGTGGAGAGAGCTGCGGGCAGGGTCCACTCCACAGTAACACCCCGCCGCTGACAGACGGACGCCGGAGAAAGGGAGAGTTCGCCCGCAGAACCGCTCGGGTCACTCGCAAACGCGGCGAACCTTACTCCGGAGGGAACCCGAAAATAAACTTGTGGGATAAAGAAGCCGGGATTTCAGGCTCGGTCAGCTATAGGAGGAAGATTAGTTCGTTTTCATTGTTTCTTTTCCCACCAAAGAGTTCTGCATATTTATTTACTTTCAGCACATTTAACTAAACTACGGGAAAACTCTGTTTTAAACGAACTCTGTGAAGATGGCGAGTTTGCAACTGGTTTATCTCTCAGCTTTTCTACTCTTGCAGCACTGTGAGTAACAATGATTACTAATTATTCTCTTTTTTATTAGTCGAATTCATTCTTTTACGGAAATCTTGATTCCAAAGCGTGCCGCTCCTTCTACCCCGTTATTTGGAGCTCGTGCCCAGGGGATGTTGCGTATCCGTGTCTTCGGTGTCACTTTCCAAACAAAGGCGAACTTTCCCGTGAAGTTCTCTTAACTCCAGATCTGCAGTTTGTCTATGTGGTTTCTCTCTTCTGAGATTTTACTGTGGTCCTCTGAGAACAAAAAACAGCGTTCCGTCTTTGTTCATTAAGTCCAGTTGACACACAGGGCTGCCTCAAAGAGAGAGCCGTATAATGCATTCTCCCATAAGTGCATTATGGGGAGTCGCACTGCAGATCAGGTTGAGAAATCGCGTCACCACTTACATTAAAGGAAAGATTTGGGGAGGCCAGAGTGGAATTTAACTCAGGACTATAGGGTGAACATACCTTCTCTTACGAGCAGGATCATTAATACTCGAGCTGGCAGGACCACCGTTTAATTGTCTCCTCCAAAGGATGTCGGCTCTTATAGCATGAGATTCCTGGCCATCGTTCTGGGGTTTGTAGTCGAGAGGGGAAGAGCTCCACCTACTGGTCCACTGCGTCATTTATTAGTTGTAGTAAATTACTCTGTGTGTGTTATCCAGACTGTATGACTGCACAGCGGCGTTGTGTAGCACAGTTGACAGCATGGTGTCTGTCCGTGTGTCGTGTGCACAGGTATGTAACTTTCCTGGGAATCCGGCTCCCTGGTGTGTTAGTGATGTATTCCGCATCTGCTGCATTTTAGTCAGTCCGCCATCGAAACTTACTTGTGAAAAGCTGCTGAGGCGCGTTGTTCAAAAGTGTCAGTCTGGATGCCGAAAGAGGTCACGTGTTGCATGGCGTGCGATATCTATATAATATGTAGCTGTGCTTTGCACGCTGGCATAGAACGATCACCTACTGTATTTTAAGGGTCTGACACAAGCTGCCCTGGTTTCCTTTAAGAAACAACTGGATGAGATCAGAGCTCCTCACAATCAAACAGGCAAGGTGGGCCAGTGGTCTCAACCTGTTCGTCGCGCCTTTTCGGTTTGTCAGTTTTGGCCCAGTCTTAATCTCTGCCCACTGAAGTGTGCCTCAGAGTTCGCCGCACTGGAAGAAGTCAGAGGTGCTAGTTCAGGCTCGGTCCAAGTCAAGTCCCTGTTTTAGCTAGGTAGTTCCCACAAATGCGTTCTTATATTTTCAAGGTCAGTGTAGCTGTGTGTTCCAGAGAAGATACAAATGTTAAATCCAGGGTGACTGACGTTCGAGAGAGTCAGGTCAAGGTTCCAGCGTGTGCAGTGGCTGTCAGGGAAGGACACACTCTTGTGTCTCGTGTTCCGTAAACAGCACTGCCAGTCCCAACAGCGCTGAGGCGGACTGTAGCAGCGGTCGCTATGGAAATTCCCCCCCGGTGACCGAGGAGACCGGGACCCGGGGCGACACTCGGTGAATGCATGCCGAACTGGTGCAGTTCTCAGCCAGCTGCTGCGACTCCCCTCAGGCCCGGGGTGAGAGGAGTGTGGTGTGGATTACCTTACAGACACAGGCCGGCTTTGTTCTGCCTGGATGGGGGTGGGTGGGGGAGTGGACCACCTGACACGTCCCAGCTGGGCCATCAGGCAGGTGACTCCAGGACAGGTTGGAGTCGCATTCGGGCAGAGAGCAACAAAACAAGAAGACAAGGGGAAAGCTGTTTGCATTCTGACCCCCCCCCCCAACCAAAAAAAAAAAAGCCCTTGAAGATTTGTCTTACAGCAGGAGACCCCTGCCATATCAGCAGGAACGTGTAAGAACTGTAGGCTGCTGAATCCTGTTCAGAACTGGGTTTCTGCCATGTGTCCCCCAGGACATGTCTGGAAGGAGTCCTGTGTGTCTGTTCTGTGTGGCAGGGCTGCACGTTTGTGGAAAGTCTGAGGAGTGACCACAGTTTTGTGGATTTGGAGCTGCCAAGTTGGAATTCAGAACTGAAATGGGAAGGAAGTTTGAGTCACTTGTCACATCTTTATAGGCCTGACCTGTCTGCTGAATGTGGCCTTTTTGACTGATGTCACATTGGTCCTGTACTTGTCTGTACAAGTCGCATATCCGTTGTGGGTGGAAGTGAAATACTTTTCCTTACCCTTTAAGGTCTCGCGGGACCTGCAAGACTCTGTGCTCTGCATCTGGGCTTCTGGCCTGGTGAGGCTGCAAAGTCGTGTCCGATGCCGTTAGACTGCAAAATCGAGGTGGACACTGGCCAGAGCTCGTCTCCTGAAGTGACCGGCTCGTCAGAAAAAAAACAACTGAATCTCGGCCACATTCAAGGCACACGCTGTGCAGTTTCAACAGACATGATTATTTTCCCTTTGAATTCTAGACTATTGTAGCAGAATCACTATCCTATGAACGTGTCTCCCCCATCACCCGTGAAAAAGGTGTAAAACTGTCAATTTTATGTAGGCCTGTCTAATAAAACAATATGTAAGGCAACACCCATTCATCCATTTTATAAATGCTGTATCCAGTGCTTGATCGCAGGAGAGCCGGAGCCTATCTCAGCAAGTAACAAGGAGGGATACAGCCTGGACGGGATGCCAGTCCATAGCAGGGCACACAACCAGCACAGTCACGCACACACTCGCACCAGGGCCAGTTTTCCCAGAAGTCAATTGAGACTGTGGACAGTGAGTGGAAACCGGACTAAAATCCATACAAACACGGGGGAGAACTTACAAACCCCATGCAAACAGTGCCCCAGGAATTGAACCCAGGGCCCCAGCGCTGCCAGACATCAATGCTAACCACTGCAAATATAATAAACCAATAACACACACCTAGTATAAAAAAAAATCATCTGACAACCTTATAACATCAGAAAATGCAGCACAGTTCCAGAGAGACCTGCTGTGGCTTCTGAGTCCCACTGTCTGTAAAGTTTTTTTTGAGTAATTTTTCGAAAATTTGGTCCGGGAAGGGTTAAGGTAAGAAGCTTTTCTTCAGACTGCAGCTGTGGTGCCGAGCAGCGTCTTTGCGCGTGTGTGCGTTTGACCCAGAATGCCTTGACTTGTCTCTGTAATGGCTTCCAGAGAGCTCCAGCCAGCTGGTTGGTGAAAGATCCCAGAGCCCCTGCATTCCAATATTGAGAAATGGGCCTGTCGACAACACCGAGCACTGCAAAAACACGACTCTCTCCCTCCTCCCACGGTGCCCTCTCCCTTCAAACCGAGACGTCGCACTGGAATTGAGGAGGGGGAACAGAATGACCATTTTTTTCAAAGGGCTCGATCATGAAATGTCAACTAACAGGCACCCCTCCCCTGTCAATAGAACCCCCTCCTGTTCCTTCCTCTGTCTCCAAACCCCTGTTTGTCTTTTTGTGGACTTCCTGTTTTCAGACTAGCAATCTATTTTTTCTGAATGTCACTGTGCGGCTCTCTCTTCGGAGTTTGTACTGTAGGATGTATATCTCTTAGCAGAGTGACTATTGTTCAGTAGTTTGTCTCTCTCTAGGTCCTTTGTACAGAAGACTGTCCGTCTGGAGGGTGTGTACGTGTTGTACTGTAGGCCTCTCTGGAGGGTGTCTGTTGAATAGTATTGTCTGTTTAATTCCCTTAGGTGTGTCTGTCCATTGTACAGTAGTATCTGCCTCTCGCTGAAGGGAGTGTGTGTACTGTACAGCAGTGTGAGAATGTCTCTGTGGTGTGTGTGTATGCTATACATCACTGTACACGCCATTTTCGGCACGGTGGCGTAGTGGGTAGCATTATCTCGCAGTTCTGGAGCCCTGGGTTCGATTGGGGTACTATCTGTGTGGAGTTTGTATGTGCTCCTCATGTTCATATGGCTTTCCTCCAAGTGCACCGGCTTTCTCCCACAGTCCAAAGATGTAATGATAGGTTAATTGGCTTCTGGGAAAACTGGCCCTTGTTGTGGGTGTGTGTATGTCCTGTGATGGACTGGCATGCTGTCCAGGGTGTCTTGTGCCCATTTCTTGCCATGATAGGCTCCGGCTCTCTTGCGGCCCTGAATTGGGTAAAGTGGTTAGAAAACAGATGGATGTACATGCAATCTTATCTTCTAAACAGGGGAGCGTGGATTCAGGAAACAACTTTGCACACATCCTGAGGCAGTGATATGAAAACTTTGTATAAAATATCAGAAACATAAGGCAGGTTAAGTTGCTAATACCTATAAACATATTTGACAGATTGGGGTAACTCAAACTGCTGAAATACTTTAGTGCCTGTGGAATTTGAGAGAATTGCTAATATAGCTGTCTGATTGTCTTGCATCCTGTTTTTTTAAAAACAGTAATCAAGATGTTCTAATTGGAATGAGCTTTGTTTTGACCTCACAGAACTTGTTTTTTTCTGTTGAGGGAAAATGTGGCCACTGGCAGAGTTCCTTAGATCACAGCCGATGGCATCCTCACTGTTTATGCTAGAGGGAATTTTTGAAAAGTTCATTTGTAGTCATCTGGTTTTGGGCAGGACGACCAGACTGAAACGCTGTGGGCTATTAGGGTGGGAAGCAGTGCCCAGTCCATCCATGCTCGGGCCAGTCCCTTCTTGTCCAGTCCAGTCCACTCACGATCAGCCCCGCCCCTCCTTGTCCAGTCCAGTCCAGTCCACTCAGGGTCAGGCCAGCTCCTCCTTGTCCATTCAAGTCCAGTCCAGTCCACTCAGGGTCAGGCCAGCTCCTCCTTGTCCAGTCCACTCCAGTCCAGTCCACTCAGGGTCAGGTCAGCCCCTCCTCGTCCAGTCCAGTCCAGACCTGTGTTGTGCTAGTATGAAATGGCGAGCTTGTCACTGTATCCCTCTTTCCAGAAATAAGAGGCTCAGTGCTTATTACTGGCTCCTCTTAACAGAAAACAGCAGAATAGGGAGCCCAGCGGCAGGAAGGGCAGCTCCTGTTTCCTCTTCCTGCCCGAAGAGTCGTGTTGTTGCAGAAGAGCAGGGGAGTCGTTCCGGACCTCTGAAGCCCTCACAGCGCCCGGTGCTGTTTCTACCAGGGGAACCGGGCCACAGGCTCACAGATGGACTGTCCAGCAAGACTGAGACTTCACCCAGTGGAAGTTCCTCATGCAGACAAAGACATGGGAACTCAAAACCTAGAGTTAGATGTAAATCCCTGCCAGTCACCATTCTTGAAAATTGAACGTCATAATCTCGACACAGCCCTGCCATAGTGCAGTAAGTTTTCTTTGGCTCAGGTGATGGTAACAGACAGGACAGAGACGCAAACCCTGGGTGGTCTTGTGCAGGGCTGGAGTTTATGGGGCGCGGGTTTATTGCAGGAATGAGGCACAGTTTTTAGGAGGCAAGTTGGCTCTCATTTCCATGAGTCCCCTGCTATGCCCATGATCCTCAATGTGCGGTAGAGAAAGTGAACAGAGCCAGCCAGCGGCAGCAGCAGTCGGTCAGCACAGGACTAGGGCAGAGCCACAGAAGGACATCGTCTGTCCACCCTTTAGAAATTCGTGCACCACGGCCAACCAGCTGAAGGAGACAACCGCTACTGAGTTGTTGGCCAACTTCACACGAAACTTTGAAGATCGACCCCCTGAAGCAGGAGCTCCTTCCTGGCACACTGCAAGCCCCATCAGCTTGCATCACTTGGTGTGTTGTTTGTCTGGGAGGGGGCCGGCATTATTTACTGCACCCAACCGTCACTGAGACACACAGAGCGTGTGAAGATAAGCATGTCAGGCAGGGTCTGCCTATACGAAAGCATCTGTGGCGCAGTTTGAATTTGTGCCAGCAGCCATATCACCCGGCAACTCACAACTGGCAACCCACTGAAGCTAAGCAGGTGTGAGGTCGCATCATCCAGGTGAATGCTGCACATTGGTGGTGGTGGAGGGGAGTCCCCATTACCTGTAAAGCGCTTTGAATTGAGTGTCCAGAAAAGCGCTATATAAGTGTAAGCAATTATTATTATTATTATTATTATTATTATTATTATTATTATTATTATTATTATTATTATTTGCTGTGCTTTGGATTTCAGCAGGTTGCATTGCCAGACCCCATCAATCTCCAGGCTCCAGGTGAAATCGGGCAGGTTCATATGAATTTGCAGACACTGTTGGCAGAACTGCAGAGTTCCCTCTTCACCACTCACGCCTCGCGTTCGGTTAAGTCAGCTCAGTCTCACTCAAGAGCTCAGCTTCTGAGGCTGACGGTTCTCAGGTGGGCGAGAAGAACTTCCAGCAGGGGGAGTCTGGTCGAGCCGAACCAGTGGAGATGAGCAGAGCTCACCTGGATGAACAGGGGTGACGCGCTGCTAAAATGATTTGAACAGCGTTCGCAAATGCATATGAACCCTCGTCCCTGTCGCAGAGCAGACGTGAGGGTGCTTCAAGACACAAGCCACGGGCCACAGAGAGCTCTGGTCCTCCTTCCTTTTTCGTGACCTTAAATACTAAAACTCGGAGTCAAATAATTTGTTCCCCCAACTGTGTCTTGTAACATTTCTGATAAAGCTTGCAGCATTGATCTGGACAACAGAAACCATCAGCTCTGTATCTTCCAGCCACAGGAGAGAGCCTCACGCTTGCTTCAGAGATGTGATTACAGTGCAGTTTAGGTTGCGCCAGACGCGACTTAAAAGCGCCAGTGACATTCTGCTTTGGGACCATGAGGGTGAGGCTGCCTGCTGTCCGTCCTGGGCACTTCTGTAACCAGGCTCTGTCCCCGCAGGCCCGTGGATTGTCCCCGTCGCCGTGTCCACCGACAGGCCTGTCGTGGAGGTCCAGGAGCACAAAGGTTAGCGGGGGACGAGGGAGGAGGGGACAGGGAGAGTACATGTGTGAGGGCGAAGGACGCAGGAGAGAGGAATGAGAGGCAGACAGGGGTAGGGGGATGTGAAATTGGGTACAGGGGTGAGAGAGAAGCAGACAGAGTGTGGAAATGTGAAGGTTTTGGGGGAGGGGGGGGATGAAAGTGACTGAGGGCAGCTATATTCGCTCTCCATTTCTCCCTATTTAAAGGGGAACTGCAACACTATTTTCCCACTTTGGGGTGAGAAAGAATCAGCATTGATGGGCATATTTCAAACCACAATAAAAGTCAAATGTACACTGTGAACTTGTAAAACCTCCAATTCACATTGCTAAGTAGATGAAATTTCCTGGTATGTGCAGCACCATGTTCTGCGATTCAGAATGAGGCAACAGAATTTCTGGTGAAGTGTTGCAGCCCTGTGACATTGTAAACAAGCAGGCTTGGGAATACATCTCTTTCAATCCAATAGAAATATTGCTTTTGATTTTGAGACAGTTTGCCTACAAATGATACTTACAGTGAACTCTGCATGCAGATCATGTTGGAATATTTCTGCGGTGAAATGTCTGCTGCACAAGCTTTACTTATTTGCTCGTACATCACAGTACATCACTCATCACAGTGACTAGTGAGCAGGAAGGGCTGCTCCACATCGCAATTAGTGGAAACTCAAAATGCTGGTTTGCAACAGCATGGCGACTTACAGTACTTTCCCGATTTTGTGCTTAATTCGAAATTTGTCATTTAAAAAATTTTTTCCCCTTTAACTTTTCCTCTCCGTCCCCGGGCAGACGCTGTGCTGTCCTGCCTGTTTCGCACAGAAAAGGACCACTCCCCACGGATCGAGTGGAAGAAGGTGCAGAGGAAAGACGTGTCCTTTGTGTACTACAACGGCGAGTTCGTAGGTGAGAACCGGGCGGGTGGGGAGGCGTTCGCTGGGCCCTTCTTGTCTTCCAGGTGCCTCGGCCCAGAAATAGGGCCTGTACTAACTCCCGTCTACTGGCTTTGTTCCCACGGAATGGTTAATTATACAACTGATCCTCAGGTTGAATTAATTCATTTATCAATTAAGACACAGTCTTCCACTCTGTAAGGATAGGGGATTTGTAATTCCAAATAAGTTGAAACCGGCAGGACTGTAGAAGTAGGAAACAGTTTTAAAGGCATCTAACTTTTCCCAAAGCCAACAGCTCCAGATGGATCTGCTCTGAGAATGCCTGTGGTGGGATTGGTTGACCCGCAGTTCTGCTTTGAATATTTTGAATATCTGATTCACCAATCCCTCAGTCACACTTTACCGTGATCACTCTGACTCGCTGTGCATTTCCTACCTGGTTTTTCAATGAGACATTGCGATAGTATGCTTTTGAACACGGGACACAGATGAAGGTAGCCCACAATAACGATGAAGTATTAAATAGTTAGAATTAGGTGGGGCATGGTGGGGCAGTGGTTAGCATCACTTCCTTGCGGTACGGAGGCCCTGGGTTTAATTCCAGACCTGGGGTGCTGTCTGCTCCTTTCAGAAATATCTTTCTGAAGTTCATGTGGGTTTTCTCCCTACACTGGTAGGCTAATTGGCTTCAGGGAAAATGAACCTTGGTGTGAGTGTGTGTGTCCTGCGATGGACTGGTGTCCCATCCAGGGTGTAGCCTGCCTTGTGCCCATTGCTTGTAGGAATAGGCTCCAGCTCCCCTCGACCCTGATTTGGAAGAAGCAGTTAGAAAATGTTCTTGTTGTATCCATCCATCCCAGCTTCCCGTAGTCCAGATGTCCATGAATCGGTTTTGATAACCAGAGATCTGGCGAAGGTGCAGTGACTCAGGATGTGTGTGTATGTGTGTGTGTGACCTGGCTGCTCACTGTCCCCTCAGGAGACTTCAAGGGCCGTGCGAATATCACTGGGGCCACAGTCACCCTGCACCAGGTGACCGTGCAAGACACTGGGGACTATCGCTGTGAGGTCAGCGCCCCACTGGACACAAAGAATCTGGGGGAGACCAACATCACGCTGAATGTGCTCGGTGAGCCTGTCGTTCTTTCTGTCTCGGTGTCAGATTAAAAGCTGCTCTACTGATGGTTTTTAAGTACAATATTGCCCGTGTAGTATGCCATGTGCTAACAGATTCATACTGAGTGACATAGCCAAATAAATTGGATTTTGTATAAATCATATGCGAAATAGAAATGCGTCACGGCAGATGTGCTTTTAATAACATGCGCATGAGCATACAGACCATGACATGGGTATGAATGTTATCATTTTATCCACTTATGGTGCTACAGGAGATGGAATTGTCTTGCAACTTTTCGTGCTGTCAGTTTGCACCTATAAACCCAAGGTTAGCAGTTCTGTCTCATTTAGCATTGTGATTGGATGATTGATTAATTAATATTCATACCCAAAACTCATTGCAGTTTTCCTTATGATTATGTCTATATACAGTGTATATGTAGTATTCAAATGTCTTCTGTTTTTGCATTTTTGCCATCCATCTGAGACATCTTCTTACTAGTTCAGTGCAGCATGCCCAGTGTGTCTGGGTTAACCATTTCCTCTCTGTCCTGTTGTCACCCCCAGTTCCCCCCAACGTGCCCATGTGTGAGATCCCCAGCTCTGCTCTGACGGGCACAGTGGTGGAGCTGCGCTGTGAGGATGTACACAGTGTTCCCCCCGCAACATACTCGTGGTACAAGGATGGCAAGCCCCTGCCTCAGTTCTCTCTGCAGGATTCCCGCCCTGCCAACGCCACCTTCACGCAGAACCCCCGGACCGGCACGCTGGTGAGACGCTCCACCTCTCTCAATGCTGCACACCTAGTGTAGATGGTGAGAAGGGCACCCCCTTGTGGAGAGTCAGTGAGCAGCAGCCTGTGACACAACTCTAGGGCAGAAACAACGTGGCTCCTCTCCGGATGGGTTGAAAGGGGCAGTCAGTGCAGGGTGGTGTTGGATCTCCCATGACTTCTCACATGTTCTCCTGCTATCTCTCCCCGGAGCAGCAGTTCAACCCCGTCTCCCGGACGGACACAGGGAAGTACCACTGTGTGGCCAACAACGGCGTGGGGGATCCCAAAAGCTGCATTGGGAAACACATGCAGATCGGTGAGCCCCCGTCTGCGGTGTGTGTTTGTGTAGTCGTGTGTGAGGACCCAATCTTCTTTTCAATGTTAGAACAGGTAGTGGGCAACCTTTGCAGTCAGTAACAATAAACTGTATTTTATATAGTGCCTTTAAAGGTGGCTTCTCAAAGCGCCTTACAGAATGACAACAACAACAACAATAAAAAAAAACACAAGATAAGCAGGATGAGATCACACAATGAGAGGAGACAGTAGATTGTGGTACTAATTACAGTCGGAGCAGAGGGGTAAAGAATGGAACCGGTTAAGTTAAGGCTCTTCTACAGAAGAAGGTTTTGAGTCTGGATTTGAAGGAGTTTAGAGAAGGTGACTCTTTGATATCCTTGGGGAGAGAGCTCCAAAGCTTGGGGGCATAACAGGAGAAGGCCCTGTCACCCATAGAGTGTAGACGGGCTTGGGGGACAGTTAGGAGACCAGAATTAGAAGAACGAAGGTTGCGAGGTGGGGAGTAGGGCGATAATAGCTCTGACAGGTACTGAGGTGCCAAGCCACGCAGAGCCTTGTAGGTGAGCATGAGGATTTTGAAGTCGACACGAAACATGACAGGAAGCCAGTGCAAGGACTCAATGGTCTGTCTGTGGAGAGTTTTAAACATCTGGGAACACATATAAATCAGAGGCTGAGTTACACTGAGAAAATAGACAACAGTTTTTTAAGAAAGCAAGTCAGAGGCTGTTTTTAATTCAAAGCCTAAAGAACTTGAATGTTAAGTCAAAATGTCTTGGCATATTAAGAGCATCTTGGCATGTAACATGACAGTTTGGTATGGAAACCTTGAAAAGCCAACTGTCCAGGATTGTGAAAATGCCAGGAGAAATAATTGGGGAAACAGCAGCCCCAGCTCAGCAATCTATATCATAATACAGGTCTCAGAATGGTATAGAACATCACAGCTGGTTTCACACACACTCTGCTCTCAATTCAGAATACGGTAGAGGGTACCAAAATTCAAACAAAAACATTTATAAGTAGTCCTTTGTCCCCTGTGCAGTAAAACTGCTCAATGAATGTATGGAAATGTAGTCCCTTCACTAGCTATTTATCCATTTGTTTATGTTACATACTGTGATTTCATGTACTTTGTGATTTTCTGTGACTTTTATGTTTTGCTTGTGTCTTTTGTACTTTTATGGGAGAAGATAAATTTTCCCTGGTGGACAATTAAGTATCTATCTGAGCAAGCGTCCTCATGAAGGTAGTACCTCCTGCAAAAGAGGCATTGCGAGGACAGTGAGGACCAGATTTTATATTCCAGAAGGCGTCGTCTTGAAAATCTAGACATGCCAAAACAGTTGGTTTTCACCCTGTAAAGAGCGTCCAGTAAAAACAGAAAGACGGACAAGTGTGGAAGTACTGTACACGTGTGTGTGGCTGTTTCAAGTGTTGAAGTGTGTGAGAGCCCTGCGACAATGCGTTTTGCTCAGGGCTTGCTGTGCAGATGATGAGCTCTCTCCTCTCTCCCTCTCTCCCAGACGACCTGAACGTGTCGGGGATCGTGGCTGCTGTAGTGGTGGTGTTCCTGGTGGTGTCCCTGTGTGGGCTCGGGGTCTGCTATGCCCACCGGCAGGGCTACTTCAACAGTGAGTCTGCTTGTGCCTTACAGACTGCCCATCTGTCCTCCCTGCTGCTGCTTCGTCCACTCGCCTGTCCTCCTTGCTTGCCTGTCCAGCTGTCTGCTGCCGGCCTGTGCGACCATCTGCCTTTCTTTTCTGCTTGTCCAACTGCCTGCCTGAGAATGAGAGCAACTCGGCTCTGACTCCACCTAAACCACAGCCGCCGCCACCCCCTCTCATCCCCTGCCCAGCCCTGGTATTCCTGTGGGCATCTCTGCTGTCCTCCTTGGCTATTCTCTCCTCCAGGACTGGCACAGAGTCACCAGGCAGAGGGCATTGAGAAGAGCCCCGGGATCTGCCTTGGCACATACTGCAATTGTATTGCCATACTGATGGGAGCAGCCGAAATTCCTAACTCGGCCTGATCAGCTGTACGGTGCAGCTGACAAGGCTGAGTCTGCTCCAGTTTGGGTCCTGGAGAGCCAAGCTAGTGGGTTTATGTAATCTGAAGTGATTTCAGTAGCTTTAGATGATCTCTGAACTACCTCATTGAACAGAGCACCTGTTCTTTAAGGGTTTAGAAAGGCGTCCTGTACCTCCTGCGGGTTGTGGCTGTCCACCCCAGGAATAGGCCTTGACCGAATAAGTTGCGATGATCCAAACATGTGTTCCCAACCTCCAGGGGGGGAGAAGAAGTGGTACACAGGGGGGCAAAGGGTCATAGGTTGGGATTGGGGAGACGCCCTCTGGAAAACCTATTGGGAATGTGGGCTTTTCAGCCCTGTTGACATTCGGAAATCTGATTAGATCAGGGCTGCAGGGTGGCCAAGCAAGCTTTTGTTCAGATCCGAAAAATACCACAGTGTCAAAGGTGGATCACAGAAACTGAGAAAATCTAAGAAAAAGGCAAAAGAAGCAAAAAATGGAGTAAAAAGGGTTACAGAAGCAAGTTATGTCTGTCCAAGCACTGAAGGTCACGGATTTCTTTCTAATTTTAGGAGACTTGCAGAGTGACACTTCAGAATACTACAGCAATTACTACACTTACTACAGGCCACAATACCAGAGTGAGTGACCATAGCTTGGGCTCAGAAATGGGCGGCAAAAGAGTGCAGAGGAGACCTAGGCCAGACCCTCTCTTTTTACAGACTCCCTCCACTGTGGGGAAAACCTGAAGCTGAGAGGGCAGCAGACCTTTGGACGGGCTCACGGGACAGGGGGAGCCCTGGTCCAGCGCTTGCAGGAGAAACTGCAGCTCGTTCTAGGAGAGAGCAGGGATTAAGCCAGGACACACACAGCTGAGAAGGCGGGAGTATAACAGAGGGGGGAGCTATTTGGGAGGGGGTTCAAAAGAAATTTGAACGTGATCGCCTGTTCGTCTGTCCATCTGCCTGCCTGATCATCTTGTTTGTCAGGGTCTCTGTTACACCCACTTGCCACATGCCCCTGTGGTCTGTGTCGCTGTGTGCTCAGAACTGAGCCCCCCTAACTGACTCCTCGACTAACTCTTTCTCTCTCTCTCTTTCTTATTCCAGAGGGCCACCGGGGAAGGTGAGTGTCTTTTATTTACCAACCTCCCAGTCTCCTGGGGTCACTCGCTTATGAGTGATGGATGCAGTGCCGTGGAATGAGACCAGATCAGTGTGTCTGTAACTAACCTTTCCCGGCGTGTTTCGGACATGCTATGGTAAATACCGGGAGGCTCCGGAAGAACCAGCTAACGACCGAGGGTTTCTGTTTGGTGCATGTGTGCGTCCATTGGGAGTGGTTGAAGTACAAGCCCCCCGAGCTCTCTGCTCCCACTCTGTGTGAGTGACCAGAAGAGAGTGGGAGACTCTGGCCGTGACATTGCCGGGCACGCTGAGCCAGGAACGAGGCGCATAGCCAGGAATGTGAGCAGCACAGACGGACGAAGGACTCGGGGAGATGGAGAGAGATTTTAGGAGGTCGAGAGGGATGGATGAAAGTGCTAAGAGAGAGTGATCAAGAGATGGGGAGAGAGAGGCTAAAATGAAGATGTGTACCCCAAAGAAGGGGAGCAAGGCAGATCACCAGATAGTAGTGGAGTGTTTTCTTCCTGTGTATCTGCACTAACAGCACTCTGTGTGAGGCATCTGGTTTGCTAACCATGAGTAACAGCATGCAGATCGTGACCATGGAGGAGGCAGTCTTGAAGTGGAGCATCAGAGTGTGAGGTATCAACGCTGGCCTATATCCATCACCCTGGACACTGAGGACATTAAACCCACACTGGGGAGCCACTCACTTAAGCCCTGATGTCTTGTACATCATGTCTCCGATGTGCCTAATGTTCAGCGAAAATATGGCTACCTGCAGAGCTTGTATGTTTCAGTGGAGCAACCTCTCCTCCTCCTCACTCTTGGCTGGTCCCAGACTCTCTGCATGCTCTTAAGGCCAAGGTCAAAACTCAAATTCTGGTTAAAATAAAGGAACAATCTGAGAAAGATCACCTGCAACATGATTGGCTAACAAGCAGAAAAGTATGTGTTCTGATTGGCTAAATCAGTTCTACACTCTCGTCCTTAACTTACTAACTGCTACTAAAGCCTGGATTGTGATTGGCTAACAGCCAGAGAAGAGCGATCTGTGAAAGGATAACCCTCAGCATGGTCTCTAGTGGCCTTGGCCATGCTCTGTGTGTGTGTCCACCCATTGGGCTGAAACTCTGTGAACCCCCACCTCCCTCCACAGGTCCTTCTGGATCCCACAGTGCCATGGCGTCACCCATATCAGCAGCCAGAACCTCCACAGGACTGACGATATGTGAGTGAGGGAGGGAGAGAGAGGCAGGAAGAGAGAAGTGGTGGGGAGAGCAAAATACAGAGAGAGAGAGGGGGAACATGGAGGAGTGGAGACGGACGCAGTCAAGGGAGGGGTGCAGCGATGCAGGGGAGAGAAAAGAGAAGAGCCGGAGGCCACCTTGTGAATTTAGCTTCTCCCGAAGAGGACAGATGGTGGTTGTGATACCCGCCAATGGTCTCAAACCAACATGCCCGCTATGCTGTGTTGTGAGAGGACGGTGAATTCTGTTGCCAGCTCTAGCAGGTTTAATGTGTGTGACAGGAGTGCTTCTATATTGGCAGAGCCTTTAAAAGCAAAGCACGTGCCCTCCTCCTCAGTTCCTAATATGCACAGTTGTCTCTCTCCCACCCCCCAATTCTGGCTATCAAGCTTACAATTACAATTTGTGGGGGCAACAAACATTCTGCCATCTTTTATTTACTCAATAGCAGTGCAGTTACAGAATGACAGTATTTATAGTTCTACCATTTCATTGGTTAGTGACTTAAGTTGAGTGATCTTTAGCCAAATACCCTTACTATCTTAAAAGTCTTTAAGAAAGTTTGCAGTTTATGAATGTTAAACTGGTAGGCTTGTGGGGCCACAAGGTCCTCAGCTAATAGGTTTAGAGCTGCAAATTATTTATAGAGTGGACCGGAATTTCTCAGTTTCCTCTCTTCCTTCTCCTTGCAGGAATGGAGCGGGTTACGGCATCCCTCCACAGGAAGTAAGTAAGAGAAAATGGTTTTGTTTGTCCTCTCTCATTAAAAAAATCCGTAGTGTTAGGAATATAATTTTGTGAACAGGAATACTTGCCACTGCAGTCTGGAAAGTCTTCTGGACTTCAGCACCCCGGTTAACTTCTAATCATTTATCTATTGAAAGTCTCAATGTGTGAAGGAGGGCTAACCGCAGATACTAATTAGTTCAGTCTGTTCAGATGTTAAGTTACTGATCAGTCTGTTAGGCTAGATAACTAATTGTCGGCGATCTTTCTTTTACTAGGATTTCAAACACGCCCAGTCCTTCATGCTCTGAGACATGAGCAGACTGGACAGTGCAATAGTGCCACTGGACAAGGAAGACTTGAGTAGACACTGCCTTCAAAATACAGTGCCACTGGATGGGACTGGACACTGCAAGAAGAACACTTAACGACTGGACTGCACTGGACACCACAGTGGACTGGACTTGACTGCAATATACGCTTCAGACTAGAGATGGTCTGAACAGAATACTGCAGTCAGATAACCTTCGAACTGGACTGGACACTGCATTCGAACCACTAATGTTATGGGGTAAACTGGATTAGACTAGATGAGAGTGCAGTGGTCACAGGACTCAGACGACTGGATTTGAGCGGAGTGAATATAGAGCACCGCCCGACTGGACAGGACAAGACTAGATGGCTGAATTTACATTTCGGGCTACTGGGCTCACATGGACATTGCACTCAAAACCCTGCAGTCAGGTCAGGCCCTACACTACTCTTTGCTCTGTGAGTGGGTTTAGTTCTCCAGAGAAGTAAGAGAGAAGACACCCACCATCATCATACAGCACTTTGCTTGGTGTCTACTGTTACACCAGAATTCTTGATGTCTTCGTTGAACTTATACTTGATTAGTTTTCAAATCAGACAATTGTACATGCTACCAGTTTCCAGCTCATATTTAGACCAGACTGCGCAGACACACTGCCACATGTACCTGTTTACCAGTGTACGTCCGAACACCTGAATGCCCCTTGCTCCAGCTCTGCTGCTGTAGCCCAGAGGTGGGAAAACAGGTTCAGTGGTCAAGGCATCAAAATAACCAACAGGACAGCTGCAGACAATTCAGAAGACATTAAGCATTTAATTAAATGTACACCAGAACACAGTGTTAGGGAGCCCAGTCTGATGCAGGAGTTCATACCTATCTCTGGCTTTCAATCTAGCTGGATTTTTGAACCAGTACGGCTTTTTGTTTTCTGTTCCTAACGTTTTAGTTTTTAATGACAAGGATTTAGGTGGATGGGTAAAATCTTAACTGCAGAACTTAAAACAATTACAAGAATGTTTCATTAGTACGGTATTGGTTAAATCTGGTGAGGGAATCAATCAAATAATCAAGAGCTCAACTAAAGCCAGCTGAGAGTGGGGTCACGATGCCTTTGACCCTGGATTCTGGTTCATGGCCCCAGCTTGTAAGTCTGAAGTAAGACTGGTACCAGAGTGGACAGCTCCCTGTACAGTATGAGTAGGTTTAAAAGCTCTCAACTCAAACTAGGTGAGGAGGCTGAGAGATGTCATCCAAGTTGCAGGCTATAAGACAGAGTGGACCCCACTCTGGACTCCACAAGCAGTCACTCAGGATCCGTTAACCGAGAAGCTGCGTTCCCCCTCACTCCTGCAGTTGGGAGAGTCGCAGTGCTACAGGCTTTGTAAGGACCTCGAGTCCCAGAGTTCTGGCCAACGGTGAGAAGGTCAGGCTGAAGTCCCGAATTGATTTCGGTTCAGTCACGCAGAGCCCTGTACAGGATGAAAAGCAGAGAGACCCTGTGGCCCTCCAGGTCTGAGGGTGAAGGCCTCTGCCCTGCTGGAGCGCCACACACTCCTCTGGTTTCTGCTGTACCAACGTTCACTGCAAAGAGAGGGACGTGCCTAGTTTATCCCCAGTACGGAGCAGTGCAGACTGCTCAGACGGGCCCCTCCAGCACCAGACACTCCTGACGATCAGCACAGCTGCCTGCCAAGAAGGATCAAATAGCAGGCAAAATGTTCAGATGAGTGTTGTACAAAAGGGATTTTTTTTTTACTCATAGAGTTGCTTTTTGTATTTTTTTGTTACATGATGATTAATGAGGATTTGCATTTTTTTTTAAACTGAAGTATCTATTCTCTTGCTATTTGGCTCTGAATGTATGACCTGGAATTGTATGATTTTATTTTCTTGCACGGATGGTATGTTGTGGAACCAATATAAAACAAAACTTAAAACTTTTCTCCTCTTGCACGGCGTGAGTGTTGATGCTGTCACTTTGTTCATTAAGCAGGTGTGTTGAAGCTATAGGAGGAGCTTTGCATGGGCTATGCATATGCTGCTGTGTCTGTCATGCGGCACTATCTACTGGGACAGAGTACTGCGAGACCATATGGTAGACATGTCAGGGCTGGCACTCTCTCAACAAGGGACTGCGGGAACCACTTTATCCAACATCATTTATTAAATATCTACACAGCGTGTGGACACAGGAACAGAGAGAATGAAGAGAGGGGGTTTTCACTTGGGTGACACTTCTTCAAACTTGGGCTCTGAAAAAGAGAGAGAAGGACAGCGAGATGAGTTTAACAGAGAAGATGATCACCATTTTCCTGTAACTGGATGTGCGAAGTGTTCCGATATGGTGGGACATCACAGGCCAAGTCTGACACGCACTACCTTACTATGGGAAGGGTCCGAGTGTCCTGTCTCGCACTGAAATTCATCAGTGTACAAGCTGCAGACTCTACAGGGCCATCATAGGCTGCTGGTTACTGCATGTATGAATGACAAAATTCTGACTGTGTAGTTAGATATCCAGTACCCCCACAGCGTACACACAGAGCCTTAACAGAGCGTATGCTGGCGCAGCCGGGCGGCTGACTCACCGGGGAACTTGAAGTCGGGGAATTTGGTGAGGTCCCCGCCTCCGTACAGCCGCTGCAGTTTGGCCAGCTCATCTGCCATGTTCTTTTGATATTCCGGACCGGCACCCACCACGCCCCCTGCTGCCCTGGAGGGGGAAGGCAGATCGTTAGATCTGGGGGCAGGACAGGAAGAGAACGGGGGTGGAGGTCAGGTCCGCACTCACTTGCTCTTGGTGTTGTACTCGCGGATCTTGTCCAGGAAGAGCTTCTGCACGGGGTCCAGATCTTTGGCCCGGTTCATCGCCACGGCCGACAGCCCGATGTTGCGCCGCGCCTGCTGGGAAAGGGCGGACCGCAGGAGCGAGGAGAGCCGGAATAAGCGCTGCACGGTCATTCTGAGGATGGGGAGAAGAAGGAGAGAAAAGTCATGAGCTACTGGGGCTCCAGGGACAGAGATTAGACCAAGGACTCGTCTCTAACTCCAGTTCTGGAGGATCTGGTGGCTTGCTGAGCTCTTGCCGATATATTGAACCTCATCACTAGAATACTCGCAGTCAGGCTGCTAGAGGTTTTACATGATACTGTATCTTCACCACTGAGAATCTTTGGAGTGAAAAAAGACTAAGAAAAATCCTGCATATGTCTAGGAAAACTAAGTTAACTAACTTGTCAGGTTGGTATGAAAACCAGATTAAATTTGAAGAATACCCAAATCAAGAACCAATTTTTTAACCTCCAGAAAATACTGGGACCCTGGAGACATGTGGACTTTGTTTTCTGGTACTGGGCAGTCCCATCCCAGTGAGCCTCACAGGTCACCTTGAATCACACATTTCTCACTCAATTAAGCAAGCAATTCCATCAATGAAGGTAACTGTAGTCCCTGAAATCACAAAGGCTATTCCGATCTCCGTTCCCAGTGATCCCTAACTTGCTGGGCGTAACCAGCTACCTGCTTAATTGATCACAACTAAATCGCTGCAAGTCTGATTTAATGGGTATCTATAAAGTACAGATCTGTCTCCAGTCAAACATTTCTAGCTTAGCTGCCGGGCGGCAGTGTTACCAATCAACTTCATGATCACTTCAAGGAAAGGCAGCTTGTTAAAAATGAAATTTCAGTCAAGGTTTCACTCAACACTGTGAATGTGCAAATCCGTAAAGATTCTCATACTGGCATTTTGTCCCCTTTTTAATCCTGCCCAACTCATGCACACAGCAGATTGAAACGCTGTTGTAAACTGCTAACTGTCTGACTCTGCTTACCATCCACGAGGGTGTCTTCTTCCAAAAATTTAAGACTGATCTGGACGCCATACAATCCACTACTCTACTGGGCTGCAGTACATGCTACCTCTTGAAGGTAAGAATAAGGAATAACATCTCTTTCAAGTCTATATTAGAAGAACACAGGCTTCCAAAAAATGTTCCCAGAGTCAAGCACAGACAGTATTAATGGCTGTTTAATAAATTAAGGATGAAGTCTTGTAAAGTGCCCAGATAAAAAAAAACAAACAAGTCCCTTTAGGATGACAACAGCTATAGAGCCGCATCAAAGCACTAATGTATCGAACAATTTGAATACACAGCAATGGTTAAAATTATCTGGGTCTGAGCAAAAAAAATGTCATTAGTTCTAGTCTGTCCATCACAGTGGCTCACAGGCGGAGCGGTGGCTCTGTGGCTAAGGATCCGCGCCTGTGGCTGGAAGGCTGCCGGTTGAAATCCTGCGGCCAGCAGAGGAATCCTACTCTGTTGGGCCACTGATCAAGGCCCTTAACCCCAGCTGCTCCAGGGGCACCGTATAAATGGTTGACCCTGCACTCTGACCCCAAGCTTCTCTCCCCGTCTGTGTGTCTCATGGAGAGCAAGTTGGGGTATGTGAAAAGACACATTCCTAATGCAAGAAAATGCATATGTCCAATAAAGTCATCTCTTCTCTCACTCTCTCTCTCTGGACCACCAGAATGAGCACAGAGCTCTTACTGACCAATGAGATTGCAGTATTTTCCTTGACACTCACAGTGGCACTGTGGACTAAGAAGTGAGCAGCATTTTTCCTTTGGCATTTTGGTTTTAAATTGCACAATCACAAACGTTCGCGTTTGGATAGCTTAGGTCAGAATCAGACCATCCTGCCCTGCAAAAAATTGTGAGTCACAACATATCGATGCAAAAATCTGCATCTGAATGCTGAAAATTGCTTTAATTCAATTGTAATTGAACAGTGAATTTCAGCAACATCTCTAAGTAGGAAACTAAAATACTCACACAATGAAATTCTTGTATTTCAATAGGTACAACAGAAAACTAGTGCTACCACAAAGTCATAAGCTCCATGATATATTTATACGAAATGGCAGTGCCACAGAACTGGGTAGGTCACAAACACACAAAACCGGCAGGAGAAATCCTACCAGTTCGTCTTCCTCGATGCATATCGACAGTAGTGCTGATCAGCATCGAGGGTCTGTCTTGGCTTGTGAACACCAATGAGGTGACATAGGAACACACATTTGACTGATATACCCAGAGAACGCAATGCGATCACTGTCAAGTAAGACACCTTTAGGGACAAAATATAGCAATACGCATTTTATCTTTCATGAGGAACTAAGCTGACAGTACGACACCCATCGTTACAAACAGTAACGTGCAATTTTGCTTTTAAGACAGAGATGGCCAACAGAAATTTATGTTTCTATTTACAATGTGGCTAAAAGTGTCTACTTTTCAAGGATTTCTTTTGCATTGTGTGAAAATCAAAGGCATTAAGAAAAAACGATGCAGCATTAGTGAAAATACCACCATTGTTACAGTGCTAATTTCATGGCAATGACAGTGTTTTATCATTAACGTATAAGGAAAGTGAGAATCACTGTGAACTCTGAGCTTCCTTTTGACCTACTTGGGTATCTCAGAGAACTAGAAATTCAGATTATCATGGGAGATCCACTGCGGAGCTCAAATCACTTTCTTGTGCAGAGCCACAGGACAGCAGCTATTTTAGTTCAATTTGTGAAGACTAAGAACAAGTGATCTTTAATCAATGCAGGCTTTTCCAGGGAAGTCAGGATTGGTTAAAGGAGACCCTTGAGTGAACGCTGAAGGTCTCTCTCCCTGTTTTAGTGCGGAAAATCATATCCAAGAGCAGGGCTGAGCACTTTCATTCTGTAGTCTGAACAAGCTGGCTGACTGAGCAGAAAGACAGGCAGTCCTCTTTGCAGTGCAAACTACAACAGGAGAAGGATCTATAGGTTTAGTGAAATGATCCCTAATTGATTCATTAAATTGATCCCTTTAATAATTTAGGACTTTCAGGAGCACGCAATTGTAAAGGCTGTCTCTTTAAAATTGGAATCGGCATGCCTTCTCTCATGCTGAAAAGGTGTTGTCCTGCTAAACAGCTGAACATAGATTCGCAAAGACTGGCACAATCCAGCGAATGAGTCTTATGTGTAATACGTTGGAAATAATTGAAACAGGCACCATTACACGTCCGAATTTAAAGTCCCCTTTCGAAAGAGCGTTATCATGCAGGCGAAGGTCATTTCAGCAGCGGAACAAGCGAGCTGCAAGAGTAGTAAAGGAGGAGGGCATAAACCTGAAGTAAAGACCAGGTTTCTTTTTAAAATTGGGTTTAACGTAGTCAAACACGCAAAATTACATATTTACCCAGCTAATACTAGCAAACTCTTGCGTATGGAAACCTTTCAGCATGCAGCCTCGCACAGAGCCGGACCTCCCTCAGTGTTAAGGATTAACATTAAACGTCCTGGCAGGACAAATCACAGTGGACCCACTATTAAAAACTGAAGTTACGCACAACAGGGATCCCCAAAATACAGTGCGTCCAGCTCGCATACTAGCTCGAGAAACTGCGTGGCCAGTCATGGTGACCGTTTCTACCGTCTCAGTCGTCCTGAACACAAGAAACGTCTTGTACAAGATCGATGAACTGTAATACAGTGTTATGCTGAACTATGCCCTGGCTCTATTCCTGCATTTGAATCGCCACAATTACAGGCAACCGCACTTGTGACATTTAAGGAGCTGCGACTTCTTGTACTTTATTACGTTACCCACTTATTGACAGCAGGCAACCGTAATCCGGCCTGGATTCGGGCATCAGATAAACACATACAATGTAATAACCAGCATTACAGTAACTCCCGCAAACCCCTGCTTCTCTCTCTGGTTGGGAATGCGGAGCAGCCCAGTCCGGACTCCCTTCAGTCACCTTGCCTTCCCCGAGAGAACCAACCCCGGCAATCAGTTCTTCCCTAGCTCTTCAATAAATGAACACCAACGCATTGTATGTAGTCGTTCCCGCTCTGTGCATCGGCCCTGACAGCGGCCAGAGCAGGCGAATAAAGAAATAAAAATTCAGTCACCTTGTACTTGACACTCCTCTACGCGCTCCGAGCAATGGCGGACTTCAAAGAGCAGAGCACTCTGGGTAGTAAAAAAAAAAACACCGGAAAGACATTTAATTTGCTCCTATGCACAACATTTTTAAGTTGCTTAAAAACACATACAATTGCATTGCGTTTACATTTTTACGAGCCCTTCTTTGTTGATTATAATTTTCGTAATGTTCAGGACCTAATTAATATTTGTATCTCGTATTTTTAAAGGACTACAGGCGCCATGTTGGAAGTGGAACACTACTAATTTGACAAACACGAGACAACGCAAAGGCCTTCGGGGGATGTAGTCCAATTCTACTGTATCGTCTCAATATATCTTTCTAAGATACGAGTAATGGTAATCCACATTTATCTGAATCTCGAAAGCTTTATAGACCCCCCGGTGCTCATTCAATCTTTTAAAAGAAATTTCGATTTTTATTATTACGGTATATTTTAATGGACACGGTTCTCTCAACCCCCTCCCCCCCGTCCCTTCCCCAATTCAGGCCGACCAGTTTAAGCACAGCTTTCGGAGACTGACGAGCGGCACTGTGGTGTCTGAATAACGCAACCAGTTAGAGGCTCGTTCTGAAGGTAGGTACACTAGGCGCCCGATACGGTTAAACGATAATTTTGTGGTTTTCTAGACCTTGATTCGATGCTGGAGTTTACTAAATGTGTGGCTTAAGCGCAGTTAAGAGACTCAATGCAGTGCTTAAAAAGCCTAGGGGGTTCCCACTTAAGTTCTTGGTATCCCAGCACAGGGCTGTGCCGCCCTGTAGTGCACAGGCTTGCCTAATCTGTTTTGAGTTTGTCAGGCACATACTGGCCACAGACTACCGTGATACCCATTTGGTTAAGTATTGAATATGAACCAGTATCCCTTAGAAAAGCACTCGCTTGGTTTATTCGAAGTCCCTGGTTCGTTGTGTACAAAAACGGTAAACAGATCGCGCTGCTATCGATACGTATCCAACTGCTTCGAGTGACGGTATGTAGTTTTCGCATGCATAACTTTTCAGATGATGAGAAAGTGGTAGTTATGCTGAAGCACTGACTCGCCATCCTCGCGCTAAAAGAGGCACACCAGGCACGTCTGCGCTTCCCCACCCAGATACCGCTCATTGCTTGTAAACCGCTGACAAACCGAGCGGGTAGTGTTTAAAATCCACCATCTACTCAGTTACAATACCAAAGCTGTCGATGAACGGTAACACAAAAAATGGTAACCCAGGGAAGCGACCTCCTCCTGCCTGTGGCCCGGGACAGTTCCCCAGTTTGCGTGATTTTACCTGGGTGCTGCAGTCAGTCCGGCTCGGAGAGCCGTGTGTGTTATTGTTCAGTACACAGCAAGCTTCTACACCTTTCTGATTTCCGACCTCGTTTTTCCCTCTCTCGGGGGTTTATGTATATTAATGCAGTATGTTGGCGTCTGCCTCTCTCCACCGATCTTCACTAATAAATCTCTCTATACCACCTTCGCCAGGATTTCCGGCCTGTTTTACATTACCCGTCTTTTGTTTTGTTTCCGTTTCTCCCCATTTCCGTTTGAAGTTTTCCACATTTGAAAGAAAAGTCCGGTAAACGGCGGACCGCGTTTTTATTCCGGCGGCAGAGGATATTTTTCACTGTATTTTTTATAACCGATCACATAATAACTTCATTTCGCTCTCGGTACACTTTCGATCTCTGGGTGCGGTTTATTATTTTTTCTAACATTAGTGTTACACTCTAAAGCTGGTAAGCTCCGAGAAAGACAGCCGATAAGGGGTTTGAAATAAAGGTTTTTCTACAATTAAAAGACATTTATTGACTAGCTTTGGGAAGAACGATAGAAAAAACAGTGAGACAGCTGAGGCCTAGTACGGAGCGCTAAGGCCTCGGCGTTGCGTGATGAGCTTTCCGGGTCCCATGACCTGAAATACTAACATCCTGCGCACTCGATCCTTCCATCTCTCAAAGTCTCCCGAGACTTGTTATACCCTTTCATTCCATGATTGCAGAATCACAAACTCAAACTGTTAAAGTTTATGCTTGAAACGTTTTCTTCATAAATATGTCAACTTTAATTGCTTTTATATTTTCCGTTTCAGGCAGCCTTACGACCAATGGACTTGAAACATTTTCTACATTGACACTTTTAGTTTTCTTGAACTAAAAAAGTTATCCACATTGGTTTATTTTACTTTGCCTCTATGCAAATTCAAAATTAACATTTGAACTGAAATGCAGTAATAAAATACTGTAAAAAAATCTAATGCATAGCAACGTCAGCTAAAACGGTTAATACAGTAATTTTGGGTGGGTAACCTTGGTCGTGGATAGCCACATTCAAGGATCTAAGATTTGATTAATATTAATTTATTAGATACACTTATTTATGAATGATGTAAAGAAACCTCAAGGTCTGCACATACCTTTAAAAGATTTAATGTATACTAAGGCTAATGCTGTCAATTCCTGTTCTGTTGCAATGCTCCCTAGAGATGTGCACATGGTCTGTCTGGAGAATGTCTCTCGAGAATCTGAGTAAACAAAGTGAAGTACCCTGTATTCAGAACAAGAAAGGCAGCTGGAATTAAAATAAGGTCATTAAATTATTATGATGTGAAGAATGCGTGTCTGATGGTGTCTCTTAAATTGAAGGAATCCAGCAGAAACTTCAAACAACTCGAGGAAGTGTATTTAAAACTGACAATGGAAGGAACTTATTTACACAAAGAGTGGCAGGAGACCCAGCAGTGATGCTGAAGCTGACTCTGCCACATTTTTCCAGGAATCTGCCTTTGGATCCCAGATCCTTGAATCAGTTGGCTACCCAATCGAGCTAGACGACGCATCTGTATTAACCTGCAACTCACAAGGGACCAGTAAGGGGTGCCCACCCTGTGGTCTGTGTGGGTCCTAATGCCCCAGTATAGTGACGGGGACACTATACTGTAAAAAGGGCGCTGTCCTTTGGATGAGATGTAAAACTGAGGTCCTGATAAAAGGTGCTCATAAAAATCTTAGGGTGTTTCTTGAGAAGAATTTGGTGTCCTGACCAAATTCCCCCCTGGCCTTTACCAATCATGGCCTCCTAATAATCCCCATCTGTGAACTGGGTGGTGTGTGGTGAGTGTACCGGTGCACTATGGCTGCCGTCGCATCATCCAGGTGGATGCTGCACATTGGTGGTGGTGGAGGGGAGTAACCATTACCTGTAAAGCGCTTTGAGTGGAGTGTCCAGAGAAGTGTAAGGAATTATTAATAATAATAATCTTTTACCAGCATTAGAACAACTCATAGATAATTTGTCGTTGATATTTGCAAAACAGTGTGCTCTGGGAGACAGATATAAACTGAAAAGGTCTTCTATTGAAACAGACCCAGAATAGACCTCAGGGCTGACAATGCAGGTGCCCAGGCCATCTCTGATTAAATGTATAGTTTAGCTGGGTTAAGTGTAGTGTTTCTGATTTTTGTGGTGCAGCAGGATCTCTTGATGCTGCATTGGCCCCCCCACCCCCTTTTTTTAGCGATTCCATTTGACAGCCCTTGTCCTGCCTGTCTCGGAGGTCTAGCCACTCCTTTCCTCAGAGAAGGAGGGCCAGGGGACGCTGTGGCTCCGCCGGAGTCGCTGAGCCTGTGATGGCTGGTGTCGGAGAGATGCTTGCAGGGATATCTCTCAGGTCAGCTGTGCAGCGTTGGGTGTGGTGGTGCAACCGGCGCTGTTACATTCAGCGTGTGTCTGTTTGGTCAAGTGACTACCAGGATGTGTGTGCGTGCTTCACATTCTGCCTCTATACCAGTAAATTTAAATTCAAACAGTATAAGTGGCATGACTGGTATATTACAGTTTTGCATACATGTATAATACAAGTACAGCACTGGAAAGTTATATTAGAAATTAGAATATTATTGAGAGACAGGCTCGCTGTTCCTCAGGCTGTGACAGGAGATCACGTAGTGATCTCAGTTGAATTCCCTCCCCCCCTCTCCCAGGATTGGGAGCTGTTCTGATTCTGGCAGGTGTGGGAATTCTGGGATTAGAATTTTATTTTTTTGGGGGGGGGGGGGGAGAATGTTTGTCTAATCCCAGATTATGTCTCCCAGTGCAGTAGAAAGTGCACCTCTGTCTCTGTTTCTTCCCCACAGCCAGTGAGAACACAACCTGTCCTCTCTGGGCAGCCTGGTCTGTCTGTGCTGACCAGTTTCTATGGCCCGATTGTGGTCACTGAGCCTGTACCGCTGTCAGGATCTGTTTCTCCTTTCTGTTTTTTACCCTGGTCAGATATTCAGCTAGTGTGTATGTTTACAGGTTCTAGTTTGTGCCCCAGTGGGTAAGGTAGTGTTGTTTGGTTTGTGTTGTGATTTGGTTGATTTTGATTTGTGTTGTTTTAGCTGTGCTGTCCTGAGGCTGGTTGGTGTCAGTGAGCTTTAGGACCAGTTGGCTGAAGGACCTCTTCTCTGGGTTCAGCCCTTGGCTCAGCAGGGCCTTGTGGTGGTATGAATTCTGCTCACCCTCTCTGAGGAGTAACCAATGTTTGATTGTTCTCTTCTGTATGCTGATAAGTAATAGGTATTGCAAAGGAACAAGTAAAGGTTAAGAAACGCACCGTTTCGGCTGTGGAGCCTTCTTCAGATGTCACACCTGAAGAAGGATCCACAGCAAAAAATGTTGTTTCTTTTCTTCTCTTTTCAGCATGGAATAAACCTTTACTTGTTCCTTTGCAGCCTACGCATGCTGACCCAGCTACCTACATGAACTAGTAATAGGCATTGGCCTGCTTTGGCACTGCATGCATTGTTAGGAGTTTTTCTCTGCACATGCAGGATGTTTTTACAGAATTGTGTGCAGAGTTTCTATGGTTTCTTTGTCCCATTGAGTGTAATCCTGGTCTATGAGGGGACCCCACACTTCACTGCCATATAGGGCAATGGGTTGGATTCCACTTTCGAATTTTTGATGTTGTAGAGCCGAGCCTCCTTCTAATGGCATTGAAACTCTGCATGCCTTCTCCTTCAGTGCCTTCACTGGCAGGTTAAAACTCCCAGATGAACTGATTGTCAGTCTGCGGTATGTACAGTTGGTTGTGTGCTTCATTGTGTTGTTCTTCAGTGTGAAGTTCCACTTGTTCCCTGAGATCTGGTTTTCTTCTGGTAAACCATGACTCGGGTCTTATCCAGATTGACTGTCAGCGCCCAGGTCTGACCGCACTGCTTACTGTCGTCGTGACATCGTAGCGTTTAACTCCTACACCACTTTGAAGGAGTTTGTAAAACAATCCTTCATGCCAAATTGAGTCTGATGCTTTTTTGAAATTGATAAAGCAGGCAAATATTTTTCCCTTTATTTTATTTTTTTTGGTGGACACGTTTGTTTATGAGTGTGTGTAGGGTGTAAATGTGATCGGATGCGTGGCAGTTTGGTAGGAAGCCAGTTTGACTCTCACTCAGGACATTGTGCTCGGTAAGGAAGGCCAGTAGTCGGGTATTCATCATACTGCAATGTGTTGTTGTTGAGTGTGAAGTGGTGCTTGTTTCCCCGAGATTCACCGGGTTACTGTTCACACAGGTGCCCTGGTAGTTGTTCGGGTCAAGGCTGTCTCCACTCTTATAGAGGGGGGCGTGATCAGTCCTTGATTCCAGGCCTCAGGGATAATATCCAGCTCTCCGGATGAGGTTGAAGAGTTTGAGCAACTCTTGAGCTACTGTGATGTCGTTTTTCAGTATCTCTGTCTCTTTTTTTTTCTTTTCAGCATGGAATAAACATTTATCTGTTCCTCTATACCAGCAGATAGTTGTTTAAAGCACAGCGTAGCATGGGATCCTGGGATCTAAATATAGAATCCTGAAATGCATGGGTTTGTGAGGGTGTTGAGGATTGTGCCTGACCTCTTCCCTTCCCTATTCATGTGATCCCTCCCTATACCTCTGTCCCTTCCCATCGGACCTGTGGGATCATCAGAAAGTTCCCAATCCAGCTCTTTTCCCAGATGGATCACTGGGAATCGGCTTCGACAGTCCAGTTTCCTGTCCACCTCTCTTTCTCACTGCTGCTCTCCCTCTTCCCAGTCTGTCTCAGATTTGTTCGGAACGCCATTCGGGATGTCGAAAGGAGAGACGGAGGAGCTCATTGAAATCGAGATCGATGGCCAGGAGAAACAGGAGTGCATGGAAGAGGGGTAAAATCTCAGTTTCTCTCGTCGAGTTGAGCCCTATTGAATGTCACCGGGTATTATGTTCTGTATCTAAACAAGCTTAAAAAAGCATTTTATTTTTCAAGCAAACATTTATTCTCCCCAACTCCACTACTGACTCTTTGTCACTCTTCGTGTAGGTTAAACAAGTCACCTGCTCACTCTACATTGCACCAAATGCAAATAATATTACATGGGTATGCAGACTGAAGCAAACAGAATTAATTGCTTGAGGTCATTGTGTCAGACCAGCAGTAATTGGGGTGGAGCAGTGGCTCTGTGGCTAAGGATCTGCGCCTGTGGCTAGAAGGTTGCTGGTTCAAATCCTGCAGCCGGCAGAGGAATCCTACTCCGGTGGGCTCCTGAGCAAGGCCCTTAACCCCAACTGCTCCAGGGGCGCCATACAATGGCAGACCCTGCGCTCTGACCCCAGGTTCTCTCCCTATCTGTCTGTGTGTCTCATGGAGAGCAAGATATTCCTAATTCCTAATTAGATAATTCCTAATGCAAGACATTTTAAAGGGTTAATA
Organism: Atractosteus spatula; assembly: GCF_055471065.1. Taxonomy (NCBI): domain Eukaryota; kingdom Metazoa; phylum Chordata; class Actinopteri; order Semionotiformes; family Lepisosteidae; genus Atractosteus; species Atractosteus spatula. The sequence continues at coordinate 47,105,917 of NC_142709.1, read as the reverse complement.
AAGTGATGTTAAAGTTAATGAGGATAGTAGATTCACCAGACTGACCACTAGGGGGCGTTAAGGCCTATTGTCTGTACACAGTTTTGCTTGTGGTGTATTAATTGATTAATTGGCAAGCTGTCGAAGGGCTGAGATATTTTCAGATGAGGTTAATTTAGACTAGTTTGGTACATAAAGGGACTCATAGTGGTAGTTGGTGTAGGGTTAGTTTGGAGCAACTATTTGTATAATGCGACCATAAGACTTCAGATGACCTTGGTCTCCTGGCACTTCATCTTTGCTGCCCATTGTGATTTCCATGTGCTCGGGCCTCATGATCCCCCAGTTCAGAGGAAGGTCTGTCACAGAAAAGCCCCTGGGGTCTAACATGATCACATATCAGGTGATCAGATACACACTTGTTATTTAGTGTTTTTCCGTCACTCCTGAGCACTGATAGTAGAGTCTCTGACTGCTGCCTATGGAGTTTAGAGTTCTGGTTGGGACTCGTACCCGAACCCTGGAGGGTCGGGGTTGGGATTTGTACCCAAGCACTGGAGGGTCAGGGTTAGGATTGCACCAAACTGGTGGAGGGTCTTGGAGCTTTCTGTTGAAGTCATCTCGGTTAGCTTTATTGTTTAATTACCTTGCCAGCTTTTAACACCCCTCTCCAGGTTCTGTCATTTAACATCTCCCCGGTCTGTCTGCCCTGCAGGATCGTGGAGCAGACCATCACCACGGCAGAGTTTGTCACGCAGGCCATAGACATCAACGAGCCAATCGGAAACCTCAAAAAGCTGCTGGAGCCCCGCCTCCAGTGTTCATTGGATGACCATGAGATCTGTCTGCAGGACATCCAGGTACTGTCACCAGCGCTTCCTCTTCTTGCACGCCGGTGTCTCTCAATGCCAGGGTTACTGCGTGTACGCGTGGGTCTGTCGTCGCTAACCGACGTTCTCTCTGTCCAGCTGGACCCCAACTTCAGCCTGTTTGACCAGGGGGTGAAGACCGACGGTACGGTCCAGCTCAGTGTGCAGGTCATCTCCAGGCAAGGTAACCCCCATGTAGTCCTGCTCTGTGTGTACCCCATCTCCGTGGACCCCCGTTCTCGGCCTCGTCCTCGCTCACCGCATCCCCCCCCATCCCCCTTGTCGCTCTACCCCAGGAGTGGAGCCCCGGCTGAACATCCTGGAGATCGTGAAGCCGGTGGAGACGGTGGAGGTGGTGATTGACCCAGATGCACCGGCGGGGATGGCCGAGGAGACGCAGCTGGTGGAGGATGGGCAGGTGATCACGCTGGACGGCTCGCAGACGGTGGGCGGCGCCTTGGTGGCCGACGAGACCTCGGAGCAGGTGACCCGCTGGGCCGCTGCCCTCGAGGGCTACCGCAAGGAGCAGGTGCGCCTGGGCATCCCCTACGGTGAGTGCGCATCCCGGGATAGGCTTCCCCGAACGGGATCTCTCCCCCTCCCACTCTCCCACTGCTGGCGGTTGTGGTCTCTGTTCGCTTTCACCTCAGAGGGGCTCTCTAGAAAGCGTACCCCCGAGCTGTGACGAGGTGCCAAGGACTGACGCCACGCTCCCCCCCCTCCCCCCAGATCCAGTGCAGTGGACGGCGGACCAGGTGATCCACTGGGCGATGTGGGTGATGAAGGAGTTCGGCATGCTGGACGTGGATGTGTCGGGCATCCACATTGCGGGCCGGGAGCTCTGCAGCCTGACGCAGGAGGACTTCCTGCAGCGCGTCCCGCACGGGGAGATCCTGTGGAGCCACCTGGAGCTGCTGCGCAAATGTGAGAGGAGGGGGAGAGGGGGAGGCACGGGGGGAGGGGGCGACGGAGAGATCCCTTGTTCCTTCCTGGTGTTAACACTGCCCTGCTCCTGTCCACAGACGTGCTGGCCAGCCAGGAGCAGTCCGGACAGATTGCTACCGTCACCATCGATCAGCGTGAGTGCGCGATAGCCTGGCCCGACGACGCACGAGACTGGGTTAGCCGTGTCTGGGGAGAGGAGCTTCCCGCGCTGCTCTGTTCTCCTTGAGTTGAACGCTCTGCAGTTATTTAATTTTCTTGAGCCTGGTCTCTACCTCAGCCTAGCAACCTAGCCTACCCTGAACCTGAGCTCAGCTGTTGGCCCGTCTGTCTTCCTCTTCATCTGCCTGACCCTGCCTCTCAGAATCGCAATCCGGTTGGCTGTGTTAGCTTGCCGAACCTCTGCAGAGCTGACCGAGCCGTTGCGTCTCGTCACACGCGTAGTAAATCGGTGTCTCTGCCTATCCTCTCCCCCACCAGCGGTGCAGATCATCCCGGCCTCCGTGCAGCAAACCGCTCCGACCGCCATCAAGGTCCTGAGCAGCAGCGCCAAGCAGAACAAGGTGCAGCGGGCGCCGCGCATCTCCGGGGGCGAGGACCGCAGCTCCCCCGGCAACCGCACCGGTAAGGGGGGTGGGGAGGGGGACAGAGAGAGCGCGGGAGTGTGTCTGCGCGCTTGGGGTCGGGCCTCACTCTTTCCCTCTCCCTCCCAGGCAACAACGGCCAGATCCAGCTGTGGCAGTTCCTGCTGGAGCTGCTGACGGACAAGGACGCACGCGACTGCATCTCCTGGGTGGGTGACGATGGCGAGTTCAAGCTGAACCAGCCCGAGCTGGTGGCGCACAAGTGGGGGCAGCGCAAGAACAAGCCCACCATGAACTACGAGAAGCTCAGCCGGGCGCTGCGGTAAGCTGGCCTCTCCGTCTCTCTCCGTTCGGCCCGGGGACTGGGCGTCTGCAGCAGGAAGCCAGGACTCCGTGAGAACCCGCCTCAGTCTTGCGCTTCCCCCCCCTGCAGGTATTACTACGACGGGGACATGATCTGCAAGGTGCAGGGCAAGCGCTTTGTGTACAAGTTTGTGTGTGACCTCAAGACGCTGATCGGGTACAGTGCGGCCGAGCTCAACCACCTGGTGACGGAGTGCGAGCAGAAGAAGCTGGCCAGGATGCAGCTGCACGGGCTGGGCCAGCCACTCACCACCGTCACTCTGGCAACCGCAGCCCTGCACGGGGATAAAGATAGCAGCTGAGGGGGCACTGGGGAGACTGGGGGGGGGGGATAGAGAGATAGGGGGACTGTGGGACAGGGAGTGACTGGAGGACTGTGGGACAGGGGGAGACTGGGGGATTCTGGGTAAGGGAGTGACTGGAGGACTGTGGGACAGGGAGAGACTGGGGGCTTCTGGGACAGGGAGACTGGAGGACTGTGGGACTGGGAGCGACCGGGGGGGGGGAGCAGTTAAAAGTGTGTGACTGGAGGGGTGAGAGACAGGGGGGCTTGGGGATAGAGAGACTGAGGAAACTGGAGAGACTGAAGCCTGAGAATTGGGAGACCAGGAAATTTAGGGATAAGGAGATTGGTTGGGGCAAATGAATGAGGGCAACAGGGCTTGTCTGTAAAAATATGAAGGACACATTTGTTAGTGCTGCCCTGTAGGGAGACCCTGGGATTATATTTAGGGAAATACGAGCGAGGACTGGGGGGCCATAGTGGCCAGGACAGCCTGTAAATAGAGGTTCTTTATTAGGGGGCATTGGGGAGGGGGGGCAGGTGAGGGACGGGGAGTGTGCGAGTGTGAATGGGTTTGAGTGCGTGTACAGCCATCTTTCTGTGGAGCACAGAGCCCATCGTCTTAATCGGACTCGGCTGATCCTGTATCCTGGTCAGACCGCTACAGGATACTGATCCTGTATCCTGGTCAGGCCGAGTCCCAGGCAGGGTCTGGCTGTGACAGCTGAACGGACGGCGGACTGGGCTGGTCTGAACTCCAGTATGCAGGGCTCAGCTCCACGCACTGGGATGGCGGCACGCTGTTCCTGAGTGAGGCTCGTATAGGGGTCCGTGTAGACTCACCTCTGTACCAGCTAGCATTTCCACTGTATATAGCTTCTGTTTTTGATAGCCACCATGAAAGCGTATCCTCTGCTGTTTGTAAAGCTCTACCAATTTTTTTCCGCCGGTGTCGGTTCCCTTTACAAGCAATAAAGCAGAATATTTTTTATCTTAAAGAGGAGTGTTTTTGTCCTTTTTTTTTTTCCTGTTCACTTTAGCAGCCTCATGCTGTTGGTCCTTTTTCTCAGCCCATCTCTTCCCCTCGCTCAGATTCAGTACAGGGGGGTCGATCACGCTGCTCTAACAAACACGCTAAGGCTCAGGTGTTGCTTTGCTTGAACTGCTGCTGTGCTTTTGAGCCGGATTTCCAGGAGGCTCGAGGGGCGCCCTTGCCACTTCTGGTCGCATTTATTTAGCACCACCACCAATGTGCAGCATCCACCTGGATGATGTGACGGCAGCCATAGTGCGCCAGAACGCTCACCACACATCAGCTATCAGTGGGGAGGCGAGCAGAGTAATGAAGCCAGTTCATAGATGAGGATTATTAGGAGGCCATGACTGGTAAGGGCCAATGGGAAATTTGGCCAGGACACCGGGTTAACACCCCTACTCTTTTCGAGAAACGCCCTGGGATTTTTAATGACCACAGAGAGTCAGGACCTCGGTTTTACGTCTCATCTGAAGGACGGCGCCTGTTTACAGTATAGTGTCCCCGTCACTATACTGGTTCATTAGGACCCACATGGACCACAGGGTGGGCGCCCCCTGCTGGCCCCACTAACACCTCTTCCAGCAGCAACCTTAGTTTCTCCCAGGAGGTCTCCCATCCAGGTACTGACCAGGCTCACACCTGCTTAGCTTCAGTGGGTTGCCAGTTGAGTTGCAGAGTGATATAGCAAAGTGAATGGTCAATGCTGTCCATACCTGGTCTGCATGCCAGCCGGAGATGGGGAGCCTGGCTGCCCAACCCCAGTTTGCACTGCAACGCCTTACTACTGATGCTTTTATTAGTTACAGTGATTCTCTGTTTACAAAACGTTAGCACCCTATTGTTTAGAGCCAGCTTTAACTACATTCTTTCAAGAGTACAACACCCGTGTCCACTTCCCTCGCAGGGAGGGGAGAACATACTTAACCACTCACCCCCCCCCCCCCCCAATACTGCAGAAATAAAAATCCTGCATTTTGTTTCTGGCAGCTTTTCCTTCACCCTTTCAAGTGATTAAGGTGGAGTGTGGTGGTGGCGGCACTAATCGCTCAATTTTATCCAACTTCCACTGCCAAACACCAACAGGAATGCAAAAAAAACGCAGACGTGCTGTAACACACACACACCACAACAGCACACACGTGTACCACAGACATCCACAGAAGACCCAGAGCACAGGACAGTGTATTTTTGAAGTTTATTTATGTAATACAGTGTAGAAAGCTTTCCCAGTCAAAGCAATGTTTGTACAATCACACAGAGATACAGAGAAGACCCTACTGTCTCCACTCCCTTCTGCTCCCTGCACCCTCTTCCCCACCCATGGATGTCTCGCACCACAGGAGAGGGGAGTAAGTCACCACAATTCATCATCAAGAATGACTGAAGCATCAAAACACAAGCCTCTGCAATCCACACAGTGCAGGTGAATCCTATGAGTATATTGCCACTTTCTGCAATTCCCTCCCCATGTGCTTTGGGACAGGCCTGAAAGGCTGTGCCAAAAGACCCCACCCACTGCTGAGGGTCAAATCACACATGAGGGTGGGGCTTCGGCTTCTGATTGGATCCCAGACTGGAAGGGGATACGCCCACTCCAAGGTACCTACAACCCGAGCAGACAGCTGATAAGTTCCATCTGAGGAGGACGGCAGGGTCTTCTGGCCTTTATAATTCCTGCTTAAAACTCTACACGAGCTTGAACTCGCTCTAGTTAGCGGCTCCACCGAGCCGAAGCCATATCTTCCTTCTGCCATTTTGTTTTAGCACTGATGATGAAAAAACATAACATGCTCCATTCCCGATGGAAGTAGCTATTACAAAAGGTTCTCGAGCCTGGACAACAGTATTTCAGTTGTTCCGAGTTATGTCCTGATAAGCAGTCCAATTAACCCCATGAGGGCCTTGAGGGGCAGAGAGGGAGAGGGAAGGTTAGGGATCAGAGGGGTGGTCACTGGCCTCCCATCCAATTATTGTTCAGGGAGCACTTGAACTTGCTGCCTCACTTGCCTTACACCCCTGCATTTGTCTGAGCCACACCAAACCTGAACCCAACTCATCCCCAGCGTAACACAGCCCTCCACTGACGCCTGGGGCAGACAGAAGTCTCCCCTCTCAAACACACACTAGGCTTGATGCACCCCTGCTTTGCACGACCACTGCAACCAACTCCTTCACACCCAACACGGCCACGTCGTCGCCCTGCATGCACCTTAAAACTACCTGTAAAGTCCTCACTTCACAGAACTGCCACACCCCCAGTTTTTCCAACAGGCCCACAATGCATGTCCTGCCACAAAGGTGCTGGACTGAGGGCTGAGGTCGTTCGAGACGAGCCCCCCCCACCACCCACCCACGCCAGAGGGTGAGCCATTTTCGCACCTAGACTTCCCAACAGACACCTTGCTGCCTACAGGGGTGTGGGGTGTGGAGCAACAGCAGAAAGATCAAGACACAGCTTGTCTACACCCTCTGATAGCATGGGGGGGAGGGAGACACGAGGTGGCCCCAGTACTCCAGTCCTGGTCATGGGGGGTCCCAGGTTGCGGGGCAGGGGCTGGGCTAGACTGACCTCTGGGTGGGGGTAAAGAACACAGGTAGAGAGGGGGGGCAGCAGAAGAGAGAGTGAGACAGGAGGAGGAGGGGGAAATAGGGCCTCTTTCCCATCAGAACTCCCTCACTCCTCCCACCCACCCCAAATACTTGTCGATATCACAGACACGGAGAGAGAGGAAGAAAAGACAAAGGGAGGAAAATCAGAAGAAGGACATCTTCCTCTTTTTTTTCTCTTTACATTAGTGTGAAATGCACAAAGACAGAGACAACTAGGATGGAGAATGTAAACTGGACAATTCCCCCACCCCGACACTCACAAATCCCACCCCCTTGCCAAAACAAAATGAAAATAAAAGATCCCCTAAATGATAATCTCTCAGAGAATGCATAGTAAGCCAACAAAATCATTCAGATAATGAGACACACAGCTAGTCTAGGTTTACCCCCCCACGGCCCCGCCTCCTGTACGATACCAGCTCTGGCCAGCAGGGGGGGCTCCTGCATAGAAAAAACAAAATCACGATGCGCTGATTTCTTAAAGCACGTCTCCATGGAAACAACAGCGGACTGGATTCAGAATTGGTTGAAATCACGTGATCACAAGAAGATAACTAGCTTTACGATCCTGCTAAAAGTACACAGTCTATACAGGAGAAAGTACGAGTCCAGAGAGCAGAACAAAAACCGTTTTATCAGTATTTTTTTTCTGACATGCACTAAATAGTTACAGCTAGCCTCGGTCATTAATTTAATACGTTTACACACAAATAAAAAACATTCAGTTTGGATTCTCTTTTTTACTTTCAGTGTTTTTTTTTTCCTGTTTGTTTTTTTCATTTTTATTTTTTTGGAAAAACAAACCAACATTAACAAAATAAAAAGCTCGTTGAAGAGTACATTACTTTTTTTTCCATTGAGAACCTTGCATGGTCGAATACAGCACAGCTGTCACCAAGAGAAGGACAAGAGAGAGGGAGGGAGAGGGAAATGGGGCAGGAGAGGGAACAGGTAGAGAGGCTGTAGTGCTAATGAGTGTTTCTGACCAACCCCTGACCTTTCCCCCCAGAGTGCCAGGCCAGGCTGGACAGGCCAGTGTGGACTACACAAGCCCTGACGCAGAGACGCACTCACTGCCACAGAACTGGCGCACCCCTGTGGGTGGTGGAGGAGGGGGGAGGGGGGTGGGCGGATGGGCGTGGCTTTAGAACCGCGAGGCTGCTGCGATTGGACAGGCCTGAGAAGCCGCTGCGTTGGCAGGGACGTTTCTGTGACACATCTCCATAGAGACAAGGAGGATAGGGAGTGGTCTGCTGCTGTGGGGGGGAGGAGGCACCGGCCTATCAGAAGAGCCTCTCGGAACCCATCCAATCACCACAGACGTGCAGCTGGGAAGCCATGCCCCCCGGACAACGGGGTAGTCGAGCCTCTGTCAGAGGAGAGAGGGGGAACAGTCCGACTGACGCACTGCAAGGTCAGCCAGCTCACGGGTGGCCGATACTGACCGATTGACTAACGGTGCGGCTGGCTGACGCTGGCGGACTCCAGGACAGTTCGGCCACAGTGAGTGTGCTGTGAGCCAGAGCTGCCCACGCTGCCCTGCACACAGAGGTCAGTCTGGGGGTCGGGGGAAGAGGAAGGCTGGGGGCTAGAGGGAGAGGAGGATAATTAGGATATTCAAGCGGGAAGGGGGATTAGGGCATCGGGAAAGGGGAAGAGGTCCCCCTCTGCCCAGTGCAGGGCATCAGGGGGTCACATAGAGGCGAGAGGAGGGCTCGAGAGATGGCCTCAGTTCTGCATCTGCTCAAAGAACTTGTAGGTGGGATTCTCGTAGCCGTTCTGCTGCATCTTGGAGAGGTGGCGCTCCTCGGGGGTTACTGCAGCATCCACCTGAGACGGTAGGAGGACAGGAAAAGCAGAGCTTGACTCAGACTGCCCCTCTGATGTCTCAGATGTCAACATCGCAAAGGCCTGATCACAGGGCAACACCAGGTACAGGCTAGAGCTCACTCCCTCACCTCTACAACCCCGTGGTGGATGGAGGTGTACTGCTTCTTCCTCAGCATCACCAGAGTGATGACGATCACAGTCGCGATGACAACGCCTCCCACCATCAGGCCAATGATCGCACCCTTGTTGGAGCCCACGTCCTCAGCGAAGAACACCTGGGAGAGGCAGAGTGAGAGATCGGACATGAATGCACACAGCTCGTGGAGACACCGCTGAAAGAGCACAGCAGAGTACGTTACGACTGCGCCGAGCAAGGAAGAGCACACAGTGGGATGAGGGTGTCTTAGTGGGCCACAGTTGCCGTGACAACTCTCCCTAGCAACCAGGGCTGTAGAACTCCCCTTGCCTCACGAACCAATCAGGAAGCAGACTGTCTAGCTCCAGTAATACTGGGCTACTCTCGCACACAGACTGGGAGTGACTGTGATCAAATGATGTTAGGATGCCTTTGGAGGCGAGAGAGGTGGAGGGGGGTCCGGCTCTTCACACACAGCAGTCAGACTCTCCTGGCCTGTTCTCCATGCCTGGCTGCACCCCTGCAATCTGGCCTCATCATGCAGCCTAGGTGCTGATGGGTAATGGCAGTGTGTGCGTCTGTACTGCACTCACCAGCTTCTGGTGACGCACTTCGTATCCGGTGCTGTGTCTCTCTTCTGTTTCTATCCGCATCTCCGGCACCTCCCCGATCTTCACTCCTGGCAGCCCTGACCCTGGGGAAGAGGGAGGAGAGAGAGGGGTTCCCATTGAGCCCGAGAGAGAGAGGGGTTCCCACTGGGCCCGAGAGAGAGAGAGAGGGGTTCCCACTGGGCCCGAGAGAGAGAGAGGGGTTCCCACTGGGCCCTAGAGAGAGAGAGAGGGGTTCCCACTGGGCCCGAGAGAGAGAGAGGAGAGAGAGAGGGGTTCCCACTGAGCCCTAGAGAGAGAGAGAGGGGTTCCCACTGAGCCCGAGAGAGAGAGAGGAGAGAGAGAGGGGTTCCCACTGAGCCCGAGAGAGAGAGAGGAGAGAGAGAGGGGTTCCCACTGAGCCCGAGAGAGAGAGGGGTTCCTACTGAACCCGAGACAGGAGAAAGAGAGGTTCCCACTGAGCACGAGAAAGAGACGTTCCCACTGAGCGTGAGAAAGAGACGTTCCCACTGAGCGCGAGAAAGAGAAAGGGGAGTGAGAGGGGTTCCACTAAGCCCGAGAGAGACAGAAGAGACGCACTGAGTCTAAGAGAAAAGGGAGAGAGGTAGGAGCGATGCCCACTAATCCCAGGAGAGAGGAGAGAGAGAGAGACAGGAGAGGTGTCCCCCTGAGCCCAAGAGAGCATGACAGGAAACTGATAAGCAGGGGGGGGCGAGACAGGAGCAGGCAGTACCTGGCCGTGTGGGAAGTCCTCTGTCAGCGGGGGCAGGACGGACATCAACAGGCTCGACTGAGAAAGAGGGGAGGAGGGGGATCGGACAGGTTAGTTAAGCGTGCTGAAGAGCAGCAGGGAAGGCAGCGAGGATTTATTCAAAGAGCTGAAAGCGTTGTACAATGGGCTCAGAAAACACAGCGCTGCTCACAATGAAACCTAGACTGTCACATTGTCACGGGACACACCGAGAGACAAGGGCAGCATGCCAGTCGAGGGTTCAAAAACGTTGAGTTCAACTCACACTCACACAGACCTGGATTCTAGTGGTCCAATCGCTCACCAGCCAGGCAGGACTCTGTGTTTCCTGCAGGGTACTTACCCTGGTTCTGGGTGTTGGCAGGTCCAAAGCCAGCGGGGTGGATGTAGCCCAGGCCCTCGCGCCCGATGCCCCCTTCCTCGGGGGGCAGCAGGTCCAGGGGGGAGGTGCTGATGGACAGCGAGGGCATCAGGGCGTCGTTCCCGTAGCTCACCCGGCCCTCGCTCTGCAGGGAGGACAGCTGCTCCGCCACCTCCACCTGCTCCTTCTGGACCAGGTCGTCTGAGAGCGGGGCAGGGAGGAGAGACCAGGGAGAGGGCCGGGGCAGCGACAGGAAGAGGGGAGGTCACGCGCCGGCGCCAAAAACGGAAGGAAGGGGCGATTGCATGGGAAATGAAAGAAGGACGGTAATCAATTGGAGGCCTCTATACAGCACTTTTCACTGCAGGGTGCTTTAAATTTAGGAGGAGACCCACATCACTAAATTTAACATTAAGAGTCTGATTTAATGTGTCATCCGAAGCACAGCACTCTATATCACCATACAGGGTACAGGGTACAGGTCTGGAAATCCCGGTCCAGAGGGGAGATCGCCACCTACTGGTCCACCAATATCACTTACAGCAGCAATCTAGTTTTCCTCAAAGGTCTCCCATCCTAGTACTGACCAGGCGCAGCCTTGCCTGGCATCTGAGATCCGACAAACTGAGGCTACAGCAGGTAAAGCTGCTATTTTCTGCTAGAGATCCATTTTGCAGCAGGTTTGGCAATGCAATCATGCGTGTACGAAAGGAATACACGAAAGAGAGAGAGATCCAGTCAGATGGAGGGAAAGGCCCAGACAGGGAGAGGGCGAGAGGAAGAGATGAGGACGGGAAGAGATCTAGATAAGAAGAGTGCGAAATCTGGCCGAAGAGAGCTGAAGGCAGAGGACAAGAGTGCGCAGACTCACCCACTTGCTCCTGGATGTCCTCTGCAATGCCCGGCACCTTGTACAGCAGCCCCAGGCTCTGGTTCATCCTCTCCTCGATCACCCGCAGGTGAGTCAGCACCTGCACCCAGCCCGGGGGAGGGGGGGGAGAGACAGACCGTCAGGCAGAGGGAACCCGACTCCCCTCGGCTCGGCGCGAAAGCCTGGCCAAGACTGTATCTGAGGACATCACAACAGGAGAGGCACAGCTCGGCTGGGTCTCCCGTCGCCAGTGACGAGGTGGTCGAGGGGTTCAGGCGATGGACTGCTAATCCATTGCGCTCTGCCCATGTGGGTTCGAATCCCACCCTCGTCGACCACAACTTCCTTTTGGGCGGAGCGGTGGCACTGTGGCTAAGGATCCGCACCTGTGGCTGGAAGGTTGCCGATTCAAATCCCGCAGCCAGCAGAGGAATTCTACTCCGCTGGGCCCCTTAACCCCAGCTGCTCCAGGGGCGCCGTATAAATGGCTGACCCTGCGCTCTGACCCCAGGCTTCTCTCTCCCTGTCTGTGTGTCTCATGGAGAACAAGCTGGGGTATGTGAATAGACAAATTCCTAATACAAGAAATTGTATATGGCTAATAAAGTGATCTGATCTTATCACTCTTCTGTCTCTCTTGTATCTTTTAGATTAGCTCTGTGAAGAGGGGCGTAACTTTCCTTTCCTGCAGGTCAACAAGTGGGGGGGCCATGCTTGTGTTAAATGGGTCAGACCCAGCCCAAGCCTATACGAATGGAGGGGGGTGTGACTGGAAGACAGACTGCTACTGCACAGCCATGAAAACGACCCAAGGGAGAAACTGGCAGGGAGAGGGCCAAGTACCTGGGGTCTGATCTGTGCAGCCTTCTTGGGATCCACCATGCGGACGTGCTCGAAGTGCTTCAGAGTGTGCTGTCTGTCCTTCTGCTCGGCCCGCACGTACTTCTTCAACAGGCTGAACACGTGGCGTGGCTGGAGGTGGGGGGGGAGGGAGGAGAGAGCGCGGTGAGAGCACGCGGGGGGGCGGGACAGACCTGCGGGCGCCCCCTCGGAGGGCCGGCCCAGCGACAGAGCGGCTACCTTGGGCGGGTCGGCCTGCAGGGCGGTGAGGTAGTTCTCCAGGGCCAGCCGGCGCCGGTCGTTCAGCAGGGCCTCCACCCGGGCCATGTGCGTCTCCACCAGCTGCTGGCGCTCGCTGGCCGCCTCCTGCTCCAGAGACTCCACCTTCTCCTGGAAATGCTGAGGGGGCGAGACGTGGGGAGAGAGGGGCGGTGAAGAAGACCACCACATCACACCGTTCTTGGGATCAAAGCTTCCGAATCATTTATGAAGCTCAGTTAAAGAAAACACCCGCGAGCACAGGAGTCTTGAGAAGCTCTCATGTATGGTACGAGGAAAGTCTGGGTACAGAGTGAGTAAGGTGTGAGCAGCACAAGTGAGAACAGTGTGCAAGTCATACGAGTACAGTAAAATGTGAGTAAAGAATGAGTATACTGGAAGCACAGAGTGCAGTCTGAGTCCAGTAGTGGGACGGGCAGTATCTATAGTGTGAGTTCAGTTGGGTAGCTGCGTCAGCATGCATAGGCTCACACCTAAAGAAGGCTCCACGGCCGAAACATTGTGTTTTCTTTCTTCTCTTTTCAGCATGGAATGAACCTATTACTTGTTCCTTTATAGTGAGTACAGCTCAGGTGCAGTCTGTTTAGCGCAGCTGTAGTCAAGTCCAGGCTTCACAACAGCATCAGACATGATTCCATAGCAACAAGCCGTCAGTGGGCAGATGAGCCCCCTGAGATGCGTACCCCTGCGCTGGGCGTGGCGTCCCCTCAGCAATGCTGTACCCGTTTATACTGCTGGGGGGACTGGAACAGCCGAGGGGTAAATTTTGCTGAAGGGGACACATGCAGTGGCAGTACTGATCAACCAGGACTCAGTGCTCCACCCAGCAGGCGGAAAGAGAGAGGTGAACTGTGTACAGTGCCAACACAGAGCGAGTCTCACCTGGATGACCGCTTTCTTGTCGGCCCTGGGCAGATTCTTGGCCTGTCGCTCAGCCTCCTCCCACTCCCGCATCACCTGGAGGGCACAGAGAGGACGAGAGCTATAGCAAGCACAGTGGGGGGGGCACACACAAATTGTAACACTCACCCCCCCCCCCCCACAAATATCCCCCCCTCTCGGACCTGTGACATCCTCTCCCTGTGTTTGGCCTCCAGGCTCTCCTTGGCCTTCTGGAAGTGGGCGTGTTCGTTCTCATCGCCAGGGGTCTCCAGGTAACGGTCCACTGCATCTGGTGGGCTGGGGGCAGTAGTGGGCACTGCGAGTGGGCAAGAGGGAAGAGGAACAGATGAGTTAATTCAATTAAGGTTTCCAATAAGGTCTCCCTTCTAACCACTAGTCCACAGTGCCTCCCTCTCTCTCTCCCAGTGCCTCAGCTCTAACCACTAGCCCACACTGCCTCCCTCTCTCTCCCAGTGCCTCAGCTCTAACCACTAGCCCACACTGCCTCCCTCTCTCTCTCCCAGTGTCTCAGCTCTAACCACTAGCCCACACTGCCCCTCTCTCTCTCCCAGTGCCTCAGCTCTAACCATTAGCCCACACTGCCTCCCTCTCTCTCTCCCAGTGCCTCAACTCTAACCACTAGCCCACACTACCTCCCTCTCTCTCCCAGTCCTTGGGCTATTATGACTAGAAAACACCTAACTTCCTCTCCTAACTCCTCTCCCAAGTGCCAATATCTCTGCCCACAAACACTCAGAGGAACACAGCTCAGCTATTAGTAGGCTGCCCTGCCTGTCGGAGATTAGAAACAGACAAGTGGCTTCAGAATCATGCAACAGATTGTTAGTGCAGCAGACTGGTTAAACTTTCTGGGTTGGGGGCCTGTGTGTTTTGAGAGGTTGGTGAAGTGGTGTAACTCTGGCTGAATACTGAAGGCAGTGATGAAGGGTAACTGCCCTCCGATACCCCCTGTTGACTGGGTCACTACAGCAACGTGCATGTATATTCATGTCTAGCTGACAGTGTCCAGAGCAGCTCGCTTTATAGAGAAGCCACTTCTGCGATACAAGTTCACAAAAAACTGAAGAGTTTCAACGCAATACCGAGTCACCTCACTGCACGCCTGATTCAACTGCAGATAACAGCTGATCCCACACTATTACACACTGCACATTGGAAATGATACTGGGGAACTAAAATAATACATTTCCCATACTTGGAAACATGGCCTTCACGGCAGGCATCCCAAGTGTATAATGTACCTTATTTCTGCACCACCCGTGTTCAAAATTCATTAGGCTTCTGTCGCCTCTGCGACAGCTTTAATTGAGAACGAGGAGGACTAATTACAAGCTGCTGGTGGTACAGAAGTGTAGCATATGAGCACAACGATAACCCCACATGACTATTCACCCCGGAGTATTTCATATACGTCAGATAAAACAGGTGCTGATGCTGGACTGACATTCATTTCCTTCATGGGAGAGCGACTGATGCGAAATGCCAGTGAAGATGAGGATGACTGAACCTGTCCTGTCTCTATGTTGCCTTCAAGCGCCAGAGGGAGCGATCTGAGCAGCTACAGTCTTCTGCCTCTCCAGCCCAGCTCAGGCCAGATCCCAGGCTGTGGAGAGTCATCAGACTAGAGGCAGTGCAGTGTCTCTGTGGTTAAGGATCTGTGCCTGTGGCTGGAAGGTTGCCGGTTTGTATCCCGCGGCTGGCAGAGGAATCCTATTCTGTTGGGCCCCTGAGCAAGGCCCTTAACCCCAACTACTCCAGGGGCGGCGTATAAAAACCCCCCAAGCTTCTGTCCCTGTCTGTGTGTCTCATGGAAAGCAAGTTGGGGTATGCGAAAAGACAAATACAAGAAATTGTATATGACCAATAAAGCGATCTTATCAGAAAGCGGGACAGGGCCCCACAGCCACGTCTCCCCACGCATCGCGGCACTTTTCCATACGGGTCGCCAAGAAAGAAAAAAAAACGCTGACTAAGTCTCGCCTTGTTTGTTTTGGAGAATCTGCAGTGGTGTGTGATGACCCCACCCCCAGCCCAGCGACCCAGAGACACGACGCAGCTACACACTACAGACAGCAGGGCGAGAGAGGACCGAGCGCAGCAGGTCAGGACACACACACGCACGCGCATGCAGGGCGCCCACGGCCAGTTAATTCACACGCGGACCCCGGCACACGGACTGGACTGAGGGGCCCGCAGCCGGTTAGTGACACAGCAGAGCGCCCGGTGACACAGGGGCCGCACCGCCCCCACCCCCACACCCCGCGGCGGGGAGAGGGGGGGCAGAGAGAGGGCAGCGCTCCGGCGCCCCCGGCTCAGCGAACTTACGCACGCTGCCGCACACGGACAGGCAGTAGTCCTCCGACTCGAAGTTGTTGCGGTTGCCGCCGCAGCCCCCGTAGATGAACTGCGCGCAGCGGCCCTCGCTGCTGTCGAAGTACCAGCGCGGCAGCATGGCGCGGCACGGGCCCGTCTCCGCCTCCTCCGAGCACACCTCTGCCAGGGGGGGAGGAGGGGGACAGACAGGCTGAGACTCCCTGCGCAGGCCGCAGGACAGGACGGGAAATTCTCCCGGCTGCTCCTTGAGACCTTCGGCTCTCCTCGTTGGGGGGGGGGGGGGGGGGGGGGCGTCCGTCACCCCTCTTCCGCTAAGTACCGCACCACCCGGGGCAGCGCAAGAGCGCTCTGCGCGCCAAGAGACACCGGGGGTTGTGATGTGAAAACACGCTTTTGTCTGTACGGCCCCCTGTGCTGCTCATCAAGGTCTACCTTTCAATTTCCATCTGTATATTAGGACTTCTCCCTAACATGACGACAGATCCACTGTGAACGGGAGAACGAGAAGACCAGGATCTGGAAATACTCACTTGTCCTTCCTCTTCCTCTTTTCCCACAATGCACTTTGGGAATGTCATGCTCCAGGCCTGTTATTACCATCCGCCTGGAGCGGTGCTTATTCCAGAGTCTGCTGTAGGCGTCATACTCACACTGACAGCAGACCTGTCACCCCACACCTCTCCCACAATTAACCAATAGGAAGCTCTCCTGCACAATCTCATTCGGTGTACTTCCTGTTTTTCATTTTCAACTTACCTCGGACTACTTCCTCTACCGACTCAGTGGTTGTGGTGGTGGTGGTGGTCATGGCGACATTGGTGGTGCGTTCGCTGGCCTCGGGCTCCTCGGCATCGTCCTCGTCGTCGTCTATGTTCTCTTCGTCGTTGACGTCCTCGTCGTCCTCCCCTAGGGCGGTCTCCACCTCCTCCCTATCCCCTGGCCCTGCCTCCTGGGGCTCGCTGACAGAGAGAGAGATTGAACGAGGCGAGAGAGGGAAATTAGCAGCCGGGACGGGGCTGGTGTAGCAGCGGCCGACAGGATCGGGGGGCACGACAGTACCTGTTGTCGGTGTAGTCCGCGTCGGCGCCGCCCCACCACACGTCGGAGTCGTCCTCCTCCAACTGGGCGCTGTCGTCCCGCTCCGCCTCCGAGGGGCAGCACACAAACTCGACACCGCGGAAACGGTCTATGCCACACGGCAACAGCATCCCATAGTCATGGAGATTCATGGAGCGATCGCCACAGGACTGCACGGTGAGAGAGAGAGAGAGAGAGAGAGAGAGAGGAGGAAGAGGGGGAAGATAGAGAACAGGTGAACGATCTGATAGAGAGTCACTGCACCGTGTGTCTACTGATAGCGGTAATGTATGGCTCTGTGTCCTCACCTCCTTGGCCACTGTGTGCCAGTGCAGGTGGCTCTCACACATGTCCATACGCTCCTGGTGCAGGAACTTACACTTGTCTGGGACCAGTAAAGCATCGCTCACAAACTCCCCCACTGCAGAAACAAAACACAGAGTCAGACGCAGGCACGCTGTGAATGCAGAGCCAGACAAAAGAAAACAGCGAGTACACAATCAAAAAGGCTGATACTGCAAACGCAGACATTAACAATGCCGGCTACCAGACAATAGAGGCTGGTACTACTGAGACAGATTAACAGCACAAAACAACTCACACCGAAAAATAACAAAGAAGATGGGTTAATACTGTGCACACAATTTCAGACAGATACAAACGTACAGGTTAAGAGTATACAAAGACAAATAGGTTCAAACTACACCTACACTGATGAGCTTTGACTGCTCACACAATCAGGCAAGTCAGAGGTTTTACAATTCCCTAAAACCCCTCCATCAGCTCTCTCGCTAGGTTCCCAACTGATGACCCAGCTGAGCATGTTTTTTAGATCTTTATAAACACAAAAGATCTCTGACAGACCGACTGCTAAACTTGGACGCACAACAATCAGAATGACTATTATCATGGGGCAAATTAGCATTTGTGTTTAAAGTAAAGGATGCCTTTGAACCCATTACAGTGGAGCAATCCAACTGGAGCTCCTGGCTCAAGGCTACAACAGCACAGTCCCCATCTGGGACTGGATCGACAAGCTTCCAGATTTGTGGCAAGACCTCTGCCCTGCTGAGGTGTCTGCTGTAACATCTGCAGCATGTGTGGTGATGACAATCCAGCCCAACGTGATCCACACGGACAGGTTGACCCTGATCCATACCCAGGCAGCGGTAGGGCACCACGATGTGCAGGTGGCTGCGGCACTGCTTGCGGCCTTTCTTGCACCAGTTCTGGATGCTGACGGGCTGGTTGGCTTCTACTACGTTGGTGATCTGGAGCTCTGGGTACACCTGGAGAGAGGGGCAAACAGTGAGGTCAGGAAGGGAGGTGGAGGTATGGAGGTCGTGCGTGTGCGTGTGTGGTGCCTCTCGTGCTCTCTCTTTCTGCCAGTATTGCGGGTTGCCCTCCACTCTCGGGATTCCTTACCTCCTGGCAGTACTGCAGGATGCCCTCCTTGGTGCCAATGCAGCTCTTGGTGCCACTGGGGTCGGTCTCCCACTTGCCTGTCTGGACGTTGATGTGCATGTTGAGTTTCCCACAGAACATGGCCACCTGGGGCTCGGCAAGGAGGCCCACTGAGCCATCCGTGGGCACCTGAGAGAGAGAGAAAGAAAGTCCCTTTAGACATGCTACTGAGGTGTATGCCATTTCTCAGTGAAGATCTCATCATCGAGAGTATCCTGATTCTGGAGAACCACACGGCTCTCTTGTTGATAGTCCCTCCATCCATGTTCTAAGCGCTTTATCCAATCCAGGGTCACAGGGAAGCTGAAGCCTACCTGGGCAAACAACGGGCACAAGACAGGGTACACCCTGGACAGGACGCCAGTCTACTGCAAGACCACTCACACCTGGGCCATTATTACCAGAAACTAATTAACCTACAAGTATCCCTTTGGACTGTGGAAGAACACGTGACGGACACTCGAGTGAATACAGGGAGAACATGCGAACTCCACACAGACAGCACCTCAGGAACTGAACCCAGGGCCCCAGTTCTGCAAGACAGACGCTATCCACCACCGAGCTGCCATTTTTTTAGTCCACTTATGTTCTTATTGATTGGTCTTAATCACAGCAGCTTCCAAGTAGTGCACTCAGCACTCGTCTAAGACCTGCCGGACTGCGCCACTCCAGTCCCAGGGGTGAAGATCACCGCTCTCGTTTGTAAAACGACACACCAGGCCGTTCTGCGGCTGTCAGCAAATGGCACGGTGCCACAGCAGGCTCGAACCTGACCCCGCGAACCCCCCCCCCGTCCTCTTCTGCTATGATTTACAAGACCACTGCACAGGTCTGGAGGCAGCACAGTGCCGCAGCACAGACGCACAACAACAGTTGAAACGCCGTGATCTGTGCGACTGTAAATTGTCCATTGTTTTATTTATTTTTTTAATTTCCAAGCCTTTATTTGCCCTTGATTTTGTTTGTAGTTTGTGCGTCACTCCCTCCCCTAACCTGCATATCACCGAGCTTCACGAGAGATAAGCATTCTTTCGCAGGCACTGTTGTTATGCGTTAGTACCCTCATGTGCATAAACAAACTACAGTGATTACTATTCCAAGTGCTGAATAGTGAAAATATTAATATTAGCTGCTTCTGAAAACTACGAAACATTTTCTGTTACGTGATTCGTGCCATTTGGACAAACGGACTTCGCTACAACGGCTCTGCGTCTGCCGCTTGCAATGGCACAGGGTGCGACGCAGCTTCAAAAGTGTGCCAAGAACACGCTGACCTTGGCACAAAAAGACGATTTAAAAAGCAGCCCGCAAACCCTGATCCGCGTCTGCGGGAGGTAAACAGAAAAGCTGGAGAAATTCCACAGTTCAGCCTGGAAACTCCGTACCAGGACCAAGACGGACTAGAAGCTGAGAAGTGGCAGAATGGAACGAGCTGGTTGACCCAGGGGCCCCCTACTGTGTCTCCTAGATTGAAGTCAGCGCGGGTCGTTAAATTCCTCAGGAATGGGAGCTTTAAATGCCTGAAATGATTGTCTAGGTGGTATGCTGAGCAGCTCCGAGCCATACCCTGAGCTCGACTCCCGTGTACAACCCATTAAAGACCACAGTCTAATCCAAGCGATCCAATCTAACCAGCTACAAAGGTGAACCTGACAGCACAGCACACGGAGGAGGACATGTACAGAGGAGGGCGTCAGCTTTCCTTGCCACCAGAGACATTTCCACGGTCACCTCCGCACAGATCTGTACCCGTGCGACGGAGGGAGAGACGACCTGACTTTGAAGCGACGTTCCGATTTAAAGACGCGCGGCTCTCTGCAACTTACTACACCATTTTTTTTTCTAAGTGGGCAGAGCTTTATAGGAGTGTAACCAGTCTGATGATGATAAAGTGCACATAGATCAGTTTAAAATGCTTTATAGTAAAGCAAAATTGTTTTAAAGGTGCTAAATATGGTGGATTTATTGCTGTTAATGTGTGGGCCTCACCATATGTTTCAATTCAGACAAGAGAAGAGTACATATGGTTTACTAAAGGCGTTATTTAGGCCTATTATGCCAATAGGTAAACTGCTTTGAATAGTTTTCTGTTGTATTTCACCTGTACAAGTTAACGTGGGTCATGTTAGGAAGTAGTTTTCTTACTATCATTATTGTTCTAGGTGGGAAATTCGCAGGCAGACGAGACAATACATTTAACACAGAAACAAACCCTTGAACAAATAAGAAAAATACATGCGTCAGACAAAACGGCAAAAATAACTCATGATGGAAGGAGCTCAACTTTCCTGTGCGCGACGTGGTCGTGACAATCGATGACACTGGCCACCCACGCTTCCTTTGCTATGGATGTCTGCCAGCTGTAGCCGTTGTGCACAGATAACTGTGAAGGTGGCCTGCAGCAAGCTTCGCTGTCTGTTTGTATCGCATGTATTCAGGTGACCAAACCAGGCCGCTACAGTTTCTGTGGCGCGTTTAAAATCCGCAGAGCGGCAGAGCGCCAGGTTGACATACTGATTGAGGGTGGGCTTTGTCATCTTTGTTTTTATGTTTCATTGATCGGGTTGAAAATGCAGAGGGGGCATTTACCAAGACCTTCATGCATTATTCCAGAGCGGGCCGGGAGCAAATTGATCCGGTAAACGGTATAACGGTCCATTATACTCCCTGCCGTGTTTTCAAACTTGCATGTGAAAACCACGCCTGATCCCAACAAAAAAAAAAAAATGCGATCGACTTAAATTATATTGTTTTATGTATCAAGCAATGGCTTGCAAGTGCAAAAGGTTTGCCACAATCGATGCTGTCGATACAGCCCCATTTATCAGAGTGTCCTGATTCTGCAATTCTGCAGCCTGGTATTTCTTCCTAGCTTTGCAGAGCTGACATTCGGCAGCAGGTAACTCAAGACTGAAGTGCCCGAAAACCCTATTAGTGGCATTTATCCTGGGTCATTTATCTGTGGAGCTGCAAACGTTGACCCTACAGATTCTAAGCAGTGCTGTGAACAGATTTCTCCCCTTTCATTCTGAAACCGTGCCAGACCTTAGTGGGTTTTCTCCAGCTCATCGTGATCGATCCGACAGTTTATAGGACACATTTGACTAAAATCACTCCATTCACGTGATTTGGAAACTTCCTTCTGGAAGAGCTTTAGTCCTACACGTGTACTGGGAGTGGTTGATATACACGTCAAATTAAAATATTAAATGTGTGGTTTAACATGGTAAATGTAAGGAAAAGTCTGGTGAAACAGGTTATTCATATTTTATGAAATTTAAAATCCCCACCCCTGCTAGAGGAATTAAGGACAAGTCTCTGAATATATTTATAAAAAGCTGAAATCTCTCATTTACATATTTAATAAATTTGCAAAACTTCCTAAAAACTTGTTTTCGCTTTGTCTTTATGGGGTATTGTGTGTCAACTGATGGCAAAAAGGAATCAATTCAATCCATTTTGAAATAAGTCTACAACACAACAAAGAGTGGAAAAAGTGGAGGGGTCTGAATACTCTCTGAAGGCACTGGATATACACGTGTACAGAGTTCAATATGGGTATGAAAGGCTTTAAAATCTCCCCTAATATTAGAGGAACACTGGTGAAAAGACAAACCAATCTTAATACTGAAGTAAGGGTCCAAAACATTTAAGAAAAAAGGTTTACAATCCCCGAGACTATTTAAGAGAACGAGAATGGGACTGGGTGAATATAGAATAAGTAGAAAAGGGATGGAATCGGTTTAAAATATCCTGCTTGATGTGCAGCTCATGTCACAAGTCAACCCAAAGCAGAGGCCCAAACAGCTAAATAAAGGATCAACTAAGGAACAGATACAAAGAAAGGAAGCACTTGCCGAAATGATTTGAAACGCACAGGTCAGAATGGATATTGCAAAGGCTAAGAGACTGAAAATAAAACCACAAAAGAGGCTTGTTTTGCCATTCCACCCCCCAACAGCAAAAGCACAGTAAATGGACAAAAGAAAAATGCTTTGGAAGTGAAGCTGGTCAACTTTTCAGAGGATAAAAGGAAATGGAACAATAATACTGGAAGGTGTTTATTAGGACAGATTCAGTGGCCGCTGAGGAAAGGAGAGCCTATGTTAATACTAACACGGAACAGGCAGACGTCTTGCAGATAACACGACTGCTTAGGACAAAGAAAATGCCAGGGCCTGATGGGTTTCAGCCTGTACTTAAGTAAACTACTTACTCATACAAATATTAAAACTCTTCCAACAGTCACTTAAGGCACGGATAATACCCTGTGGAAAAATCTCAAGTAGTGCCAACCATTAAAAAGATAACAACAGTGAACCACAATACCACAGACCAATATGTCTATATTGTATTATGTGACATGAGGAATCATTGGTATGGCATTAACATGCTAGGGGATAGTCAGAATGGATTTAGAAAAGGTTGGCCTTTCTAGAGGGTTTTGAACAAACAAAAGCAAAAAATGGGAATGGTACAAAACAGTGATTTAATTTTAATTTTTAGCAGACTTTTGCTACAATTCCTCATTAAATATTAAAAAAAACATTACAGAACGGGTGAAAACTTTGATTGGAGTTGTATGAACGTTGGAGTACATCAATCTGTATCAAGCCGACTGCTCTTATTTATAGCAATCAGGATTCCGATATAGTAAGTAGTCAAGAGTTAAACAGGAGGAGTACAAAACACTAAAAGATGCTTAGGATAGTCCAAAAGGCTCAACCTAGACCATGTGTCATGAATTTATCAGTGTTATTAATACAAAGGCACATAAAACATTGAGACAGTTAATAACACAAAGTTTTAATTTAATACTCGGATGTTAAAACTGTACAACACACCTCATTAAGGGTAGTGTACAATTTTGATCATGTTTCAAAAAGCATTCAAATTCCTCTGGATGGGCTCCAGACAGGAACAACAAAGCACATTCCAAGGCTCAAAGGAACAGCCTCCACGGACAGGCTATAAAAGGGAACCTTTGTAGTCACGAACAGAGAAGGAAAGTACATTCAATCAAGACTGAGAAGGTGGCACTTTACACAAAGAGTGGCAGGAGTATGGAATAATCCGTCGGGCCACGATATTCAAGTCGATACCCTGGCTTCTTTCAGAAAGTGGTTAAATGAGTGCCTCAGACCAATCAGCAATTTAACGAGCTAGATGACACCCCCTTGTCAGTTACCTTTCCTTATCATTCTAGCTATGATGGGGTGGGTACCATCAGAGTTCAGCCCGTTCAGTGCCGTCAGTGTGCAGAACTGCTGATCACAGCAAGCAGGAGTGCAGCTGCTCCAGATTCGACACCCCCTGGAGAAACGCCTCCTCTGCTCACATCCCAGCACCTCCGCGCCTCAGGGGGATCGGTCCAGAAAACTAATTCCGCTTCATCTGGGACGCCACCGAGCTAAAAAGAAACCCTCCACTCACGGCCGCAGATAGCAGTGGCGTGGGTGTCGTGTGCTAAATTACTGGCAATTAAAAGACATCGGAGGGCACACAGGCTTCTTAAGGAATGCCTGTAAGGCTGAATGCAGTCTGTGTGCCACGAGTAGCGCTGAAGGGGTTAAAAGAGGGAGCTGGTAGGGGCCTAGGGGGCCAAAATCTCATTATCTACCCAATTACTTTGACACAGAACGTGAAGTAGGTTTCCATTTTAACAGCTGCTTATTATCTCGGGGATCTGAGGGAATGGGAAAGGCGACCTGGTGCCATTCGGAGACGCGCACTGTCATACCCTCACTGCACACCAGGTGGCAGCGCTCAGCTACACTGGCTCCCAGAAGCCCCGCTGTCCCGGTGATCGCGGATCAGCCAGAGAGGGCAGAAAAGCCGATGGCGGCGCTCTCTCTCTCCAGCTCTTAAGCACTAGCCCACAGTGCCTCCCTCCCCGCGCACGTGTGTAAGCAGCTCTTTCTTCCAGCACCGCGTCAGAGCCGAGAGGTGGGGAGGAGTCCGGCACAAAGACCGCATTGTGCTGGAGATCAGGGGACGACAAAGCCAGGGGCAAAAGGGAGAGATGGGGTGGGGCAGAGAGGGCACCAGGGGAATCCAAGGTGGGCAAGAGCTGAGAAAGCAGCAGACCGAGACGCACAGCGCGAGGACGGGTGGGGGCAGATACTGTTCATCATTTCGGGGTTGGGAGGGGGTAGCGTGTGGGTCCTAATGCCCCAGTATAGTGACGGGGACACTATACTGTAAAAAGGCGCTGTCCTTCAGATGAGATGTAAAACCGAGGTCCTGACTCGCTGTGATTATTAAAAATCCCAGAGTGTTTCTCAAGGAGTAGGGGTGTAACCCTGGCGTCCTGGCCAAATTTCCTCCTAGCCTTTACCAATCACGGGCTCCTAATAATACCCATCTATGAACTGGCTTCATCACTCTGTTCTCCCTCCTGATGTGGAGGAGACAACTCATCATCCAGGTGGGTCCTTATATAAGGAATAATGATCTACTGCTACAATGTTTTTACTTCAGCACAGAGGCTCATGAGGCCTGAACTTACCCCGGTTTAATCGCGATTAGGGTTATCTCCTGGCGATGCTGGCAGCCAAGTAAAAATCTAGGCTGACTGGGGGGGTAAATCAAGCATTTGGGGGGAAAGTTAATGGGGTAACAGCATTGTTAACAATGGGCACTCTAACCCACAACCTCCTGAGTGTTGTCACTGGTCAAGCCCTAATAAGGGCGAAACAGCTGTCCATGGCTGCTAACTTATCTTATACACGTGAAGCGGATTTAGTCGTTTCATGGTTCTGGCACTCACAGTATTGCAAGATGGCACAAGCTAGTTAATACTGATTACCATCACTGATAGTGACTTCCTGCTCTTAAACCAGCCTAAGCATGAAAGGTGTTCTTTGGACTGCCTCATAAACATTCACCAATATTTGGAGTGAAGACAAAAACCTCTGACCAGAGTACAGCATAAACTGTTCCCTGTCCGCCGTCAGGCTACACTGGGCACAGTGGGAAGGGTCTTGGCAGGACCTCTAGGATGCGAGCATTCAGACAAAGTGCTTGTGTGACCAGCACAGCCCAAGAGAACACGAGCCGCTAATAAGACCGCCTTCAGAATATTTAGCTGTGGTCGCCACACCTACAAAACATTACATAAGAGTTTAAGGAAGAACAATCACAATAATTCTTCAGCTCGGGTGCTTTATAGCTGGCCTCCTTTGTAAATTGCTGCCATCACACCCGTTTCCACGCCAAGCAGCAGGGACAAGGGACACCCCAACAGGCAAAGCTGGTCGCAGCGACTGGCTGGCGCTGTCCCGAGGCTCAGGGATGTGAGAAACACGAGCACGCCCAGCTCCGACACCCGACTCCCCGTTTACCACGGGAGCGAGCCAGGACACCCGATCCCCCCGCCCCTGAAGAGGAAATCAGGAGATCCGGCCGCTCGCATAGCGGGAGCCGCGCCAGGAGGGGGAGAACGCCGCGCGGAGAAAGTGATCGAGCCAGGCGGACTGCCACGGAAAACGCACGAGCTGGCCTGGGCTAACCATCATCCTCCAGCCATATCTCACACACTGGGGGACTCACACAAACACAACAGAAACTGGAATGCTACAGTACCCTAAACAGACAATACACACTAGCCGAATATTTGAGCAAGATAAGAAACAGCAAAAAAGAAACAGCAAAAAAGGTTCAGTGACCACAGCCTGGCCAAAGAAACTGGACACAGGCAGACCTGGCTGCCCAGAGAGGACAGGCTATGCTCCCACTGCCAGCGGGGAGAAATAGAGACAGAGGTGCACTTCCTACTGCACTGTGACAGATACTCTGGGATTAGAGAAACATTAGAGTTAAACGTAGAGATGTCCACACCCTCAGCCGCATCTAGCCATGACAGAAACACTTGCTAAAGTAGATCTGAACTGTGCTGAAGAAGGGGTGTGATCCTGTCCTCTGCTCCCTTCTCCACAGCGACAGGTCACAGGCCACAGCGGCTAGGAGACCAAACAGGTTGTCAGGACATATATACCAATATCGGCCTACAGATCTGCTGGCTTCCCCCTGAACTACATTCCAATTTAAAACAGATTTATTGGCATGGCCGATGGATAATGCATTTGTTGGTCTACAAACTAGGTTTCTATTTTTTCCTGGAAATACCGCATCTACATATAGTATAACAAAGCTCCATGTTACTGAGAAGTTCAGGTCTCTGCCCTGGTGTCCTGTTGCTCTCAAATCCTTGGCTGAACCTGTAACGCAATTATTAACTCACTTATTTCGTCACTGCTTTATTCTAGCTCTGAAAGCCACGAGCAGTGCCCTTGGTGGACAGTTGGGTGACAAGCAGCGCTAGTCTGACAGCACACCCCCCCCACTCCACTGGACACTGCCCAGCAAGAGGGGCCCAGTAAGGTCCAGTCCAAGGCCGGGCGTGGGCTGCAGACCGGCTCACTGCTGATTTTGAAGCTCACCGTGTGTAGAGAGAGCAGTATCCAGGCCTGAGCAAATTTCAGCCCAGCAGAAACGGAGTGGTCACAGGTGGTGCCTAATCACAACATACAGCACAGCTCCCCTCCGGGGACGCCTGGCGACGCCGCCAGTCACTACGAAGACAAAACGGGCTCAGGAAGGCCGACTTCGCCCCAGATGTCGCACGCTGCGCTCCCGTGCCCGGCATCCCCCCTGTGCCCTGTCTAAATTAATTAAAACACGACGTTGATTACTCGCACACTAATGTCCAACAGCTGGTCTCAAGCAGTACAGGGGCGTGAGGGCTCCTGTTGCCTCTCACCGTGTGCGTGTTAACACCAAGTCTAATTGCAGGAATTCGCACAGAACAGAGGGCACCAGGCACGAGGTGATGCTCTAGGGCTGAGAGCTCGTGGAGGGGTGTCAGGATGGCCCTACTGATCGGTCTTGTCCAGTCCAGTGGGAAACTCCGCACAACCACTACAAACACCTGAGGCGCCTCCCTGAGCCTCACGCCCTCAAATCTTTCGTGGCACCAAGCTGGGAAAAGAGCCAAAACCACAGCGCAGGCCAGAATACATCACAGGCTCAGTGGAGTGCCGGGGACACAGGGGGGAAGGGGGAGAGGGGGCGCAAGAAGAGCTGACCAGACCGGTTAACACTCAGCTTCACGGGGAGCTGACAAAGAGCTTTTCCTGCTGCACTACGAAGGTGTTGGGAGACATTTTTCCTCGCTTACCCTCAGAAGTCCGTCTTATTTCATGCCCATGGGAGCAAAACACACAGAGATGCTCGGTGTACTTTTCTCTAGGACAGTTAACTAAAACAGTCCTTAAATATTTTTCTGTTATCTGTCCCGCTTTCCTAAGCTTACAAGATTGGCAGCGTTCCGAAATCACAGACAGTCTCCTACCTCCCTATTTGCTAAAGAGCGCTTCATCTAATACAATTGGTCACTTAGGTTCGTAACATGCATTCCTTTATAACGGTGTAGAATTACATAGCAGCCCTTGTGTCCAGCATTCTTCCCATCCAGTTCAAACCAGTTCTGAATGTCCACCTTAGAAAATATTGCATCTCCTGAAGGAAAAGCGTTTACAAAGTTCACAGAGACCCTCTCAACAAACGGCTTCATGTTGAACGTCAACCAGTTCGCCTCCTAACAGGTAGGGAACGTGTTCGTAGCACAGCTACATCGGCAGTCTCCAGAAACATGCTGTCCAACGAAAAACACACCCTCAAAAATTTAATTCCCCTCCTGGTGCAGTTAAGTGTTGCCCCAGTCCTATCCCCCGTTCTTCAGTGCGGAACGGGCAGCAGGCTGGACCAGGGGGGCTGAGGACGTTGGCAGCCGCCAACCCAACACAAAACTCTTCCCATCTGCCCCTCCTGCCCCTCAGTCCACAAGAAGCAGGGGAGGCACATCAAGACTTCCTGTGTTCGTCAGGACCGTGCTTCCCATCAAGAGCTGCGATAACGAGGAACGCCAGTCCAACCACGGACCCTCCCAAAGCAAGAGGCACATTCCCCGGAATCTGGGCTTCGATGAGATAAGTAGCAGCTTGGCAGACAGCTTTGTTGACTCAATTACTTTTGCTTTCAGTCCCACTCTCTCTGTCTCTCTCTCACTTCCCTAAATGAATCCGGGTATGACGAGTTGAGAGAGGTTGAGAGGTACTAGACACAAGAAAAAAGAACAAAATCCCCCAGCACTTCCCCCTGCAGCTTCTGAAAATACACATCAGGGGAGCAGCTTTGCTGTATGTTATTCTTCTGACTGGCCTATGCTGCAACCCCACAGAGCGAGCGAGTGAGCAGACACAGGGCTACAGGCCAGCAGGTAGACCCACACAGATCTATGCAACACACAGGCTCACCTGACAGCACAGGCGCAATCTGAGGTTTGGACGGCCCTCTCACCACGTGCCAGTTCTGCAGAGTCCATCTTCTGCCTCTTATAATAATAATAAGAAGAAGAATTGCTTACACTTATATAGCACTTTTCTGGACACTCCACTCAAAGCGCTTTACAGGTAATGGGGACTCCCCTCCACCACCACCAATGTGCAGCATCCACCTGGATGACCTACTGACCTAATGCACTGCTACAGCATTGAGAGCAGGACAAGCTTCTCTCAAGACACTGAGGGGCAGAAACCAGAATGCAGCAGTTCTCCACACACATTTTAAATGCTTCTACATCCTCAGATCTTAAGCCTCTGTCATACTGCAGGACTCGACGCAACCTCTAGCCGGAGAGCATGTCAAATTCAACGACTCTCGCTGCCTTTTCTGTCCTAGAGGGTGTCAAATTATACGACTAGGAATCGCAGGGGGTGACTAATTGCGCGATTCCCTCACGACTTTTCATCACGGTTCCAAATCTCGCAGTGGGCTGCGAAAAATACCACGAGGTCGCCTCGTTTTGGCAGCCAATCAATGTGGAGCACACCGGAATAAGAGGAGGAGCACCGCACGAAAGTAAACAAACACAAAACGACATCTGTGCCGGCTCCACAGTTCGACGAGCCCTCTCCTCCATTTCCACAGTCCACAACACTCGCTTTCCTTCTTTCCTTGCAGCTGCACTGTACGCATTGCGCTTCCGGTTGAACGCCCATCGGCTGTTGACTGTCGCAGACACAAGCACCCACCCCTATGACTGGCGACTCGCTACGAGAAAACCGGACCTGTTTTGACTTCATCATAGCGAGTCGCAGAGAGCCATAGGGGCTGTTAAGAGCACTGTGACCGAGTCGCCGGGGGTAGGGCGTTACACAACTGATGGTAACGAGCATGCGCTGCCACTCTCTACAACTCGCTGTGATTTTCTTACGATTACGTGAATGAAGGCTACGACAGAAAATCCTAGGAAAAGTCGTGTAGTGTGCTGCCGGCATTAGGACCCCTTGTATAGTGCTTCTGTACTACGACAAGTTGCATCAGAGTCGTCGTCTGGCAGCCAGTAACCACTCTCCTCCTGACCCAGTGACCCTCCGACCCTCAGCGGGGAGGGGGAAGGGGGCTTCACAGCTGCCAAGGAGGGTCCTCTGTTACTGCCTGCCAGAACATACGGAGCCCAGGTTCAGGGTATGGACTAAAGGAGGTTGTGGGCATTAAGATAAAACAAGAGGAAACCACAGCACACACGCACGACAGCTTCAGTCTGACATCAGAGCTTGGTTCTGCGCCCAGCTGGCTCAAGAGGAGTGTGGGAACACTCGAATGGCCTTGCCAGAGGCTCTTACTGCCCAACCTCCCCCCAGACCAACTTACAGTTGCCATCAACGAACATCCGAACTATTCACCGTGTGCATCTTCACCATGCAACAAGGGACCACTTGGCACCACTCGGCTCTGGCCTGCGAGTACGCTCTTCAGTACCACTGGTCGTTGAAAGCAGAAGGGGTAACATGGTGCTCGTTCTGCTCTTCACTCAATCAAGTAGATCCTCAACTGGTAAAACTCCCCCATATTTGCAGATCCCCACCCGCACCGCTGAAGACTCAAAGATGCTTACCGATGCCCATAGGTCAGGTGCTCTGTAGGGCCAGGGCTGGCGCTGTGCTATTTCTTGCTTCCTCTAGGACACTGCATTCCTTATTCTTCACCTCTTTAATAAGGACACTGGGGTTCAGAAAGAAAGGTACACAGGCTCGCTGCCAGGAAATGCACATTTCCAGGTCCGGATCTCCACCCGATGAAATACACAGTGTTGAACCCACTGCCAGTGACTGACCGCAGTTCTGAAATTCCAAGCTGAGGCTGCGCACAATTTATCACCACTCTACAGAAAAGAAATAAAATAACGCCATTCTGCTCCAGAATAAGTCCAGAGGAAAGCAACCAGATGCGTTCTTAGGCTTTAAGAGATGTGTTAAGCTGACAGGCTAAAAAAAAGCCTCTTTTATCAGAAAAAGAAAACAAAGAGAAAACCTCTGAATATAATTATTAACTGCCCCGATGATTACATGTGCTGTGGGGTTGAAACAACAAATTCAGTGACTTACTAGCAAAAGGCCTGTTTCCCACATGGTGTAAACAAGATGGATTCAGCCCCAGGGTGGCACTGTGGTGCAGTGGTTAGCATTGCAGCCTTGCAGCTCTGGGGCCCTGGGTACAAGTCTGGATCAGGGTTGCTATCTGTGTGGAGTCTGCATGCTCTCCCCATGTTCATGTGGGTTTCCTCTGGGTGCTCTAGTTTCCTCCCACAAGCCAAAAACATGACTGTAATTTTTCAGCTTCTGGGAAAACCGGCCCTGATGTGAGTGGGTCTGGTTCTGTCTGCCCTGTGATGGACTGGCGTCCCGTCAAGGGTATATCCAGCCTTACCCTCTTTGCTTGCCAGGATAGCCTCTGCCTCCCCCTCCACCCTGAACTGGAAGAACTGGAGAGAAAATGGGTGGATGGATGCGTTCCACCACTACAGTGCCCGTTTACAGGAACGCAAAAATTCCTGTGGAGAATCCCAGTATTTCATCAGCGCTACACGGTCCAATGCCTCAACAAAATGCTTTGTTTTCTGTAGAGTCTTACTGAAGGCCTATTAATGGGAGATAAACTGACAACAGTTAACAGCTTTTTAATTAATAAAGAAACCGTGGGAGCTCAACATCTGTTCATAGCTATCGATTTAGCATCCCCATAAAAAAAACTACCAAGGAGCGACACTGTCTCAAGCCGACACAGCCGTCTGGGGAAGGGGAACACCTCTTCCTCCCAGGAAAAGCCGACGCATGGAAAAGATCTGTGCGGAACTTTTCAGGAGTTATGGGCTCTTCACGTTGTATAACAGGGGCACAATTCATGAAAACTAAACTGTTCTGTTTACAAGAGCCAGCAAGAATTTCCTGGTAAACTCCCGGACGAGACCTGCCGTTCCACTATGAAAACAAAACGGCACTCCTAGTCTCGGGAGTCTCCCCCACCCTGGACTGCACATAGGCACCAAAAACGAGTTTTCCGCACCCTGCTGGGAGTGGAATGGGACACAAAGCAGCACATCTACTCGAGCCTTACAGCACACTCAGGGAACAATACAGCAGCAGGAGGGCAAACACTGAACAAAGACACCCTCCCAGCTGCCAGCCTGCGACATTTACACAGCTGCTGGGGAGAGGAGAGCGCTCCTGGATGCTTGGAGGAATCGAGAGAACACCTAGGCTCCGCACGGCACACTGTCACTAGGGGCTGACAGCACCTTGGATTCATGGGTGTCTGGAACGTGCCAGCTCAGCAACACGGCGGAAGCCGATCCCAGACTGGGACAATCACCAATTCTGGGATTAATAAGTCAACTGAGCAACCAAGGCAGGAGCTGAACACACTGTGCTCTTAACATCTGCGTGCACACGCACCACACCAGTCAATCTGAGCAATACACCTGCAGACGCCTCTCGATTTCACACAAGCAGCCCACAGTATCCCCCCGGAATAAAACCGCAGACTTCTACGACCCCACCCTGGTCTTTCCTCGACTGGCACTTCCTTAGGCTCTGGCTGTTGCTGAGCAACCTAGCCCCCTGAGCGCACGGCCCTCTTCCACCTACTTCTCCTCCCTGTTGACTGGCCCACGTGACCCACCTGCAGCCTGGGAGGCAGAGCGCGCGCCTTGGCTCCCCTCGGCTTCACACTTCACGTGAAAAGCGGCCAAGAAGACAAAAAAAACGAGCGAGAGAGAGGTACAGAAAATGTCAAAGTGGGTCAAACAATGAACACAACGCTGAAATCTCTTCGGTTCTCTTCGCCAATCACAGAGTGAGCTCTGAAATCCTCCACGTTGGACATCTTGAGATTTTCTTCAATGAGGAGCAAGAAGGGCGTCCAGAGGGGCTCAGAGCAGGTGGCAGAGGGTGACAGATGTGAGGGAAAAGTAGCGACTGAAGGGGCAACAGCTGACCTCCACGCCGACCAACACTGTCCAAGCACCTGCTGGCATGATTTTACTTGGGTTACCTCTCCTCACTGAGGGAGCAGGGGGTAGCACACCGCTGACCGCTGGCCTCGGCCACTACTCCTGGAGTGACATCCAGAATGAAAAGAGACTGTTCTGCCAGTCGCCGACTGAGGGGGTGGGGAGGGGCACACCCAGCGGGTGGAAGTCTCAGATGTCCGCTGGCAGGAAAGCGATAAGAATCAGCCGGGCGTGCCAGGCGTCGGTCTGTGCAAGCTGTGGTCTCATGCCCACCCTCCCAAGCCGACGTGCCTCTTTCACCTTGTGTAGATGAGCGTTTTGGGGACAGGAGCGGCTGGGCCAGGGACCCTAGGTCCTGGGACCCCGCCTCCATCCAGCAGGGCCTCCGCGTGTTCGGGCAAGGAGAGAGGAGAGGCACAGCGCTGATCAAGCACAACTGTGCCTCTAACCTTATGCTACAGGAGCTTGGCGGTGCGGTGACTCTGTGGCTAAGCGCCTGTGGCTGGAAGGTTGCCAGTTTGTATCCTGCGGCCGGAAGAAGAATCCTACCCCATTGGGCCCCCATGCAAGGCCCTTAGCCCAAACTGCTCCAGGGGTGATGTATAAATGGCTGACCCTGCGCTCTGACCCCAAGCTTCTCTCCCTGCCTGTGTGTCTCATGGAGAGCAAGTTGGGGTATGCAAAAAGACAAAATCCTAAAACAAGAAATTGTATATGGCCAATAAAGTGATCTTATCTCAAAAACATGGTTGCATAACAATGGCTTAAAGACTTTTAAAAAATTACGTGGACTTTTAAACCGCCACACTCCACCCTAATTAAAAGGATGTTGACAAAGGTGAAAGTCAGTGCACTTGGGAGCTAATGAAAATGTACTTCCCTCACAAATCCCTAAATTACAGCCACCTCACATTCTCCAGGTCTCTGTGTTTTAATCACACGGGCCTGAGGTGACCACTTGGCACAGTTTTTAACAGGTGCGTGGCCACGCAGGGCACACACAATTCTCAAAGGCCCAGTTGGGCCGCAGGGTAGTGCTTTTTTGTAACTGCTGCCATGTCACTCGCAGAATAAAAACAGACCCCGACGCCCGGACAGGAATGTGAACTCCCTCATCACCACCACCCTGCCCGACGCCCTTTTTTCAGGGACGGACGGCTAATTATAGCCCCAAGAACTCCACAACGCAGCGCGGGCAGTCCCCAGCAAGCTAGGGCTAATGAGCGAGGGGTGAGAGGGAGGGCAGAGCGATGGCCGAATATCACACCCCGGCCTCTGAGCAGGGCGCTCACCAGAATGGAATTCAGACGCCCAGAATTCAGAGCTCAAAGTAGAACATTTCTCTGTAGCCTCTGTTGCTGTGTGCCTGAGATACAGCAGTAGAAGGACGCAGGCTACACATGATCTGCATTACCAGGAGCCTATGGAGCTGCATGGCTCAGTCACACACCGGCTCTGCAGAGCTCTGCATGACTCCGCTGGACTGACTGCATGTGGAACAAGCTGGAAGTAACAGGCTTTCCAGGTGTGTGGAGGGAGGCCCTGTGGTAAGGTGATTTCTACAGAACAGAGGCTCTCAGTCCCGGTCCTCAGAGACCCCCGTATCCCCGATTTGTCAGCAGAGGTGTGACCAATTACTGAAATGGAAGGAAAACCCCGTGTGACGACGCTTGAACCAGTCCCATCGACACATCGCTTCCTCATAAACGGACCAGGTCACGTACAGTACCGAGAGCTGTTTAGCCACAAATAAAGGATTAATTCCTTAATTTGAAAGTTGAAAAGAGACTGCAAGCTGTAGCAAAGAATGGACTTTAGCTGGTGTTGAAACCAAGGCCTGAGTACAGAAAGTCTGAACAGGCTGAGAGATTAGTACCAGGCACTGGATCAGGTCCAGCTGCAATGACGCTGCTGCAGGAGTTATCTGGGGTTTTACAACAGGAGGCATACAGGGCTCTCCCACTGTCTTCTATCCTTTTTCACAACTGCACTCCTTTCTGGCTTAATCACAGGGGATGAACAGCAGTCTCCCTGCCATTATCCTTTCAAGAAGGTTCTTGGCATCATGACCCGTCAGGTCCGCACACCTTCTCTAAAACACTGGACAAAGGGCTCACATGAAACGGACAAAGCTATCAAACCGCATTAATGGCCACATAAAACAGAAACCTTTATTAATAAGACATCCCACATACACTAGCAGCAAACCATGTAATGACAATCTGAACTAAGTCAAGGCTCTGCTTAACACTGCCTTATGTCATGCACTGGACATTGATACAAGATTAAACCTGTGCATCCTACAGGTGTTGTAATTATGCTTAAAAGATCTGCTTAATCAGTGTACTATAAATCAAGACTGCTGGGCTACCACATAAGCTGATATCACCCCCTTGATATCACCCCGTTCATTTCTTGTCATGTTTGAAGAAGAAACCACAATTTTTTAATTCAAAAGGTAAATATTCTTGAAAAGCATGCCATTTAGTGAGAAGTATTTTTTTTACTCAAGACGGATAGAAATCCTACAGAGGCTCCTGTATGACATTCTGTAGGGACCTGCAATGTGATTGTGGATGGGACACTACAAGATCTTACATGATCCTACAAGATCCTTATAGATTGGAGCCAGATTTTCATCAGGGAAACTCGTTTGATGAGAACAGAAAATGGTGTGGACCACATATGGGAAATGGGGTGCCCACCACACATACAATATTACTTTATGCAACAAACCTCATAAACAAATAAATATCACGACTAAAAAAACAAGCACACAAATAGAAAACATCCAATAATTAAGCAACAGATCCTGCAATTAACATTTTAAATGCGATTTTTAAAGCAAAACCTGTTGTCAAGAGTTTTAAAGGAGAACTTCAAAAATGGCAATATTGAGACACTTGTTTGAACAGGACAAAGAGCTGCTCCTCCAAGCCATGCCTGAATTTAAAAAAAAAAACATAAGACTGGAGATCATGCGTGAACCTGAACCAGGGAGTGTACACTGATGAGTACAGAACCGCACAATCTCTCTGCTGGAATGCAGATACTGGTGTGACATGACTCCTGATAGAAAGCAAAAGATAAAGAATTGAGAAAATAAACTTGAAAGGAGTGCCTTGCAATGTCATTATAGATATTAAGCACAAGGCCAGGCTGCACACAGCTGGACTGCTGCTCAAGCCCCCCATTTCGCTGCCTCCGACAGCTGCGCACAGCTGGACCGCTACGCAAGCCCCCCATTTCGCTGCCTCCGACAGCTGCGCACAGCTGGACCGCTGCTCAAGCCCCCCATTTTGCTGCCTCTGACAGCTGCGCACAGCTGGACCGCTGCTCAAGCCCCCCATTTCGCTGCCTCTGACAGCTGCGTACAGCTGGACCGCTGCTCAAACATCCATTTAATTGTAAATAATATAACCGCATACCTTGCCTGTAGCTAAAATTTCATGCCTTAACCCCAAGAAAATACCCTTGTAACCTCTCCAACCAATTCTAACAGAATTGTGTTCTGATCAGGACCTTACTCGCTCATCTGTTATTGAACAGGCTCAATCTAGCCATTTAAGTGTTGCAACGGGGTAGACAGTAAGGATTGTACAGCAAGATATTTTGGATCAATATTCAATTTTCCAGCTTGCAGCAACAATGCTAAGGCTCTACTACTGCAGCCACCTTAAAAGGAGAGTGAATTGTAAAGTACTGTATATAGGATGCATTGCATATATTCCCATAGCATATAAACTGAGCATCAGAAGGAATTTGCATATGTATGCATGCTTTTCAGAAAATTCTGGATCTATTTTTAAATTTTGCTTAAATGCTTTCAACACGGTTTTCATTGATTTCAACCTTTTTTGTTTTGCGACACCGAAGTGACTGTTGCGTTAGCACTAGCACCTCATTAACGAGAAAGCCGACAGGGTGACAAGGCGATTTAACTTGTTCAATGTCAAGCTTTGTGCAAATCGAGAACGGGAAAAGCCACATGGGGACCAATGTGCTCCACACTGCCAGGAGGACAGGAACACAAAGAAACTGGGATGCTGGAAATGGCCCTAAATCAGCACACCATCAACTCACCATTCAGTTGAGCCCTCTTTAACAATGAAGCCAGGTTAAGTGCAGATTACTCTGATGGACACAAATGTGCAGAATGACTAGAAAATTGGATGGGAGACCTTCTGGGAAAAACTAAGATTGCTGCTAGAAGTGGTGTTAGTGGGGCCAGCAGGTCCTGACTCTCTATGGTTATTAAAAATCCCAGGGTGTTTCTTGTAAAGAGTAGGGGTGTAACCCCCGGCGTCCCGGCCAACATTTCCCATTGGCCCTTACCAATCATGGCCTCCTAATAATCCCTATCTACGAACTGGCTTCATTACTCTGCTCTCCTCCCCACTAATAGCTGATGTGTGGTGAGGGTTCTGGCGCACTATGGCTGCCATCGCATTGTCCAGGTGGATGCTGCACATTGGTGGTTGTGGTGGAGGGGAGTCCCCATTACCTATAAAGTGCTTTGAGTGGAGTGTCCAGAAAAGCGCTATATAAGTGTAAGCAATTATTATTATTATTACATAAAACAAACTGACAGGGAGGTCCAGCTCTACTAGGTCTGGGTAGGTTGGTAGTTTAAGAGTGTCTGTTCATAGTGATTGATAGCAACCTAGTGTAACCACACAGCACTGACTGATCAAACCCTCAGCCTTACTCGCTGCTCTTGTTATGGGCTCATCTCCACGCAGCTCATGAAACAATGATTTTCTTGAGAGGCAAGAAGATGATAGTGATCTTACAGATAACCTACCCGCTGACTTGAGCCCCTTGAGACGGGCTGGGAGAAAGCACAAACCTGGCATGTGCTTGTTAGGACTCTACAGCTGGTGGGGAATCTGTCCAGTACAGGACAGCATCAGTAACCACTCAGAACCCCTGTGGGTGACACATCTTACCTGGCCTGAGGATTGTATCATACACCACTGCTTAAGAAGAGGTACTGGAAGAGAAAATGGATGGAGACATATACCTGGAGGTAGGGCTGGGCGATATGGCCAAAAACATTATCACGATACAAATGTTCATATCAGTCGATATCGAGAATTATCACGATAAATGTCAAATCGTTACTTCTTTCAAGTTTAAAGGCAGATTTTTTCTCCTGAGTGAAAGTCGAAGAAACCAGACAGTTAATTGGTAAATTAAACAACTCTTTATTTTAAGAACACAACAAACACTTGCCAAACAGCAGAAACATTAAACAAATCTGAGGTAGAGAGTATTCAAGTCTTTTTTATGTCAAAATATGCATGAGTAAAATTTACTAAATAAATATCTTAATAGAAAAATTAAATACTGCAGTGTGATAAAACACACATAGAAGATGGCTCAGACAGACTGCAAAGTTTAAAGTGCTCTGATTTATGTTTGATCGTAAAAAGCCAAAATATCTTCAAATTACTGAAGTTGAATGACCTTTTGTGTCGACGATGTCATCGTCCTTCCAGCTGGTCGTTGGCAGCACTACATTTGCTTCAGTGTCGCTCATTTCTCCACTCTAACTACAGTCCTGTCAGCCACCACCGTGTGGGTAAACACCATCACGTTAGCTGCCCAGTCTGCAACACACACGCGCACTCGCGCAGTATTTTGTGCACACATGCGCAAAGCATAAACATATATATCGAACATTTATCGAACTTTTGTTAAAATTATATCGAGGAAAATTATATCGTGATAATTATTGTTATCGAATTATCACCCAGCACTACCTGGAGGGATCTGTGAAAGCCTCAAGCACACAGTACAGTACCATAGCAGTGTCCTCACCCTGCAACAGGACACCCCTCACCCCACCATTCTCATTTTGGCAGATAACTACCGTGCGTCATCGTCAGACAGTATATAAGATAAGATAAGATCACTTTACTGGCCATATACAATATCAGATTAGGAATTTGTCTTTTCGCATACCCCAACTTGCTCTCCATGAGACACACAGGCACAGGGAGGGAGAAGCTTGGGGTCAGAGCGCAGGGTCAGCCATTTATACGGCGCCCATGGCAGTCAGGGTTAAGGGCCTTGCTCAGTGGCCCAACAGATTAATAATAATAATAATAATTACTACACTTATATAGCGCTTTTCTGGACACTCCACTCAAAGCACTTTGCAGGTAATGGGGACTCCCCTCCTCCACCACCAATGTGCAGCATCCACCTGGATGATGCAACGGCAGCCATAGTGCGCCAGAACGCTCACCACACATCAGCTATTAGTGGGGAGGAGAGCAGAGTAATGAAACCAATTTATAGAGGGGGATTATTAGGAGGCCATGATTGGTAAGGGCCAATGGGAAATTTGGGAATTAGAAACGCCCTGGGATTTTTAATGACCACAGAGAGTCAGGACCTCGGTTTTACATCTCATCCGAAAGACGGCACCTGTTTACAGTATACTGTCCCCGTTACTATACTAGGGCATTAGGACCCACATGGACCGCAGGGTGAGCGCCCCCTGCTGGCCCCACTAACACCTCTTCCAGCAGCAACCTTAGTTTTCCCCAGGAGGTCTCCCATCCAGATACTGACCAGGCTCACACCTGCTTAGCTTCAGTGGGTTGCCAGTTGTGAGTTGCAGGGTGATATGGCTACTGGCATAGATTAGGATTCCTCTGCCGGCTGCGGGATTTGAACCAGCAACCTTCCAGCCACCGGCGTAGATCCTTAGCCACAGAGCCACCGCATCGCCTATATCAGGGATGGGCATCTCTAGTGCTCATGGGCAGCTGGGTGCTCCAACTTTGCACTGGTACACTCATTATTCTGATATGAAGTCAAACCGCCTTCTGTCTTATTCAGTTGCCCGCTTAAAGTGTAAATCTCTGGCACGTCAGGACTGCAATTGACCATCCTGGTACTACTTAAAACAAAAACTCCCCGGAAAGGCATCATGGGGGTCTTCAGTGGGGTTGCCATGACAGCAGCAGGGATGCCGTGAGCCAGGGGGTGGGGGGGTGGGATGGGTCAGGCACAGGCTGAGAAATGAGCATCTTCAGCACTAAGCCATGGCGAAATATAGCTGGTATCTACAGACACCAGCTATAAATTCCTGCTGCTCTGCTAAAGGCATCCTGACCTTTGTTAGTCAAAGCACTGCATTTGTGTTGGGGGGGGTGTATTGTTAGACAAAATAGCTGAGAACCCACAAGTAGTGTACATATCCTCTGCTTGTTTAATGTCAAACAAAACCTTTACACCAAAAAGGTTCTCCTGACTTCACTGGAGAATCAGCAGTGGGGTACACACTGCTCATCCGCAGGGGACCCAATTAGTGGCATTGGTGTACCTAATGAAAGTGATAAAATGATATAGTATTGTTTCTTCACATTGATTGTTTAATTAAAGTGGGTTTATATGCTCACAGAACTTCATGTTTGGAGAAAAAACAAACATGTATCCTCAAGCATTTGTGGGACCACACCAGCACAGACAAACGTTGAGTAATAAAAACGAGATTCCTTTGGTGCTAAGTGTTTAATCCCTGTTGGGTGTTTTACCACAAACAGAGATTCAATTAAATTGAAGGCCTGTCTATATCTGCCCTGTCCATGACTGCCCTGCTCTAAATCACTCAGCTACGATATTAAGGCGTTTCCACATGGCCACCCATCACGGAGGGAATGACATCTTCCACAGAGCGCCATCTGTCCCGAGTCAGGTAATGAAACGAGTCACCTGAGCGGTTTCAGAAAATTACAACCCAGATTCCACATTGGCTCTTTTCACAGCGCACTTCAATCCCCAATCTCGCTCAGAAGTGAATAGAGAATTCATTTAAAATATTTTAATAATATTATTTTTCATCAATTAGCCCTTCATTTCACGTATGCCATTAAAAAGATCAGTGTTTCGTTGTGGGGTTTTTTTTTGCCGGAGCAAATAGGATCGTGCGGCTCCTTCCTTTCGCTCCGTTGCGAAGGGCACTTATTTTTAATTTGCCCCCTTGTTTTGAACACAAAAGCATTGCGTTTTGCGTGCGTGCGCCCGTCTGTCCCGGCAAAGCGCCTGCCCTCCCCTCTGGCAGTGCGGGGGAGCGCTGCTACTGCGGCAGAGCACCGCCGCCATCTTACCTCTGTGTCTCTACAGCCCTTCCTTCCTCTTTCGCATCCACCTCCTCTCCTCGGTAAAGACATCCACCACCTCACACACACAGCACACGGCCCCCCCCCCCATCGCCCCCCTTCCCCCGCCGTCTGGGCGTCTATTTCTGCACGCCTCTGGGTGTCATATTCTGTCTTTGTTTTTACTTCGGACCGGCGAGGCTAGCGATACAACAAACATTAAATCTCTCTTTTCCCACCGAAAATCACCGAGAATCGCATTTAGCTCGAACGCCACCGCAAACGGGGGAAAAATAATCCCAACCCGCCCACAATAACGAGATCAAAACAGCATTGCATCTGTCTCCACGACATTACCATTTCGCAGAATGGACAATATTAAGGGGAAGACTACATCATTTACCATAAAACAACTAAAAGTATGGGTCATTTCTTCATTCTCAAAAGAAGGTTTAGACTGGGCTAATCTGCGAATCAATCTGGTCTGCGCCTACCAGAAATCACGCAGATTTGCATAGCAATCCCATATGCACTCACGCGTTGCTGTTAGCCTCCAGATGCTAAAGGCAACGTTTTTAACGCCTTAGTAAAAGAAAAATATTATGCCTTTTCCTTCCTTAATTTTTGGCCAGGCAGCTGTCCGTATCCAACATGTCCTGGAAATCCCGTGCAATGTTCTGGAAAACGCAGGACCCAGGAAAACCGCGATCAGCAATTTCACCATAAATCAACAGAAACCCTCCTGCTAAACGCAGGACGCATCGTTGCCTGGTTAGCCAGATTCCGCCTTGTTTTTTCTAGCTACCTCTATAAGAAAAGACATGGATAAAGGACAAATAATCAGCCCACCAGGACCCCTGAGTCCCCACCATCCACGAATGCGTGTAATTATCAAGCTCTTAGAAACAATAACTGCAGGTATTGCAGCCATCAATAATGCAGGTCAGTCCACGCAGCACAGCCGTGCTCCCGGCTGAACGGGATTTTTTAGGTCAGTGCTTTACATAAAAGACTGTCGATCCAGAACAGCCGCGGAAAGGAACACCCCCGAACGCCAAACGGGCTCAACCTCAACCATAAATAAAACGGCTGTAAAAAACCCGAAACGTCAGCAGATCGCTCGCTGCGTTTCTGCCTCGTCCGCCGCCCAGCCAGACCAGCCGCACTCGCCATGTCGAGGACTGTCTGGATCCGTGCGCTGTAGCCGCGCCGGGGTGGGATCGGCTCGGCTCCCCCGCGGCCGGAGACGCAACAACAGAGCCCGTTTGGGAACCGGGAGCCACAGCTAGGAGACAGCCCCCCTCCGGCCATCGGGAAACATCCACCCCCTTTTTCCTACCTCCGCTGTCCAAGCCGAGGAAGCCGCGATGAGCAGCAGGAAAGCCGGGAAGTCCCACATATCGTGCGCTCCCGTCGCGGATGCGTCCCTAAGCTACAAGGCTGGGTTTTCGCTGCGCCTCTGGCGTCGCTCGACTCTCCGAGAGTCAGTCCGGAGCTGCGTGTCGTGTCGCTGCGCGTCTTGCTCTGAGTCTGGAGCACTGTGATGGAGAAGGAGCGAAGCTGCACAGCTGCTCCGGCTCCACAGTCACCTGACCGGCCGGCGAGAGAATGGGAAAGGGGAAGAGCCAGTCGGATTGGAGAGAGAGAGAGAGCAGGGGAAGGGGGGCGTGTAGACACTATATTTTTGAAGCGAGTGCCCCCTGCTGGGCCATGACGGAATTACCAACTGGAAATTGCAGAAGTTTCCAGTTCAGGATTGTTTTGCACTCATCTTTTCAAAAACGCCAGAATCTCAACGCCAGCGTCCCCCTTCCTCTTCCTGTAGATTCACTTTTCCACACCGTGACACTGCGGTATGAGCGGTCTAGAAATGTGCAGGAATGACGGACTGTTAGCTGTGTGTTCTGTCTTATTTTATCCAGCCGTCGTCGGGTTAGGTCTGGGTGGTCTGGCTTCACCGATACTCTGCGAGTTTGGTCAGGAACCGATCTTGCACTCTGGGGGAGTTTTACCTTAACTCCAGATACAAAGCCTCTAAAATTTCTGAAAACTGTTATGGATTAAGCGATGGCTGCTGCCTGGATATCCTGATAACGCGTTGTGCACATTCTGAATTTTTTTTAATTGACCTCAGGTCAGTCTTGGGAGTATTTCGTTGAATTTTCTGGCTGTGAACGGAACGCCAGGTTAGACCAGACAGTTCGTGTCAAATTGGTGTTACCCTGAAGTGAGAAATTCATTCGCTCGCTGGCCGCAACATCAGCATTTAAACTCGACTTCCCTGTGGGTCCCATTTTGTTACTAACATAACAAAAACCTCCCCTCCCCCAAATTGTGTAACCGCCCCCACCCTGGATCAATTCGATTGACGCTTTATTACACCCTAGGGTCAAACATCACCTACAAAGAGTCAAGGACAAGAAGAGACTTTCAGGAGCTAAGAGGGCTACTTTCCATTATTTAAGACAGACGGCAGAGGGTAGGAATGATTTCTTATGTCTTACTTTTCCAGAATGGAGTAATGTGAATTCACAGTAGAGGGGGTGAGCCACAGCTTGGTAATGTTCTTGGCCTTCTTTACAGCTCTCTGCAGAGAATATTTTAGTTGATTTGATTTGTTCCCGTTATGTTGCTACTTCACTAATTTTCCCAACTTATATACCTTATTGTAGGGTACTGCTG
The DNA here is from genome assembly GCF_055471065.1 of Atractosteus spatula. NCBI lineage: Eukaryota > Metazoa > Chordata > Actinopteri > Semionotiformes > Lepisosteidae > Atractosteus > Atractosteus spatula. The sequence continues at coordinate 47,062,648 of NC_142709.1, read as the reverse complement.
TTGCCACATCAATGGGTGAGACAGTATTTTAAAACACTTGATATAAAAGATTTGTAGAAAAGTTGAATATTTCTTTTTTTTGCCTTATAGAAGCTGATTTTGAGTTTTTATAAATGGTCTCACAACATTACTCCTATCTTAGGTATTACATATGACCAGTCCCAGATCCTTGTACCCATCAACAGTCAGTACGATCTGATCATTAATTACAGTGGGTAGGAGAGGGGCTGCATTTGTCCTAAACTCAATGATTAGTTTTCATAACATTTAACTACAACGAGAGCTCAGCGCACCGTTCAGTAACATCATTTAGACAGGCCTATGATGTCCAACTGCATTTTCTAATAAGCCAGCGCTGTCCATCCATACTAACTGCTTTATTCAATTCAGTTCCATACTAACTGCTTTATTCAATTCAATTCAGGGTCACAGGGGAGCCGAAGTTCCTCCCAGCAAACAGTGGGCAGAAGGCAGGGTACACCCTGGGCATGACACCAGTCCATTGCAGGGCAAACGCAGACACAGACACAGTCACACCAGGGTCAATTTTCCCAGAAGCCCTTTCGCCTACCAGGATGTCTTTGAACTGTAGGAGCTCCCAGAGGAAACCCCATGCAAACAAGGGGAGAACATGCAAACTCCACACAGATAGCACCCCAGGTAAGGAATTGAACTCTGGGCCTCCATGCAGTGAAGCAGGAATACTAACCGCTGCGCCAACATACAGCTTGACCTGAGCTATGCAAGTGTGCGCTTTCAGCAAAAGAACAAGTGCAGGACAGTTCTAAGGTGAAAAGTCCAGAGAAAATTAAGCTTCTTCAGGCATGTAAGAGAGAGGAAGGTGGCAGGTTTCTAAAGCACAGGGGAACTGTCGACAGAGCAGGTGTGAATGGGCACACAAAAGAAAGGACAGTCCACAAGAGGCAGGATGTAGGGGAGAGGTGCGAAAAGCTCAGCTCTGTAAATGAAAGGAGCGGTTTAGAAAACCTTTAGAAAGAAGGAAGGTGTGATCCACGTTTAGGGATTGTTTTAGCGATTGATCTTTCTAAAACAGGAGTCCTGAAATCCCTGTGAAAGGATCCAGACAGAAAGGTGAGTGAAGCGGCGAAATGGATCTTTAACCCGCACTGCACTGACATGTTCCCTGAAGCGGTTAATCTGTCTTCTTCCTGTCTCACGGATGTAAATGTCAGGGCATTTGCTAAAAGAGATGCAGTAAATAAAGTTACTCAACACACATGACATTCTCTGGGTGATTTTGAAGTGGCCCACGGTGCCATGTACAGTATATACAATACGAGCATTGCGTCATCTTTTTTCACCTGCTTTTCCCACACGCAAATCACAGAACGTCAAAAAAGTGTATTCTTTCGTAATATGTCGCCTAACGCTTCCCTCCAGAGACAAGAGACAGAGCCACTGGCCTGTAGTTATTGAGCTTACTGTACTTGGATATTTGTGGCCACGTCCTCCGAAAAAGCTTTGTTTCCAAACAAAGAGACAGATTTCTGGGAGCTCGAACCCGCAGGTGTAGGGGACTGATAACGCATCGCAGCACCTAACAATAAACAACGCCAGAGAAGGGGGGGTCGGGTATAGCATTACTCATTCCGTTACGGTTAGACGCTGAATTATTCATCTTTACACCTCTGAATTTAATGTGAATCCTTATTCAGAACGTACGGCAAATATCGATGTGAACCGGGCAACGTCATTTCTGGATTGAATATGGGAGATTGAATATTCCCCTTGACAAATGAAGTCTAGGCGTCTTTAATGTGCTGACGTTTTAAAAGGAGAGCACTGTCGCTCCCTCAGGCCACCTGCACGTTGCCTGTGTCTTCCGAGCTTTCAAATGGCGCTTTAAATGTAGCGAATGTAGCGACTTATTTAAAAAACTGACGGACAGTCCAGGATGTTATCATCTGTTTTTCAGGAAAAACGAAGGTCAGGTAACATCCTTTTGTCATTTTTACGGATACCAAAGTATACAAAAGCGAGAAAAAAAAGATTACGCAAATTCTTTCTCGGGATTAGGAAACAAGAGTCGGTAATTGCTCATTTGCCTAAAACTCAGCGACCAGACTAGAGCTGCGGTTCTCTGGGGAAAAAAAAAATGAGTCTTTGTGCTGCCATCTTGTGGCCAAATTGAATATAGCAGTCATTTCCAAAAATACAAGGCTAATTCCATACAGAAAAGTCGAATGCGAGAAAAACAACCATTTAAGCCTTCTTTTTGGGAGAAGAGAAAAGTAGCAGGAGAACAAAGGACAGAGCAGGTGAGAAACAGTTCAAACGAATGGGGATCTGGGGGAGAGGTGTGAAAAGCAGAAATGTGTAATTGGAGAGGTCCTGAGAAAACGCTTGGATATTATATACTGTATAAAGACAGATCATCAATCTGGTGTTAGTTTTGCAGATCAGTCTGTTATGGGAAAACATAAGGGATATAAAGTGCAATGACTGTCATCCAGTAAGTAAGCAGTTCTGACAGGTAATATAGAGCTCAAATTTACTGATTGTGTCACATGGACATTACAACATATGTAGTGTTACAAATGACCCAATGACACTTGGTCCATTCAGCTTGTTTGGTAGTAAGTAGCTAGCTAAACCAGGGTATCGGCTTCAAGCACATTGCTGTGCAGCTTTTGGCAGCTCATGGCATTTTGAGGAAGGGACTCCACAACGTTACACACTTTAATTTGCTTAATTGACCCTGACGATCGCGAGAACACATCGAGGGACATTAACCAGTACTCCTAATACGGCCCAACCTCGACTCCCTGAGCTCAAAATTAAGTAGTTTACTCGACAGATTCTGTATTGGACTGATGTAGCTCCTCTGGGCTGGCGTGGAGCAGGATTTCAAATCAATGGCGCATCAGTGCAGACATGGGAGCACACAGTACATACACTTGTCACCATCCCTAGTGGAGAAGGTGGTAGAAGAACAGGATTCATCAGGCTAGGTGCCACATATCCTCCATTTCATCCAATTCAGGGTTGTGGGAGAGCCAGAGCCTATCCCAGCATGCAACAGATGCAAGGCAGGGTACATCTTGGACAGGACGTCAGTCCATCGCAGGGAAGACAGACACTCACACCAGGGCCAGTTTTCCCAGAAGCCAAATAATGCAATGATCAACCAGCATGTCTTTGGACTGTGGGAGGAAACTGGAGGACCCACGCGAACAAGAGGACAACATACAAACTCCACACAGATAGCACCCCATGTCCCAGGTTGAGAAATGAACCAAGGGCCCCAGTGCTTAGAGACAGTGATACTAACTACTGAGTCACCGTGCCACCCACCACCACGTATCCCATTAGGTAAAAAAAAATCACTGGCTGCCTTTTGAAGAACGTTCTGTAAATCCCTCCCACAGGTGGTCGGATTAACACTGAGCCCAGGATTACAAATCTGTAAGAAGTACACTGTCAGGCTGTGAAAGACTTAACGTGGTAAGCAATTACACAGGTATGTATCAAACACAGCATGGCAAAATCCCCAAGGAGATTTCTGTAAGAAGACGAAGACACCAGCCAGCCACTCAGCCTTAGGACTTCTGCGCAAACTGGCAGTACACTTTATTTTGGCTGTTGACAAAGGGATATTTAAAAACACACAAATACACAGATATATTTATATTAAAATCTCCAGCTCAAGGCATCTCAGTCTTCGATATAAAATACAAATAAGACAGCAGTTGGCAAAAATAAACTTGAACTTGAAAAACAAACTTCACAGTTTATCTCCTGATTGTGTTCACGGTGCGGGCTCAACAGAGTTTGCTCCTTGGTCCGCCCACTGAACCCCGTGAGTGTTAAGGAGCAGGGGCTCAACCCAGGCGGTCTCAGCCTTCGTGTACAGAAGGCTCTGCTTTAGCACAGTGTGGCCAATCTCCCTTCTCTGATCTAAGGGAGAATATGAAGCCATTTGGTTTATAAAAAAAAACATTTTTTGGCTATCTGTACAGGGCTACTGCCTTTGTAAGAACAAACTGGGTCCTCACAAATACAGTTGTCGGCATACACATGTAACTGCAGAGAGATGGGACAGGTACAGGCAAAGCACATCCATGGACAAAAATACTGCAAAATGTTTCTTTTGGAGCCAGTGGGAATGGGAACGCTGTCCTTATCCCAGGATTATGTAGGGAGAAGCTTGCTGGAAATTGAAAGTTTGCCTCCTGTTATGACGTCCTCAGCCAGATCATCTGGGCTCCAGCAGCTGTCTGGCTCCCCAAATCTCTGTGCTTCGACACTGGGGATGCACCCACACGCTCATACTGCTCTTCCCCCTTCCTACAAGAGCCAGTTTTCTTGCGCTTGCACAAGGGGCAGCGAGCAGACTCGCAGCAGAGCCAGTTTCAGCCACTAAGAGCTGCAAGTTTTTACTACATAAATCCAAACCAGGTGCTGGATGTTTCATGCTTGCTACCCCACCGCTGGTACGTCTTCACAGACAGCCCAGCAGAGGTAAAATCCCAGGTCTCTGATGTGGGACAGAAGCTTGTAAATTCTGAAACGGATTGAACAGCTCCACAATGGAGTCTCAGTTCAACCCCGCCCCGCACCCCCCACCCCCAGTGAAGGGGCTCAGACAACAGCTCGACCCCCACCACCGCCGGATCGGGGTCAGTAGGGTCAGATCAGAACTGGGATGACGGCGATCAGGATGATCAGCCCGCTCCAGTGTGTGAAGCGGTGCTGGAAAAGTAGGGAGTGCTCTCTCACTCTTCCCTCAGGGTTTGAAGCAATGCCCCAGGAGGACACCAGGGGGCGCTGTGCTGTAGGTGGTGTCAGTGTTGGGACCAGCTGGTGAACTAAGGTCCTGGTCTGTCTGACCACACTGTGGCCCCTCACTTAAAAAGGGTGTCATGGTTCGAGTTCCTCCTCACAGTCACAGGCTGTTTTGGGGCTGATGGTCTAGCTAGAGCAGGGGGAGGGGGGGCAGACATGGCGGCCATCTTCAGTCGTTGCTTGCTCTCACTCCACGTCCAGTCACTCTTCACAGGGGCAGGCTATTTGGGGATGTAGCCAGGGTAGGGGGGCGGCGGGGGGTAGTGCAGAGTCCGGGGAGGGGTGGGTGTGTAGGGAGGTGGGAGGTCATCGTGGAAGTTCATCTCGTAGTCGTAGCTGTAGGGAGGAGGGGCGCCTGGAGAGGGAAGAAGAAGAGGGTCAGACACCAGCGCGCCAGATACGAGGTACCACAGCCACACACTGCAGCGCCAAATGTCTCTTCCACCAGGGGGCGCTATCATACAAAAGCACTTCAGGTGTGTTTCCTCCTGTGGTTACTCACTCGTGGGGTGACGGGGATATATTTCTGTGGGACACCCCAATCACAAGATGCTAATTTCCAGAAATACTTGGGGTGGAGTGCAAATGTGTATTTTAGGGCTCTGCGTCCATTAAACTCTTAACTCTGCGTTACCCCTACCTCCAAGATTCCTCTAAGTAATACCCTAGAGTTCACCTGCTGCACTGTACTGTCACATTTGAACAGATTCAACTCACGGGATGCTGTTGTTCCTACCAACATGACTTTTATAGCTGAGAGGAAGTCTGCTTTTCTGTGCTCTGCACAGGTGAGAAAGGAGCTGAGGTGCATTAAAGCCAAATAAGGCAGGTAGGTCTTATGTCATTAGTTCCAAAGTACTGGGAACTTGTGCAAATCAACCGGATTCTATTCTGCAGTTTTTATTCACTTCATTACTAACACTTCACAAAGTACCAGTACCCTGGAAAACATCCAGAAATCCTGCCCCCCAGCTCTGAATTATTTTAGACCAGTGGCCCCCACCTTACACATTATGAAGGTATTTGAGCAGATTATCCTAGCATATCTAAAACACATTCAATACTCTTCAGCTCCATCTACGCGGAAGGAAACTTTAAGAACTGCATGTCCACCCTGCTCTTATCAGATCGATACTGGATAACATCCAGGCAAGATCACAGTCAGTGTAATTTAGGAGTTCATTGTCCTAGCCCCTTTCCTCTTCACCTTATATACGTATGATCTCCAGCACAACAACCCTTCCTATCATCTTCAAAACGTTTCTGTTGATTCTTCAATAGTTGGCCTGATTGCCAAAAACAATGATACTGAGAACACAAAGCAGATTCACAGATTTGTGGCTTGGAGTATGGACATCTTTACTAATTAAAATCTGCAAAACTATGCAACTTAGTTTCCTTCTAAGTGGATTTTAATAATAATAATTCCTTACACTTATATAGTGCTTTTCTGGACACTCTACTCAAAGCGCTTTACAGGTTATGGGGACTCCCCTCCACCACCACCAATGTGCAGCCCCTCCTGGGTGATGCGAGGGCAGCCATAGTGTGCCAGATCAGCTATCAGTGAGGAGGAGAACAGAGTGATGAAGCCAATTCATCGGTAGGGATTATTAGGAGGCCATGGGCTTCAGAAGAAATTTTCAAGGGTACTAATGTAGAAATCGTGGATTCCTACAAGTTCTTTGATGTACAACCGGATACAAACCTGGAGTGGGGTATAACTTTCTGTGTGTAAGAAGGGCCACTCAAAGCTTTTTTCTTCCTGAGGAAGTTTCGTTCTTTTAATGCCTGTAGTAAGATGCTGGCTATGTTCAAACAGTGTGGTAGGTAGTATGGTCTTTTATGCATCTGTATACTGGGGGTAACATACTCTGTCCAATTTAGCAGATTTATTTAGAGGGCAGGAGCCATTATTGGGACACAACTAGAGTCGGTGGAGGACACAGTACAAAAGCAAAGCTTACAAAAAGCCACAAACGCCTCTCCACACAGTGATTTTGGATAAAAAAAAGCCTTTTCATCTGTCTCTTTTTAGCTCCCCAATGCACCACTGAGAGGCGGTGAAACAGTGATCTAAAATGCTTTTGCTTAATCTGTGGTTTTAAATGGGTTTTCTATTTAAATCTTGCTGGAAAAAAACAACATTTTTCAAATACATGTCAGGCACCAACTCACTTAATGGAGCAGTGAGAGAAATGAATCACTCATGAGCTGTGGGCATTAACAGCAGAACAATGACTAAGATACTCAGTCACAAAGCAATTATCTTATATTGTGTTTCGTGGTCTATTGAACTGTAGTTTAATGAAGAAAATAGCGACACCCAGTGGTTACTTTCACCCTCCTGTAGAAACAGCACACTAAGCAGGACACGGGAACTCCCATCACCACTAATAATCATAATAATAATAATAATAATAATAATAATAATAATAATAATAAACTTTATTTTATATAACGCCTTTAAAGGTGGTTTCTCAAAGCACTTTACAGAATGACAACAACAATAAATAAAAAGAATACACAAGATAAAACACAATTACAATATATAGAGGAGACCGTGGATGGTGGTACTAAGAAAAGCAGAGGGGTGAAGAATGGAACCAGTTAAGTAAAGGCTTTTCTGAAGAAGAAGGTTTTGAGTCTGGATTTGAAGGAGTTTAGAGAAGGTGACTCTCTGATATCCTTGGGGAGAGAGTTCCAGAGCTTGGGGGCATAACAGGAGAAGGCCCTGTCACCCATACAATGTAGACGGGCTTGGGGGACAGTAAGGAGAGCAGAATTAGAAGATCGAAGATTGCGAGGTGGAGAGTAGGGCAATAATAGTTCAGACAGTTACTGAGGTGCCAAGCCATGCAGAGCCTTATAGGTGAGCATGAGGATTTTAAAGTCTACACGGAATTTGACCAGAAGCCAGTGCAAGGACTCCAGGATAGGAGTAATGTGATCATTTGCACTAGACCTGGTCAGGATTCTGGCTGCTGAATTTTGGACATACTACAGTTTGTTCAGAGTAGATTTAGATACCCCAGCGAGTAGAGCATTACAGTAGTCAATTCGAGAGAACACAAATGTGTTGATCAGCTTTTCAGCCACAGTTAGTGATAGCATAGGGCGTAGTCTAGCGATATTTCTGAGGTGAAAAAAATATGTTTTGATGGTATGCTGCACATGTGGGTCGAATGTTAAGCCAGAATCGAATATAACCCCAAGGTTTTTCAATTTAGATTGAAGCTCAAGTACACTAACCACATTCCTCCACTGAAGAACACGAAATTAATTCATTTTAATTACTTTTTCAGATTTAATAACCGTAAAACTGTGCTGTCCTTTGTGAAGCCAAAGACAGTGGGGAGCTGAGCAGAAACATAGTTGTTATAAAGATTCTGGGTTTTGGACTAGTGGCATTGGTGCTGCACCCTAAGGATTGTGGGACATCGTTCTAACATGTTGGTAGGACTGGAGGGCAAGGGGTGGGGAACTATCAGACTCAGGGCTTGGGGGTGGAGTCTTACCTGGGTATCCCTGCGTCACAGTGTTTATGTGGGCAGCTCTGAACACGCCTACCCGGGAGCCACGCCCACTCTTCACGCACATGCACACGCACAGGAAGACGCCGGCCACTGCCCCCATCAGGAACACCACGCCGAACACGATTCCTGCAATCGCCGTGCCCCTGCAGCACACAGACACGGGTGTCAGGCAGCCTGGGGCTGGCTCCTGGTGCCAGCACAGTCTGCCTTTTCAACAGGATGCAACCTGAGTGAACACTCCCAATTAGGAATGACCTGTTACTGTTAGACCCAGGCTACTGGGGAACACACAGGGACACACCTTCCAACATTCACTCATAGTCCTTGCGATCACACTCTTATTCCAGACTGTGGGCTACATCGCTGAGTTTTTTTCTTTTCAGGCCAGCACACAACAATCTTAATGTCTCTCAGGATTAAATCCACAGACTCTCTCTTCCTGTTATGCTGAGTCAATAAGGCAGGTTTGCAAGCACACTGCCTGGATCAGCTGAGAAGCCCCAGCGTGCTGTTTAACTTACAGTTCTGTACGTGCTTTGCCATTCACTTCTCAGGCTGGGATAATTAAAAAAGGGCCTAGAAACACCTGACCAAACACAGCCTTTTAAAAAGAAAATGTTTAATTATGGTAGAATCTTCCAAATATTTGCTATTCCAGCCCTGTGGACGAAGCAGTGCACCTGTGATCTGTAGAGGAGAAAAGCAAACTGAACAGACTGCAGGTATATCCCAGACACAGTCCTCAGAGCCACACAAACAGGGGAGCAGTGTGTGTCATGGGGGGTCATGTGGCAGGATTGTGGGACATCATTCTTTTCAGACACATCAGCTGTTTTTATAGCTGGGCAACATCTGATATAATCAGATAACATCTATCCACCTAACATCTGGATAACTTAGAGATATTTGATAACACACATCCACCTAACATCTGGATACCTTGTGGATACCATCAGATGACATCCATCCACCTAACATCTGGATAACATATATAGATATCAGATAATATCCACTCACCTAACATCTGGATATGCTATAGATGTCAGATAACATCCATCCACCCAACATCTGGATAACTTAGATATCATCAGATAACATCCACCCACCTAACATCTGGATAACGTATAGATATCAGATAACATCCACCCACCTTACATCTGGATAACGTATAGATATCAGATAACATCCACCCACTTAACATCTGGATAACTTAGATATCATCAGATAACATCCACCCACCTAACATCTGGATAACTTACAGATATCATCAGATAACATCCACCCACCTAACATCTGGATAACTTACAGATATCACTAGACAACATCCATCCACCTAACATCTGCATAACACCTAGAAATTATCAGATAGCATCCATCCACCTAACATCTGGATAACTTACAGATATCATCTGTCCATCAAACATCTTAATAACTGATTTCTGGACAGCCAGGTGGTGAAGTTGGTGAAGTGGTGGCAAAGAGAGACAATTGCCAGGGTGTTGGGGTAGTTAGCAGGGTGGTGGGTTAGAAGGGTAGCTGGTGGTAAAGGGGTAGTTAGCTTGTGGTGGAGTAGAAGCGTAGCTGTCAGAGTAGGGAGTTGGGGGGGTGGCAGTACAATGCGATGTTCAGGGGAGATACTTACGAAAGCACGTCCCCCACGTAGGCGTAGTAGGAGCAGCAGAAGGGCGGCGAGCCGTCACAGCAGTACTCCACGCAGTCCGCACACTGCGCCACACTGTGGCCTGAGAGACACACGGAGGATTACAAATATAGCGCGCCCACACCTGGCTCCGGAGCCATGACCCAGGCCCTGGGCTTGCAGCCTGGCTAAACACCGTCCTGTGGGGTTTCAGCCTCACCAGGTTCGAGATGGACAGAAGGAAACTGACAGAGGGATCAGGGATGGAGAGGAAGAGCCCACAGCGCTGCTGGCAAAGAGGACTTGTTGAAAAGACTCCTCCTCCTTCAAGAAACACCTTCCGGGAGACCGGCTGAGAGAGCTGTGCCGTGCCCATTCATTCGCTGTAGGTTTATGTGTGTGGCGACTGCACCTCGCTGGGTGGTCTCTTTGGACCACACTGGGGGGTTCCAGGCTCTCCAAACCTGCCCGCCTCCTCCTCCACACAGCACACTGACGCAGCACATGGTCTGTAGACACCCAGCCGTCAACGGGCCACCCCTGTCCAGCATCCTGTCTACAGCCTCTTAATTGTTCATAACACACCTCATCGTGACTGTTGTCACTTTGATCCGCTTCTTGCATCGGCTACTTCCATCCTTTTCACACACTATGAAAGGAATCTCTCTCCTCCTGCACAGTGCACTTTAGGCAGGAATCCAGCGAAGCTGTTGCTCGCTGCTTAAACCACACACTCCTCACACAGGCGTGGAGCGCAAGTGAGAGAGAGGCGTCGGAGGAGATCACAGAGCCTGGCAGGCCCCAGGCTACAAGGGCTTCTGGGCTCCCCAGGCTCGAGTGAACGAGTCTGCCTGCCTCTCACTTTCAGAGTCTCTAAAAGACAACTGCACTAACAAGAGTAGGTCTCTGCTGCTAACAAAGTGCTACTCAGTAAGTACAGGCACTCACTGGAGGGTGGAGGGCAGAGAGCTGTCTGACACACTTTTCTGCCTCTGCAGTTTAGCTGAGCAGGAGTCAGCACAGGCTGCTGTGTGTGGTGTGTACATGTTATCTGTTATTCCCACAGTAACTAGTTGTGTATTTTACTTTACTTATTGTTTTCCTTTCTCTTCATACACATATGCCTCTTATTTGTTAAAGGGTTCATGTTGTGTTAAATGTACTGCATATTGTGTTAAGTCTTTTACTTGGCTACAAAGCAAATCAAGTAAAGTGTCAATAAAGTAAGTTAGTGTGGCATACGTGTGATGCATGTGTATGCCACGTGGTGTATTTGTTGTGTATGTTCATACGTGGTGTGTATACATTTGTGGGGTGTGTGTTTGTGTGTGGTGTGTGTGCATGAGCAGTATTAGTGTTGTGGGTGTAAATGTGGAGTTTTTGTGATGTGTGTACACGTAAAGTATTAGTGGAGTGGTTGTGTGTGTACATGTGGACTATTTGCGGTATGTTTATGTGTGAAGTATTTGTGATGTGTGTGTACATGTGGAGTATGTGTGGTGCGTGTGTGTACGTGGGGAGTATTTGTGGCGTGTGCATTTGTGTGGTGTGTGTTTTTGTGGAGTATGTGGCGTGTGCAGTGTGTGTCTGTGTGGAGCACGTATGGTGTGCAGTGTGTGTTTGTGTGTGGTGTGTGTTTGTGTGGAGTACGTATGGTGTGTGGTGTGTGTTTGTGTAGAGTACATATGGTGTGTGTTTGTGTGTGGTGTGTCTGTGAGTGGAGTATGTATGGTGTTTGTTTATGTGTGGTGTGTCTGTCAGTGGAGTATGTGTGGAGTGTGTGTGTTCGTGTGGAGTATGTGTGGTGTGTGTGTTTGTGTGTGGTGTGTCTGTGAGTGGAGTGTGTGTAGTGTGTCTGTGAGTGGAGTATGTGTGGTGTGTGTGTTTGTGTGTGGTGTGTCTGTCAGTGGAGTGGCACAGACCCATCCCCCATCTCCTTGGGTGGTCTGTGTCAGAAAGGTTATTTGCACACTTCCTCTGCTCCTGGTCCCTGTAGCCATGGCTGCAGCAGCGAGGACAACCAGACCCCAGACACAGCGTCCACACACACGCTCCACTGATGCCCGCCTTCTGGGCTCACGTCTGCCTCCCTGCCCCCAGACCTGGGCAGCTTTTAATAGCTCGCTCTGCCCCGCGCTTACACACCGGAGGAGACCCCTTTATCAGCAGGGCCTCCGGTAACTGACAAACCGAATCGCAGGACTGGTGCACCTGGGCAGGCTGAGAGCACACCTGTCCAGTCGAGCTTGTGTTCCTCTGGATTAGCATAGCCACTCAGGGCCAGGCAGTGTGGCATGAAGATGTGTGTTTGCGGGTGTAAGTGTGTGTGTGGTAAGTGGATCTGCATTCTGTCCTGGAGGGGGGAGGTGTGTGTATGGGGGGGGGGGGTGTTGATTTTAAAAGCTCGAACAGACAGCTGGAGGTAAGCCTGCCCCACTTTTGCCCTCACACAGTGGGAGGGCTGTGCAGGCTACTCCCTTCCCAAGACACTCCGGAGGAAATCACAACCTAAGGACAGTTACAAACAACAGGACATTTGGGCTCTTCTAGTGCACCTGGGTGCCAGCAGCTAATTAATCTCAGGAACTCCTCCAGCTGCTTCTTGAAAAACGACATGCCTGAGACGGAGTGTTCCATACTCCCGCAACTCTAGCTGTACGAAAACGAGCCTCGGGCCACCGTACCTCATGAATGGGTGCTTGGGCTTCAAAAAGAGTGGGATAATCGAGCACAAAAATAATGTGTTATTTTAGGGGAAAAACAGATGTCAAATTAGCAAGATCCCAGTATTAAACACAGCCCTTTAAATTACTGCAGCAATATTACACACAATCATATATATTTATTAATGCATAAATTTAAGAACAGTCAAGGTGTGCATCAGCCCATTATTAATAAAAACGCTATTTTTTATTAATCATCCCATAATTAATAGAATATGATGTGCATTTCAGAAACGGACGTGTCTGTGTCCCGGTTATGGTATTTTACACAGATTGAATCAGGAAGAAATATTTGACTAAACTGCATTTAATCTGTCCTAAAGCAGTTTACTTATCTCCTTTTTGGGAAAGGAGAGTTAACAGGCACATCCAGTATAGACCTACCAGATTACAGCGGGGGCACTGCTTGCAGTGAATAATGGATTAAGTATTACTGTTACGTGCATTCATCTAGTTAAAACAGAATTTCCAGTTTATTGTGTTACTGTAACAACTGTAACACGTAAGTGCAGTTTACAAGCATATCCCCACTCTTACCAGCGAAGACGCAAACCAGTAGCGATTCCCGCAGAAACTGCGCCCCGGGCCGTGCGCCCCTGGTCCCGGCGGCTCTCTCCATACAGACTCTCGGAACTTCTCAGCTCCTGCGATTTCTCAACTTTCCGTAGTTCGCTCGGGTTTCACCAGAAACCACCGCGCATCTCCAGCAGACAGGCAATCTGTTCCAGACTCAGTGAAACTAGTGAAACTAATCTTCGGAAAGCTAAAAATAAATACGCCTAATCATAAGATAAGTCAGCGAACTAAAGTTTTCAGGAATTGAGCACGAACGTCGGATCACGGCTCCTAGCATCCCCCTGTCTCGCTGCTGCGCCGCTCCACGTGTTCCTGCGCCAAGACCGCAGCCTCCAGCTTTAAACTCCTGACTCCTTCCTCTTTGTTTTCGACTCTTCCTTTCTCTGTTTTTCTCCAGCCCTCTCTATTCATCCTGCTCCCCGTTCCTCCCTCCTCCCTGCCGCTCATTTTCTCCAATTACTCTGCTGTGGGAGGCAGGGTCCTGTGCTCTCCGGCTGGAGACACCGCCTCCATCGTCACGACTCGAGAAAAAACGGCGCCTGTTGATTGTCGGCCGTGCGGCCCCAGGACTGAAATCACACACACGGCTCGACTGTCCTCTCTCCATCACGAACCAACAATCCGCCAGGAAAATGTTGTTTACAACTTTCTTTTTTTAGCTTCGTCGTTTTTTCTTTCTTTCTATACAAACCATTTAGCTTTTTATTACAATTATGTCCTTGAAAGTTTCTTTGTCTGCTCTGATGAACAGAGTTCGTGAATCACGTACTGTTTTCGAAACCCAGGCTGGGTCATGTTGAGTATTTATATGAACATCGCATAAACAGTAGTTCTCTTGGGAACTAACACCCCCAGGTATTCAATGCTGTTGAACTCACCTGGAATGGGACACTTTTAGAGCAGCCAAATAAACCTAATCTGCACTAGGAGATGGGAGAACCTAGCAAAAATCTACATGAACACATAGAGATCATGCAGACTCCACACAGAAGGATCCCAAGAAGGACATTAACCTAGGGCCTTAGCACTGTGAGACACAGTGCTGATCTCCATGTCACTTATCTAACTAGCCACACTCAACCCCCTTACTGGAGTTGTCCTATCTCGCGGCTAAGCCGCGCTGAAAACACAACCATAGCTCCCAGTCTGTGATCCAGCTTGAAGACATAAGAGAATCGATCTGTCCATTTTCTAACCGCTTTATCCATTTCAGAGTCATGGGGGAGTCGGAGCCTGCAAGTAACGGGCAAAAAAACAGAGTACAGCCCGGATGGGGTGCCATCCGTCACAGCGCACACACAGACACCAGGGCCAGTTTGCCATGGAAGCCAACTCATCTACCAGTGTTCTGAATTGTGGTGAAAATCGGAGCAACCTGGAAGAGACCCACATGAACACTGGGAGAACATACAAACTCCCCACAGATAGCACCCAGGACAGGAAAGCAAACTCAGGTTCCCAGCGTGGTGAGGCAGCAATGCTAACCACTGAGCCACCTTCCTGCCCGACATAAGGGAATGCAGAATCCACAGCGTGCCATGCCTCTCCTGGAGGAACACAAACCAGGTCTGTGTGGTATCTGGGGAAACAGTGCTGCACAGGGTTCGTTTATTGTGGACCTGGGTATGGTTCAGAATGCTTTCCAATCCCCACCAATGTAAACCCAGTTCAGAACCCTGAGACCCAGTTCTTTGGGCAGGAGGAGGAAGGTGGATGTTCAGGCCTGGGGAGAACATGCAAACTCCACACAGACTTCCGCACCCCTGTCTGGCATCCCGCAGGCCCCCGACCACCAGTCCATAACGTTGCCACCCGTCGGCAAATCGCAGGCTTCTGAGCAGCAGCATCCACCTGCGCCTTGAGGATATCGTGAGATCGGCCAAACTAACGAGACAACTGGCTCAGGATGAGCTGTCAGATCTCAGGTAGAGCTGATTCAAGAAGACCTCCCCTCCCCTCCACAGGACTGTGCTGTCCTGCTGTGAAGGGGGCAGAGATTGTGTTAACCTGGGCTCGTCCCTACCAGAGGGCCCATGTGCTTCATTCGCAGGCTGACAGTTTCGAACCTGTTGATGAGATCTACAGCGAGGGGCCAGGGTTTGGAAGGTGAGGTTGAAGTTTAAACTCCCTTTTAAATGGGGAACAAAACGTTTCCTGACAGGACAGAAGGCCATGGATTCTCCTGTGTTCGCCTTCTGTTCGAAATCTGAATCATTTTTCAACCGACCTTTCAATTCCAGAGAGGAATGACTGTGTTTGCCAAGCAAATGCGAGTCTAGATTTGTCATTGCTTTGTTGATTTTATTGCGTTTCCAGCTGGAATTACTCTTTCCCTAGCATACTAAATCTGGACTTGTGGCTTAACTTGTGGATTGTGATCGGAAGGGAGGCTGGAGGCCGGTTTGTGCTGGAGCCTGAGTTAAATTTAGGATTTGGATGAGGTTCTGAGACAGGTATGTATGCCTTGACTGCTCTGTAAAATAACTAGGGCTCCCAGACAAGGGGAGCTGCACAGACCATCTCATGTTTCTCAGATCTGTCTATAAAAATTGTACTTTAATTGCATCACTTTATTGGCCACATACAATTTCTTGCATTAGGAATGTGTCTTTTCACATACCCCAGCTTGCTCTCCATGAGACACACAGACAGGGAGAGAAGCTGGGGGTCAGAGTGCAGGGTCAGCCATTTATACAGCACCCCTGGAGCAGTTGGGGTTAAGGGCCTTGCTCAGGGGCCCCAACAGAGTAGGATTCCTCTGCCAGCCGCGGGATACAAACCGGCAACCTTCCAGCCACAGGCGCAGATCCTTAGCCACAGAGCCACCGCACCGGTGTGATTTTTATGTAAAGTGTTTCAAGTACAAACAACACAGAAACCTCATTGCTCTGAGTCTGTTGGTCCATTCTCTCTCTCCTCGCCTTCCTTATTCTCATGTCATTACTCTTATCCTGAGTGAGAACAGATTGTGTTGTAGAAAATGTGCTACTTGTAGTGTTTGTGCCTCCCTCTTGCGTCTGGTGTTATGTGTGTTCTGCTTGTCTGGTTCTGATGCTCATTTATTCCATGTATACAACTGTACACGCTATACATTCTATAGCAGAAACTACAGAATGCTGTGATTAAGTCTAACTTCTAGTATGTCCTGTATGCAAAATTAGTGCTGTTCTTTTTAAAGTCTTGAGATTAAGGGGTTGGGTCAGGTTTAGGATAGTGGTAAACATTGGAGATTAAATCAACGGGTTGGGATTTTGTGAGGGTTGAATCTGAATTAAGTGTTAGAGTTAGAGTTGGGGTCTGAGTCATTGGATAGACATTGCAAAGGGTAACTCTTGCCTTAGCTCTTACTCACTGTAACAAAGAGAAGTAAAGTTTTAAACCACATTGAACCTCCTTCCTCTGTTTAAGAATAATGTATCTACAGTCTAAATGCACACGTACGTGTGCACATTCCAGTAAAAGAAAATGTGAGAGACACACACAGCCACTTGATAAAAACCGCAGTTGCTGATAAGCTGTTCTCTCCTCAGGAGTAGGAGTTGAGGAGCTGTATCTCGTAAATTCCTCAACAATTACAGGGTTGAAAATTCGAGTTTTAAAGCACTCTGCCACCTAGCGGATAGAAATGATATAGCATCCTCTTTAAAATAAAGGTGACGCTGTGGCGAATATCCAGCCTGTCGCAGTGTGTGGGCTGCCGCCGTATAGACGGCCATCAGGATCACAGATCCTACCAGTCTGCTTATAGCGCTGGGTCGCTGCCTAGCCTACGAGGCAATAACTCACCATGACCAGATGATTTTTCCTGGAGCCCTGCAAGTACTTGGAACCAGGATTAATTAGACCCTTCCCGACGGAAGGACGGCCATAGTTTTGCATTTTTACTGTGGTTTTGCTATAATGTTGCTGTGGTTCCAAAAAGCCTCGATTTTACTAGTTTAGATAATGGGTAACGTTGTATACTGTGTGGTAAATATTCCCACTCCTAGACTGCAGTATTCTCGTTATCTGATATAGTAAAGATAGATAAGACCTGATTGATCCCGAAGGGAAAACACAAGTAAAGGCATGATAGAACCATAGACATCTGTACTTAAACTAAAATAGGACATGGTAAAAGTGCATAAAAATGGGACGTTTCCCCACATTTTATAATTTGCAAATTTCGTACAGGCTTTTTTGGAAATGGGGTTTCTGCATGTGCTCACTGAAAAGCCAATGCACGGCACAGACTGAGGCAGTAATGCTTTGAACCCAGGTAAAAGTTTTGCTTTATTCTGACTTTATCTGCTTTGTCGGCAGTACAAAGTCAGCTTGTCTTTCCCATCACTGGAGAAAAACATTACAGTTCCTCAGGACATGCAGACATTATACACTGCCACACAAAACTGGCAATTTGTTGCTGAGAACCTAAAACTAGACATTTACAGTAGCTTAAAACCCCTTATTTCCACAGATTATTTTAGAGTGAATAAATAAAGACAAAAAATGACCTCCACTTGAAAGAAGCCTGGTCTCTTCATCTGGACTTCAAGATTTAATTTATACTAGACACTGTGGATTGCTTTATGGCCCTGTAATTATACACATAATTACAACTTCGTGTTTGGTAGAACGGCAGGGTGGCGCAGTGGTTAGGATCGCTTCCTTGTTCCTTGCAGAGCTAGACCCTGGGTTCAGTTCCCTGGGTGCTGTCTGTGTGGAGTTTGCATGCTCTCCCCACATTCGCGTGGGTTTCCTCCCACTGTTCAAATACATGCTGGCTGGTTAATTGGTTTCTGGGAAAAGCCGGCCCTGGTGTGTGTTTGTTTCTGTGTGTGCCCTGTGATGGACTGGTGTCCTGCCCATGGTGGTGAATCCTTCCTTGCTCCATTTGCTTCTTGGAATTGGCTCTGGCTTCCTTGGTGAACTTGAATAGAAGGATTTCATCCTGAATTAGACGAGGCAGTTAGTACATGGATGGGCCGTCATTTGAGAGCTATTTAAAATCTCTGAAGACAGAAACAGTGGACACCAGCTGTGTACACCCAGTCCAGTCCTGTCCAGCCAGTCCAATTCATCCCCAGCTCTCAGGCACATATCTGACCGACCCGAAGGAATCAGGAAGCTCCTCCACATTGCAGCAGGCACACTTCACAGTGAAATATTCCAGATTCCTGCAGCCCGCCCCCTCCCCTTCCCCCGTTCAGAGATAAGACACACATTCCAGAAACCACAGAGAGGACCCTCCAACCCACACCCCACATCCCATCAGCCTCCTCTCGCCTCCTGGCCAGAGAGTCCCCCCTTCCTGCGGCAGGAAACAGTTCGAGGTTTAATCACGGCACCCGCCATGAGCATCACTCGCACAGTGAGCCGATTCAGCAGTGCCGGAATGTCTGATGGGCGCAAAAAAAAAAGAAAAGCCGACTCCTACAATAGCCATGAATCGTGCTTTTGTGCTCCCGAGTTACCCTGGGCACAGTTCACGCGACTCCTACACACATGCTGCTCTGGATTTGGACAAAAAATTATTGTGTGGCAAAAAAAACAATGTTCTCCATGTGTCAGAATGGCGATATCCCTAGCGGGTTTGTTTAACTTTCTGTGCGTGGTCGGGTCACTCTGCCATTTCTGTGCGAAAGCGCAGGCCGTCCGCTGGACAAATGTTTAGAATGCCTCCTGGTGTAGGCATGTCTTTTGATTGTTTTATCACGGGGCAATGCAAGCCCTTTCAACTTTGTTGAGGAGAGTGAGAGAGAGAGAGAGAGAGACCTCACACAGTCTGGAATTGCCTCGGTCTCCAGCAGTTTTCCCATTAAAATCAAAAGGAGTTTTCCTCGGTGAGCTCCGTGACCCCCTGCCTGTCTCATTCAGACTTCCTTGCATGACCCAGCAGTTAGGCCTGAATTTCTGCATCACAGACGAATGCAGGTATAATGGCTCCCACATGTACCATGACAGCCAGTTAATCGACCAAGTCTGAAATGGGGGGAGGGTTTGGAGCAAAGACCACCCCCCCACACCCCTCCAGTGGTTCTCTGCTGCCTGGGACAAACACAGCACTGTGCTTCCTGGGACCATCGAACTGGAGTTGTGTGGGGCACACGTGTATTTACTCGCTAAATTTAGAACAAGCTCATTGCTAGCCCACTCTCAGGGAATTTCCCCTGTAGCAGAAGAGTGGTGGGGGTGGGGAACGCTTTAGAAGTAAGACTTTGCAAATTTCTTTGAGAAATTCAATAGAAATTCTCAGAAAGTTTGAGAAATATCCGGAACAGAGCAAGGTGGCACTGGGTCGGTCATGGAAGACCAAGTCGGCCCCTACTCCTAGTTTTCCCTTGGTGGGAACACTGCTCTTGTTGCGAAGACTTGTTTGCAAAGGACTGAATCTGAAGCGGGGGTGGCCCTGTGTGAAGCTATGATCTAATCCAGGCAGGGGGCAAAGATGGACCCGACAGGAGCCTCAACAGGGTTAATAAGCTGTTAATTACCGTTCCTTGTCAATGATTAACTCTGTGTTAAATTAAAAAAGTGCTAATCGTTATTATATCTGAAGCATTCTTTACTCATACATACCTGTTTGTCAAGTGTCATTTGATACCCCGAAACTGAAGTGTTACCTCAATATGACTTTCCAGTGCTAATTCACAGCTTGGCACCATGTCCTGCTTCTGAATACTGGGATCTGAGAGGCTGGTTTATCTCCCAGCTTGCCATGAGCTCATGGCTGGATCTTTATGTGTGGTTTCTATTGTTATTTAAGGATATCGTCCAGAAATGCATCAACAACAACCCAATCCCCTGATGAGTCTCCCCCTCAGCCTTCCAGAGTCTTTTCCAGCCCAAAGGAAAAAAAAACGGGACGAAGGAAGTTCAAAGGTCTCTGTTTAATTTTTTTTCATAAACCTAATATATAATACTGTATAAATACTCTGTACACTCTACTCCCTTCTGATCTTTTCAATAACAATAATATCATAAAAAAGCGATAACTTATTATAAAGATTATATTAAACAGGCTGTACAAAAATAAATAATGTCTGCAGTATCTGTACAAAAACATATCTAATAACATTCCTTCTCAGAAGGCAGGAGAGACGTACTTATGAAGTAGAAGACAGACACACAGCGTGGAGACTCCCTCTCCAGGGGGGAGCTCAGGGCTGACTGTGACACCCCCTCTCCACCTGAACACAGCATCACTGACGCACTGAACAAACTCGCCACTCAACATACCAGAAGACACACTTAACATGCTCTCCACCTGAACACTCATCACGCTGCACACACCCCACCATCCAACAAGTCAGAAGACACTCGCCATTCAACATACTGAGAATACACTCTCAGCACCGAACATACTGCACACTGAGCAGGCTCACCAAATGCACTAAACACACACACTACTCAGCACGCCTCCCTGACACACTGAACACATACACCACTCAAAACTGCGTAACCAGAGATTGTGCCCAACATTCACAGGCTGTACAGAGGTCACTGAGACAGCTGTTTAGCGTTTTTAAAAGAAAAGACAGTCCACTGTTTGTTCATGTCATGTTGTGCCCTTTGTGCAGGAGTAGAAACAGCACTGCTCAGCAGTCCAGTGCACAATCTTCAGCCCTGCGGAGACCAGGAGAGTCTGCTGGGACAGTCCTCCCATTCCGAAAGACACTGGGCACTGGAGCGCACACTTGGACCAATAGCAGCTTGTATAGCCCGTCTGGAGGGAGACTGGAGGATGCTGGGAAGGAGGACTCGAGCCGTGCCCTTCAGTGCTGAGGTAGGTTGGGAGTGCTTTAGGGCTGCCAAGGCTATCACGAACAAGCCTTCCCACACACACTTACACACACCTTCTCTTCCCACACCACACCAGAGCCGGCGAAGGCTGTTGCAGGCAACTCCAGTCCAGACAGGAGCTGAGGATATACACTCCGCAGAGTCTAAAAATGAACTCCTGTGTGTCTCAGTGTTTCTCCGACAGACAGAACACACACACGCAAGCTGGCCCTCTAACACAAAACCGGCATTCAAAGCAGCATTCTAAACACAGAAGTGTGCCCGACTCCCCATCAGCTCCGTTTCTTAAACTGAAACGCTACTGTACCCACAGGGTGCCAACTGTAGCCAGATCCACAGTGGGCAGAAGAGCCGGTGCCCAGCCCTGGCCAGTCCTGCGGGTTTCAGAGCGTGGCAGGCAAGCCCGTGGTGCCACATCAACAGTCCTCTCTCCGGCAGTTCTGGCGCCGTGGGCACTACTCGGCCAAAAGAAAAAAAAACAAAAAACTCGATTTTCTTCTTCTCTGCTTCCAACAAAAATAGCCCTGCACGGCCTTGCAGCTCAGCTCCAGCTTCAGTTCAGGACCGAAGCAATTGTCTTGAAAAAAACTGTAAACATGTTCCAAACACGCACACGCAGGGAAAAAAAAATAAAACACTTGCTTCTTTTTGCTCTTTGTGAAGTTCGGGAATGTATGGAGTTCAGTTGCGCTAAATACTCGTATATTTGTATGTTTTCGGTAACAACGCAGTCCAGCCGAAAGCGAGAAGGGATGGGGGTAACGGAGGTTAAAACATCTCTGCCGAGGAAGAGGGAGACGATTCGCTCTCCTGCGTGGCGAGACGACAAAGACGTCAAGATGGCCTGACGGCCGCCAGTCTCCACCGCTCTCTACTGCCCTCTAGGGGCAGGCGCCAGGGCTGCAGAGGTCAAGCAAGGGTCGCGGCCGGTCCTTGGGGTCGCAGCTGTCCTGTGGGAGGGCGCGGCCGTCCTGCCCCACGCACCTCAGCAGCCGCTTGCGGAAGCCACGCCCGCAGGTCTTGGAGCAGGCCGACCAGTCTCCCAACAGCCAGCGGGGGCAGGGGGCGGGGGCGCAGCTGCGCGTGCTCGGAGGGCGCAGCTCGGGGGGGCAGTCAGAAGAGGGGCGGCCCCGGGGGTCCAGGCACTCGACGGCGCGGCGCTGCACGCCCCCCCCGCAGCTCCGGGAGCAGGCGCCCCACTCGCGCAGGGCCCACTCGGCTGTGGCCGTTTCCTGGATGGCGTTGAAGGAGGAGGCGGGGCGGCGCGGCGCCGGACGGGGGGCGAAGTAGCTGTACTTGACACGGGGCCGGGGGGCCTCGCCCACTGACAGCACCTGGATGGTGATGGGCTCGGCCAGCGGGCCGAAGCTGCGGATGCGCTCCAGCGCGGCCGCCGAGCCGCTGTAGCGCAGCAGGGAGCCCCGCAGGGAGATGTCCGTCTCCAGCGTGGTCAGCGTGTACTCGCCATTCAGCGCGTACGAGCCGTCCTGCCGGCGGATGGCCAGGTAGCTGCTGTCGTGCCGCGCGCCCCCCGCCCCGCGCTGCTTGACGTCGATGTGGGTGGCCCCGGCAGGGATGGTCACCACGTCCTGATAGCCCGGCCTGAGAGACAGAAAGAGGGGGGCGTCGGGGGGCTGAGTTACACACACGCAGATGACCCATGTATCATGTCATGTGTGTGTCTGCCGTGTCTGGGATTGTACCATCTCCATCGGGCGCTGACGAAGCGCCGGTGGTTCAGTGGTAGAATTCCCGACTGTCACATGAAACACCTGGGCTAGATTCCCGGCACCTAGGAGCTAATCTTTCTCTAATAATAAAATATATCTCTACGTTTCTACCATCTCCATCAGGAAGCTGCAGGAAATCTGCAAGTCGATGGTGGCAGAATTTTGGTGCATGCAGCTTAGTTGGTAAATTATTGGATCACCCATTCAATTATTCGATTAACGAGCCGGATGTGCCGAAGGACCTGCGCTAGAACCGGGGAATGTGGGTAGCGGGCTCCGGACAGAGGGAACTCACTTTGCGCGGTCCAGTGACCCCGTGACCTTCTTGCAGGAGGAGCCATCTCCCCCGCAGACGCCGCACTTGTCGAACCTCTTGCTGGAGCCGATGACGCGGTCGCAGCCGGCCTTCACGCACTGACCCTGCACGCATACTGAAGTGGAGTCCGGGCTGCAGGGCGTGCCGTCAGCCACCTGGGGCAGCAGAGAGCAACAGTGGCCATGTCAGCAAGGCAGGAACTGCAAGGGCACTACAGACTGGCAACAGAGTGTCTGTGAGAGAGTGTCGGTGGAGAGGAGTGTGTTCAGCTCTGTGTGTGAGAGTGTCAGTGGATTGGAGTGTGCTCAGCTCTGTGTGAGAGTGTCAGTGGAGAGGAGTGAGCTGAGCTCCGTGTGTGAGTGTCGGTGGAGAGGAGTGTGCTCAGCTTTGTGTGAGTGTCAGTGGAGAGGAGTGTGCTCAGCTCTGTGTGAGAGTGTGTTGGTGGAGAGGAGTGTGTTCAGCTCTGTGTGTGAGAGTGTCAGTGGAGAGGAGTGTGCTCAGCTCTGTGTGATAGTGTCAGTGGAGAGGAGTGTGAGAGTGTCCATGATAGAGAGGGAGAGTGGTCAGCTCTGTAAGAAAGTGTGTCACTCTCTGGTCAGCTCAGATGGATCTAATGCTCTGCTCTTCTCAGACAGACATTATTTAATGTTCTGAAGAGCCTCTTCTCCGAACCTCACCTTGGGCTTCAGGATGAAGAAGTACCCGGTACCCTTGGCCCGGCACACCAGCTTGCAACGGTCCTTGGGCGACACCCCTGCATACTTGGGGACCCATTCCACAGCCGGGCCGGAGCCAAAGGACAGCTGGGAGGAGATTTCATTGTGGGCCAGGCACTGCTCCTCTCGGAACGACAGCCCTGCAGACGACGAGAGAGAGAGAGAGAGTGTGGTCACAGGCCCACCTCAACAACCACACCGATCCATCTTCCGCAGAGTCCTCCGACCATCCAAACCCACGGGCGGAAGTGTGGCGAGAGAAGAGCCTTTAGAGCAGCCTGTTAGCGAAACCACAGAGGAACCAATGCAGCACATCTGGAGCCTGTACGTCCAGGCAGGGAGGCGGCAGACCAGGCCTCAAGCAGGCAAGACTGAACAGACTACAGGTTTGGGAAGTTCATGAACTCCTAAAGCAATCTTTCATTCTGTCTTTCACGAGTCACTTTTCAATAATTCATGATAGTGCTGCACAGAGCAGCAGATGGTGGCTAAACTCTGTTCTGACCTTCCATCAAGGGGCTATTGAGAGGCTCTCTTTACATTCATTGATTCTTAATGACCTCATTGACCTGGCTGCTGTAGGTCACTGAAATAACAGCAAAACAGCTTGACCACAAATTCTGCATTGGCATGACCATGGCGGGGGCTCTATCCAGCAGGGGGCACTCTTACCATTGTTGTCGGGGCAGTCCTGGGTGTTGCAAGATCGGTACTGGATCCTCTTGCCCTCGCAGTACTTGCCACCGTTCTTGGGCTGGGGGTTGTCACAGTCCCGGAAGGAGTACTGAACCCCGCCGCCACAGGTGCGTGAGCAGTCGCCCCAGGGACCCCACACTCCCCAGCCGCCGTTCACTGGGGTCTGAAATGCAGAAGATGCCACTGTTAGACCCCTTGCAGAAGCACATCCAAACACTGCCAACTCCCTACCCAGAGAGCCCACAATCGGGGCTCAGTATGACCAATCACAGTGTCTTCTGCCCCGATTTGGAGATGACCAATCTTTCCATACAGCTGAGCTGTCTCTCTTGTGTTGTATTGTGTTTGTGCAAAAATCTACTACAATTTCTCCACCCCTGGAGGTTGTCAGCTGCTACTCACCTGGAAATGAGCGGCCTCCGCCTGTGTCAGGCACTGCCCTGCCAGGCAAAAACTGTTGGCGCCGCAGGGCGTGCCATCCGCCCAGGGGAAGTTCTTGGTCTGGCAGACCAGCATGCCCTCTGCCGCCGTCACCGTGCACCAGAGCGCTGAGCATGTGCTGCTGACGTCGGGGCAGTGGCGGGATTCGTCGCCGAAGGTCAGCTGGCACTGCCGGTTGGCATCGTACACCGTACCGGGCAGGGCCTTGGGCAGGGGCTGGGGCTTCTGAGGTTTGTCCAGCAGGCACTGACCTGGGGGAGAACAGGTAGAGGTCAGGGGTCAGGGGTCAGGGTTCTTGGGTCACGCACAAAGGACCAGGGCAGCTCAGCCCGGCAATTACCAACACATTGTGCAAGGCCGGGCACAGCACAATGTGCACATTCAGAGCTGGCACTGTGTGAAAGGCCCTCTAAAAACCCTGAAGGAATGGATATTTATCAATACATTCGCAAAATAATATTAAACAGCTCTGATATAACTCATATATGCAATAGCAGAAGTAATCATAGTGTTTTTTTGCACACGTATGCTAAAGAAAGCTAAGGTGTCAGACTTTCTTCTGATGAAGAAAGCTGGTGCTTTATGACCACAAAGAAACTAACATTTATGAAAGGTCACCTTGAGGTGGTAGCTTAGCAACTAACAAGAAGATTTAAAACAGGGTACAGGGTTATGCCATTAAGGGATTTTTGCTTTTCAATGTAAGTCACACAATGCCATCTGTTCGTATAAATGCTTTTCAGAGAAGCCTTTTCTTTTACACCACTCTGAGAAAAGAGAAAGTTTCCTCCAGCCTTTTCACCCTGAGGTGCTGGCTTGTTCCCTCGAAAAGCCTTTCCCTTTACCCCAAGCCTCCAACGCGCTCGACGGCTTGACGCTGTTGTAAGGGCTGCTCACCGTGGCCGTTGTCCAGGAAGGACGTGACCATGAGGGCACTGCAGGGGGACCAGGGCTTGAGCGGGTTGAGGTTGGACAGTGTGGAGGCCATCATGTGCGAGCCCCAGTGGGCACCGTTCACGCTGGCACACTGCTTGGCATCGTCGTGCGGCATGTTGAACACGTGACCTGCGGGGCAACACACACGCGGGTTCAAACCACAAGGAAGGGGAGACGCACTACGCCCTCTGCCAGCAACGCGTCTCGCTGGCTGAGGAAATCGAACTGAGAAACATCCGATCATCAGGCCCACCTAGTCTCTGGAACTCACTGACAATCAGCATCTTACTCTTACTGGGAGGTGTGTTATCCATTGTTATTTCTTGGTGAACACCAATGCAAACTGTTCATTCAGAACAGTGGCCATTTCTGCCTCAATATATGAAGCCAAGCTGTAATTATGGTGACTGGAGGCTGTGTGCCTTCTTTGCTGCTGCAGAGTTATACAGCGCTAGTATGAGCCCTATATATGTGTATCTCTATTAAAGACGTTCGAGTAGGGAGCTGCAAAAGGAACAGGAAAAGGTTTATTCCATGCTGAAAGGAAAAGAGACACAAAGTTTTGGCTGTGTATGACTGAAGAAGGTGTGTGTACACACTTGAAGAAGGCTCCACAGGCTCCACAGGTATTAACCTTTACCTGTTCCCTATATCTCTGTTAGCTGCTTGGAAGTCTGTTTCCTCTATATAGTGCCTTTCTTCCTCTGGGTATGGGTCTTGACCAGTCTCGTGACCCAGTAGGGGCTGAGCCCCTCCCCTGGCATCTTGCCGCCATCTTACCCAGCTCGTGTGCCACGGTGAAGGCGGCCTGCAGCCCGTCGTCCTCGATGATGGAGCAGCTCCTCTCGGGGTCGCACACCGTGCCCACGTCGGCCATGCCCAGTGTGTCGCAGGTGTGGGCGCCGCACAGGTCCTGCAGGCGGAAGGGCACAGGGAGGGGGTAAGGGGTTAGCTGTGGCCTGTACCAGGAGCAAACCTCTTCACACACAGACAGCGGGGCACCCTGATCATGCTTCTGGAGCGCCAAAGAGCCTTTGGAAAGTTTTCAGGGTGACAAGAGTCAGGTTGCCATGGTTTCTCCACATATTTTTTGTTTTGTATGTTAAAATGGTTTGCTGTGGGCTTATATCTGGCTTTACTGTACCCAAGTAAGCTTTTACCATTTGACTTTGACCCTGTGCTCTGATTTTACCACCCGTGTGCCCTCTGTACCATTCCTGTCTATGTGCCACACTGACCTGTGTACCAGTGTACCCTATCTGTGTGCCATGTTGACCCATGTACTCGTGTGTCCTGTTTGTGTGGCATGTTGACCCATGTACTCCTGTGTCCTGTCTGTATGCGTTGTGGACTGTGCCATGTCATACCTTCCTGGTGAAGAGCACGGCGGTGTCATAGTGCTCAGGATGCCGGTCGCTGGCAGGGTTGTGCTGGCGCTGCCACTGGCAGAAGTTGCGGAGGGTGAGGGCAGCATTGGTGGAGACCTCAGGGCCACTGCCTTCGTCTTGTGCCACCAGGAGCTTCACCACGGCCAGGCTGATGGGATTGTGGATAGTGGGGTGGCGGTACAGCCGCGCCGCCACGGCCACCAGTGTCAGGAGGTACGACTTCAGCCCAGCGCCGTGGAATTCTGCCATGGACCGATCCGCCACCAGCAACATCTCCACATAGCGCGGGGTCGACACAAAGCGCCGGGATCTGTGATGGGCTGGGGGAAAGGGGGAGGAGCCAGTTAGTCACCAGACAGCAGATCATTTAAACAAGTGCTAATCACAGGCTGGACACTAGACAGCAGATTAATCTCACAGGAGTCAATCACAGGCTGGCCACCAGACAGCAGATCAGTCTCACAGGAGTCAATCACAGGCTGGCCACCAGACAGCAGATCAATCTCACAGGAGTCAATCACAGACTGGCCACCAGACAGCAGATCTGGCTAGATCTCGAACCTGAGACCAGCTATTTCTCCAGCAGTAATCTAACAAAGAAAATCAATCAATTTGAGGAAGGAGGCTGTGGGGTGTTAACTGCTTGCTGGCCTGACGTGACAGTTATCGCTTGATCTACAAGGAACGGCAAAGCCAACGGTTTTTAAAAACGTGCTAGCTTTCTAAAAACAGAAGCAAGGACCTGAGGTACACCGCAAAAGGTCATATACCGTAAGACCTGTGACGGCAGGTCCTCTTCTAGCTGCGGCCGTGAGCCTCTCAGAGGGCGGCTCTGTCGCCACGCCCCGCCTCGCCCCCTGCCCCTGTTGGTCACCGCGCGGTCTGTAGCGGACCTCCCGCCTCCATCCACGAAAAAAGGTATGGAACTTCGTCCCTTTCTCCCGGTGAAGGAAGGCGGGGAGAGTGGCTGCTGGACGTGGCGGTACCAGCCGGACAGCGCTCGGCGTGTGGTAACGCGCGGAGGCCGTGAGAGGTGGAGGAGACGTAAGGGCTGGTAAGGGTGGAGCGGATTCCGAATCGCACACCCACCCGAGCCCACTGACCCATCCCCGCGCTCTCCCTGTCCTCTGTCTGTCAAGGAGCGCTCCCTCCTCCTTCTAACCAAACCGCACGGACAGCATACCGAAGCCCCGCGTTTCAGACTCCCAGTGGACACAATTTCATCTTCCTTCCTTTAATCTTGGACAATTATTTATTAGCTCACACCTGAAGAGGGCCGAACCGTGCGATTTAGTTTTCACGTTTTACTTCTCAGCGAGCGTGCAGTTGACGCGTATCCCTTGAAGGACTGGGACTGCACTGAGTTTGGAAATATTTAAAAAGCGCTTCAAAGCTAGACTCGTGCCCAAGGACGATTGAGCGAGTAAATACAACTTTCCAAGCCTTGTGAAATTTCAGCGGGTTGACCAGAAACCACCAAGCCGTCATTACGAGACCGCGACACTGTCACTTATGCTGCCCTCTAGTACTTCCAAGCTCCTTATTCAGTTTATTTGTCAGCAATCCCTCTCCCATCACTCTAAATGAAAAGCCTGTGTTAAAACGAAT
Organism: Atractosteus spatula; assembly: GCF_055471065.1. NCBI lineage: Eukaryota > Metazoa > Chordata > Actinopteri > Semionotiformes > Lepisosteidae > Atractosteus > Atractosteus spatula. Next base: position 47,033,755 of record NC_142709.1, on the reverse strand, counting down.
GACAGCTGACACACTCAACACCTAAGGGCAGGTATTTCCTTTTTGCGTCGGCTCACTCTTCTCGTAGAGATGCCAGGCGCAGAGCGCTCCGACCTCGACCCGGCGTTGAAGGACAGCGGCTCAGGGCACACGCAGATAGCCAGACAAGCAGAACAGTACGGTCCCGTTTGCAGCCTTTAGAAACCCCCAACTGCTCATTCAAGAGGAGAAACACGGGAAATAGGCAACTTCTTTAGCGAATGGGCTCCAGTTCAGCTCACCAGTCAAAACAGAGCGAAGCCAGCTAGCGCGTCTCACCTGTCTGATCGGTAGGATTCCGCTGTCCTTGCTCCTGCGGCGGCTCGGGGCTCTTCGCTATCCGCTCCTCCTCCTCGTTCACCCCGCACTTGGAAGCGCCTTCCCCGGCCAATGACCCCGTGTTCCTGCGGCGGATGAGGTGGAGCTCTCCTTCCCCTTCCGCGCTGCTGCGGGGCTGGATGAAGTACTCGTACCCCTGGAGGTAGAAGCCGCCCCGCAGCCCGCTGCAGAGGTTGAGCGCCGCGCCGGAGCCGGGGTCCCCGTTGACAGTGCCGGAGTAGAAGCACCCAGTCGCCGCCGCACTGTCGGAATCGGCCCGCTCCCCGGTCACTGGGGTCCCCGGGGTACCGACCACCTGGTACGTGAAGCCAGGAGCCAAAAAGGTCTGGTCCGGCTCCAAGTCCAAAACCATCCGTTGGCCAAACACTTCCAACTGGTAAACCCGTTTCTGCGCCTCCTTCTCGCTCTCCTCCGGACTGAGAGGGCGGTCGTCCCCGGCCTCTCTCAGCACCGCCGGGTCGAGCAGGACCGGTACCACGGTACCTTCCTCCCAGACATTCTGCGCCGCGTACGCGCACAGAGCGGCCACGAAACCAAGCGAAAAACACAGGAAGGACCTCATATCCCCGCGCAGTCCTCAAAAAACGTTAAGAGACGGATGCAAATGAATGACGGAGGACAGAAAAGAAAAA